>NC_142093.1:16370438-16672938 GCF_054644295.1 Miniopterus natalensis | reverse complement strand
CTGAGAAGCAAGACACGACACTTGGGTTCCTACAACCAAGAAGCAAGGAAAGCAGAAAGGCACTCGCTCCTCTTCGCCATCCAGGGGGCACAGCAGTGCACTGTTACCAGAGCTGGTATTTCCAGGGGACAAATGACTTAAGCTTAAAGTGTAGGGCAGTAAAAGATGGGGCATCCCCACAAAGAAGCCCTCTGTGGGCTGGTATCAAAACAGCCACCTCCAGAGGGAACTAAGACAGTCTGAATCGGATCACTCACTCACGCACCCAACAAAACCCGGGTGTCCTCCGTGAGGCAGCCCACGCGCTACGATCCACAACGCGAGGACAGGCCGCCGTCCCTGGCAGTTCAGATTCTAGGAGACAGACAGCATACCTGCAGGGTGCTGAGCACTGGAAGAGGGCACTTCTGAGGTGCTCGGAGCCAGGGCAAGGAGCGACTAGTTCTGTCTCAAATGGGACACATTAAATATTCACAGAAAATCATCTACAATCAATTAAACTGCAGTGGTACCAAAGAAAGAAGGTCTGCTTGGCCATTTGCTGGTGCTCAGCAGACAGAACACTCGGCTGGATGATACGGGTGTGGAGAAGCACCAAGAAGAGATCTGCAGATGAACGTGGAACGTTTTTTGCACTTGGGCTCATAGTGGTAAGGTCAAGTCGGGAAGCTCACCTCGCCTTTTCTATTCCCTGGAATGTCCCAAACAGTGTCTTTGGATGAGAACAGACGGTGGGAATATGAAATAATAACACTATTTGCTCCTGAGGCACAATTCCAAGTGCTTTGCAGACAAAACCTCAATTTACTGTTATTCACTCCATTTTACAGATGTGGAAAACTGAGGTCATTTGGTTCCTGTCTATGTTCTCTCTTAACCACAAAGCCATTCTGCAAGCATTTCTTCAAAGCAAAGCAAAACAACATGTGGCCACTGGTCTAAAAATTACAGGACTCAACTGTCATAGAAGCTTGCCCGTGGGGAGCGGGAGCGGAGGCTTGGAGGAGGGCAGGCCATCTTCTGAACTGACTTCTTACAGGCAGTAGCTGGTAGGGACGTTTCTATACGTGCACTTTTGTATTTGTCCCAATCCATCTTCATGTTCCTTGTGAGTCCAGGCACTGACGAAGCCACGCTCTACAATTACTGACATCTCACTTGAGTTTCCCTCTTTGATTTCCTTCTGAAAATTCTGACGGAGGGGCGTGTTTTAGGTTCTCCTTTCTTCTAGCATCTACCTTCAATGAACACCCTGCCCCCAAACACCAAACCCTCTCACACAGGGTGAAAGGGAGAGGTGGCTTCTATTTGAAGGAATCTTGTGACTGGAGAATCCTATTTCTGGGCCACAGGGCTCAAACTGAAAGCAGGCCAATGCTAGTGACCACGCGCTGGTGAGAGATGTCCTCTCTAAGCAGGGAAACTGAACCCAGTGGAACCTCTTTTGGGTGTCAGATTGTGGTAGCTCCCATGTGGTGTCAGCTCCACCCATTGCCTCCTGAGGACAGGAGCAACATGATCACAGGTTCCAGGAGCTTCCTTTTCTGATGGATGGAATGATGATCCCCTAACGCCCTTTACCGCATGCTGGGACCGTAACCAAACCTCTCTGAGGGAGCTTCATCAGGTCCCTGAGTATATTCCCTGCCATATAAAAGGCAAAAACAGCTGGATTGAACCCTCCCTCCTCCTCCTGCACAAATGTACACTCTCTGAGAACAAGAGACCCCACGTACCATTAACACATTCAAAGACATCACAGCACTTTCCAGGTGTCCCATCTCCACGAGAGACTATGCGGGGAATGGATCCCACCTCACACACGGGGAAACCACATAAGCCAGAGAGACACTCGCATCTGAAACCAAAGAAAAGGGAAGGAAAACCCCATGAATAAACAACATAGAAGCTGGGAGCCTACAAAGCGGCTGTGGCACACTGACCCCACTACATGGCACCGTCCTGTTTATCTGGTGCCACTGGGGGGTGGGGAGCGGGTATTCCACATAACTAAGGCTCGTCTAAATACCCAGATTTTAAACTTTGACCATTTTAACAGCAATATTCCCCAAATGCATTACTTCATTTCTTACTTAACTAGACCAGTACTGAGCATAACATCTTCTTGATGACTCAGGGCCACTTAGATCTGCATATATTTCACGTTCAGTGAGGCCTGCACGGGCTACCACAGAAGGAGTGCTCCCGAGTTCAATGGCCCGGTGTTGCCGCTTTGTTGCTGACCTTCAGGTATTTTTGAGATTTTTCTGGCTCTTCTTTCAACACTTAAGTTACTGCTTTTCCAGTCTTTCTTTTTGTGTGTGTGTGAGTGTGATTGTGTCTAGTAGCGCCCTCATGTTGATCCGCACGAATTAATTTGTAACTGTGTCTAACCAAAGACGCAGACTCTGGCTGAAGGCCGAGGAGCTCTTTATACGTAAAGGGGGGTCTTCTAAGCTGCGTGTGCCTTTCTCACTACGCGCGCGAACGAGGTGTGCGATGGCCTGCAAGCCGGCTCTGCCGGCTCGCACCCACGACTCGGCTCTGCTGAGACTGGCCTAGACACAGAAAAACAGAGGCAGGTGAAAATCAGAGGAGGAAAATGTGGTCAGCTGCCTGACCCGATCTGTCAGAATGAAACGGGACGCGGGGACGAGAGGCTCGGGGCAGCAGGGTGTCAGGACGTGAACGTGCTGCAGGGAAGGGGCAGCGAGCCGCCTGCCCTGGATCTCCTGGGGACCGAAGTGTGGTCAGAGGGTGGAGAGGGTGACCGAGGGAGTTCCCAGGTAGGCAGACGTGAGAGGACAGTCCTACAGGAAGTACGTGGGTGTTAACGTACAGTGCGGGTCAAGAGCAGGAGAAGGGGACATTCCCCGCAGGGAAGAACTATTCACACATCATTACTTCTGTTCTAGCCCCTCCTTGTGTAAGTGATCATTCTGCTCCTCTATTGTTCTTCGGATCTTTAATAAACTAAAATATTCCTGGAGTCCACGAGAACCTCAGTGATCAGGTCCAGAGGTTTAATTACATTTCTAGTTAACTGTAGAACTAAAAGGAAACAAATAGAAATTAAAATTCACACCAAAGATCACTAAAGCCACAAGAAAGGTGTCAATGACCGAGGCCGGCCCTCTCAGGCTTCTTCCACGTGGGGGACAGTTATAGTGGATTCCGGGGAGGAGATGGTGTTAGATAATTAAGGTTTTGCTGCAATGGTATTTCTGCCAATGGTTTAAAATAAATATCTGTTTTCTGTGAGTGGAGCTGGGAGCTCTCGATGTATAATCTGTATTCCTACAGGGCTGTCACCTTCTGAGACTGAGTCAATATGAACTGGGCTTTTAGTCCCTAGTAAGGTTATCCTATAAGTCTTTCATTTTTATCTGCCCAGCCACTGTAGTACCAAGCACATAACCCTAACACTGTGGCATTACAGCAGCAATAAACTGTTTACATTGATTGTAATTCACACGCTAAGTATTGAGAGGCCACGCCCTGATCCCAATATCTGGGTGTGATTGCAATGAAAGATTCTTACAAGGAGAGCTGGGATTCACATTCTTGCCTACTGATGTGTTCCAATCATTCTCATTTAAACACCGAGTGTGCAATCAACCAAAAAATGTATCTTCCTATGTTGTCCTTGAACCCTTCAGTGACCTTCACTGAACAGTGTGTGCCCTTATGTGCCTGGCTCTCTGCTAGGCTGTCAGAAATTATGCCAAGCTGAGAACCATAACTAAGTCTAAGTCTTCTTTTTCCTCTTTAAACATTCGATCTATGTCCCAACATTTAAGTAGCTCTTGTTTTCCTAGAAACTCACATAGGTTGTCTCCAGCATGTTGCAGGAGACCTAAAACTGCATAAAACTGCCTATGACCCCACTTAGAAAAGGAAACCCTTTTTGCTAAGTTTCACTTCTAAACCAGAATGACTGCACATTAAAGACCTAAGGACTCAGATGCCCTGGTTTTTGCTTGCTGGCGTCCTCCCAGCACCTTTCCGCTTCTCTGCATCTTTCTTGGCAAGCCCTCCCCCGACCTGGTGTCATCTTTTGACTTCTCACACCTTCCCCTGAACTTGAGATTAGGAGATGTTAAAGATCATTAGCACCTTAATATAGAAAGAATTTACAGACAAGGTGCAAGTCTGGGCTCATGGCAGGTATCTGTCAAGCAACTAGCTATGGGGTTGAAACTTTATGAAACAGTTTTTTGTTTTTTTTTTAAACAGTCAAATAGCAATTTCACATAGTTCAACATAACACAGTTCACATGAATTACCTCTTGACAGGTATGTCTACATTCACTCTCCCAGGTAACAAATGGGGGACACCATCATGACCCTTACTTGTCAAGGAAATTCATTATGCCTACAAATTAGGTGAGTCCAATGTATTTTTTAAAAGCCTTCGATAAAATTATTCTAGATTCTCCAGTTTACCAACACTGGGGGTAGGTAGTCTTCCTTTTTACAGATGAGAACAGGGAGGCATAGAGCTGAAATTAAGTAAGACTTCCTATCCTATATTTTCCACTAAAAGAGGATAGATTTTTCTTCTACTGAGTCTCGAAGAGGAAATGCTGAATTATAGAACTAAGCGTGCAAACTACACCTTGTCCTCACCCCCCTTTCTCTTCATTTTCATTTATTTTTGTCCCCCGCATCCGCCACCGCCCCAGTCTTCCTCCTACCTCCTACCCCAATGCTGAGTGAAGGGCAAGCCCGGGGGTGCAGGAAGCCTGGACCTGTGGCGGGGAGCAGGCTAACACATGGAGGGGAGATGCTCATTAAACTGGCGTCACCCCCCCTCCCGCCTGAACCCCCCCCAGTGCCTAGGCTCCAACTGGGTCCCCACTCACCCGTCTCTCCTAGTCCCAAACTCCGCCACGCCCACCCTACGGCTCAGCTCCTGTACTTGGCGTAAAGCACCTTCAATTAGGCCTCAGTGGGGTGGTCAGTTCTCAGCCTCACATCCGACACCCTGGGCCACGTACCGTCCCCCCTCTCTCCCCCACATACCGTCCCCCCTCGCAGTGCTTCTCCTCACCTGCCTCGCGCCACAGTCACACTTCTGGTCTCCAAACAGCCCCGGCTGGGCTGTCTCTGCCGCTCACCCGCCTGATTCCCTCGCACACGCCTCCTCCAGCCCTCGCCTCCGGCTGTCTGTCTAGGTGCCACCTGTCCTTCCGGGCCAACCTCAAATAATGCCGCACTTTTTCACGGCCCTTCCCTCCCTGCCGTGCGGGGACTCGAGTGCTCATCTTCGCACAAGCTCTCTTTGGGTCTACCACGCGTATTTGTTAAGTCGATTCTTTTTAAATGAGACAGAAATGGGGATGAATAGAAGACGGATAAAACAAAACAAAATTATGTGAGAAGAAAAGCAGTGAGATTTCCATACTGTGAACTAAAAAAACACACTTTAGGATGGGCTATTTCCATGAGACCTAGAAACAGAAAAGCTGAGGGCTTTAAAAAATTAAAAATAAAACTAAAAAAGTAAAAACTTAAATAACAGCTTTATTGGGATGAAACTCACATAGCATAAAATTCACCCTTTTTAAGTGTATAATTCAGTGGTTTATATTCACAGGGTTGTGCAACCAACCCTGCCACCTAATTTCAGAACATTTTCATGACCTCGAAAAGAAACCCTGCACTCCCCATTCACCCTCCACCAGCCCCTGGCACCCACTGACCTGTGTTCTGTCTCCATGGACTGGCCCATCCTGGATAGTTCATATACACAGAATCATACAATAGATGGGCTAAGGGCTTTTTAACTTTAAACAAGCAGCAACCTGTATTTGCAATCTGCCAGAAAAATCAAGACTCTAATGGTAACCTCAATATTAACATAACGACCAGTCGAGATAGCCTATCAGTAAACGCTTGCATAATGTAATCACGGCTGCAGCCGGGTGGGTGGGTTAAGCTGTCTTTTTCCTCCAGAACAGGCAAGGATTCCGCTCAGTGGGCATCTGAGTAACAGCACTCAGGAGTCATCTCAGCCCCTAGAGGGCACTCCCTTCCTTAGGAGGCCCTGCTGCCTGGTTCCTGGAGGAGAGGGAGTGCAAACTTCTCTCGCCTTCATGTCGTTTGCTCCCTGGATGACACAGGCGGTCCCTGGCAGGCCAGAGGCCAGAGTCCTGGCACAGCTTACAAGCTGCCTCGAGTCCGGTCTCTCCTTATCTTTTGGCTTCCAGATTCCACCGGTTCCCCCTTATGCCCTACAGTTGAGCAACAATGGCAACATGCCATTTGCTCCATCTACCCACCCTCCCTGCGCCCCTTATCACTCTGTGGCCCAGCTCAGATGTCCACCCGCCCAGAATCCCTGCCTCTCTTTCTCCCCCGGTGAATTCCACACAGCCTAAGACCACCCACTTGACAAGGCCACCTCTGACAAAGAGCTGGCAGGCTTACCGTTCCCTCCTCTGACCTTCGACAGTACCCCTGGGTACCGTGCTCCTGGAGTATAGCTGCCCATCCTACAAAATAAAAATCCTACTTTTTCTCCTGTGAATTCCCCTAGTGCAGGGGACATGTCTTATTTGCCTTGTAATTGAAAACAGTGAATGATAAAGGCATCTGAGCAATAATCTAGAATAAACATTCTTTCACGGCTAATAAGCCAGAGGTTAGACCATGCATGGTCTTTATAGTTTTTTATTTTTACAAGTTTTAGACAAAGAGCTAATAGGTGCAGCGCTATTCAAAATTAGCGGGTGGAGGGAATGACTATGGAATTTGTCTGGAATGCAGATTGCACGTGCTAAACACAAAGACTGTTTTTTTGCGAGTGTGGTCAGGGCTCCAGAATCTTCCTGCACAATAAGCTCTTCGGGAGATTCCACTGAATGGAACCTGGGACCCACTGAGAAATTCGCTCCTGGAGGTGCAGGGTCTCGGGCGCCACAGTTTAATTTGCACTTTCCACTGGAAAAAGCTAAGGTCAACTAGTTTGAACATTTTAATGAGAACGAGGATTATCAGCACATGCTCTCGATCATTTACAACAGAGACTCCCTCCTGTGAGACAGGTGTAGCAAAGAAAAGCACAACTTAATGCACAACTTAATTTACTATCCAACACAATCGTCCAGCAGAACATGTGTGACCACTAGCAAGCCACCTAAACTTTGGGATGCTCTGTTCTCTGCCATAAAATGAGATGGCTGGACCATAATGAGCTTTCTTCTAACTATAAAATCTCACGATTCTCTTACTGTCAGCCCCATTCCCAGCACAGCCACGGTGCGATTCTAGCTCATCCCTGCCCACTCGCTGCCTGCACTCTGTCCCTGGAGCACGCCACCTCTCACACTCCACGCTGCAGCCTCTCTGTCCCCAAGAACCTCAACCTTCAGACCCAGCTCACGATGGGCCTTCTCCTGAAACTTTCTTGGTGGTGGTTGTTTTTTGGGGGGGAGTATACTTACACATCTACCTTCCTTTTCTTTTCCTATGAATGAAGACCAAGCAATGCAGGAGAAGAAACAATATGCCCAACACTGGCGTCTCTGTATCGCTAGGCCTGTCTTCATGCCCAAGGAAAAGAATTGACAGTCTGTTCTGCCAGGATGACTATAGGGAGCTGCTAGAAGGGGCCGTGGGGGGAGGAGTGAGTGAGCACAGGGTGCCCTGGAATGTGCCCAAGGTGGGCGTCATGCAGAGCTGAGGGTAAATGTTATTCTAACATCCCTCGCAGTAAACTCCTGCAAGAGAGGAAATCTGGAGGACTCCTCATGTTCCCCAAGCAGGTCCTATTCCCTGCCGTCTCCTGGAAGAAAAACAACTCCATGGCGTCCCCTGCAAATGATGTCTCCCAACACTGGATTTATTCTGCAACTGAATCGAGGGCTTGAGCCCTTTAAAAGTGGAGAACCACTGTCTATAACTCAAAACCCATTCTGCTCAGGTGGGATGGAGGTCTCCTGCCAGCCAGGAAACAAGGAATTCAAAGGGCAAAGCAACTGTACTATGAGGATTCCACAGTGTACTGATGAAACAACTGTCAGGGATGCAGATTACAATGACACATAAGACATTCCTATTCCACAAAAAATAGCTCCAACTGTAATTAAATCTGATATACTCTCTTTCTACTACTTAAGTTTCTTAGCTCTTTCTAGGAATGTGTAAGTTTTAGAAGGAGGCTGCAAATAAAACATCTAAAAAGAAGTAGGCTGACCACCTGAGGGTCAAGCTACCCTTATGGAAAACTGTACTCCTCCCTATGAAGTTTCTTAGGGTTGTCATTTTTCTCATGTCTCCCCAGCAGGGATTCACTACTCTCTAAGTCACAAACCCTCCTTCCCCTTCTCGCAGGCGAATTCCTGGGAGGTCTCCTTGCATGTCGCCCAGGCAGGCGGGAAACGCGTGCTTTAGCCCAGCAAGCACATGGCCCACTCCGAGGGTGCCACTTCCTCCCAGCAGCCATCGTTCCCTGTTCTCGGTGAGCTGTCACCTGCACAGCCAGAAATGGCATATTCTTTACTTTCCCTCCAGAAACAACAGCAAAATCACTGCGCTTTTTGCTATTATATTTTTTCCCTGAGGGGAGGGGAGGGCAGTTGGAGGATGTGCTCTGATACAGGGAAGGTTTAAATTGAAGGCGATCAGGTCAGTTATTCCTCTGCATTTCCTGGTATTAGTGATAGGAATAAAGTCCGCTGCAAGCTCTTAGTAGGTGGTTATTATTGCTCTCCTCTTCCCAGCTTCCTCAAGGGGCCGATGACTCCGCTCCCCCCTCAAGGCTGGTGTGTGGCTCAGGAAACTTACATTAAGGTGCCAAGTTAAATGAAAAAGTGGTACAGACTGTAGGAAAATGGAGGTTGCAAGCCCATGTGGGTCCTATACGACTTATAAAATTATCTTCTAGGGCCACACTCCACGGTAAGCAGGTGTGGTGTTGAGAAATCGATGGTACTGGGCACATGTTGCCACCTTGATGTGACTGGTGAGGGAAGAGAGCTGGGAAGTTCCCAAGGGACTCAATCCTGGCTGCAGGAAAACCAGAGGCTCAGAAACAGCGCTGGACAGGACCCCAGGGCCCAAGGCCCTGCTGGAAATGGGACATCTGGGATCCAACAGGCCTCCTAAACCATACTTGATTCAGCCCAATGATCTGCTAACAACCCGGGTCCCCGCAATGAGAGGCTCTCAGCCTTCATTCTCTTAGGTCGTGGTAGGCAGGATGGCCTGAGAGAGAGAGCAGGGGCCAAGGTGAGGGACGCCCAGAGAACCAGTCAGAATGAGTAAGCAGGAGGGAAACGGGCCTGTTGCACTCTGGGAAGGAGGAGGAATGGGTTTGGATGTGGAGAGTAAGCTTTAACACAGCAACAGGAGGTATTCCCATTTCAGAGCCAGAACTGTCAACTGCATGAGAAATACAAGCTTTGGAACATGGAATCAGCTCATTTGTGAACAAACAGGTCATTATTTTGTACTTATTTTCCGAATGCATACGTGCAGCGGGGCACTAAGCTGGGTGGCAGCTGGGGACACACAGGGTCCTGGCCCTCAGTTTAGGGAGGTGTTCAATATATGAATATATAATCAGAAATGAGAGCACAGTGGGGTGTGGACCATCGTATCCCCTCCCCGGAGCTGGTGAACACTACCACCAATGCCATCAGGACTACGCTCCTATTTGAAAACTGAGCAAAGTGTCCCTGCCTGGGCTGCTGACACTTCCAAGAGCCATCCAGGGCTGAGCTGGGGCTCCAACAGCTGCCTGGAAGCACGTGTCCACTTGGATCCACATGGGCTGTCAATCCCCAGGCCTCTCATCCTTGTCATCAGAGCGGAGTGCAAGACCCTCTGGTCTCCCATCGTCAAGGGAAGGTGCATCCCCAGAGTCCTGCTCTACTTCCCAGGGATGTGGCCTTCCACACCGCCTTCTCTGTCTTCCCGATCTTTCCTGTGTAGACAAACTCAACAGCTGAACATCACCTCTAAGGGCGCCACTTAAACCCCCCCTTCCACTGCTCGCCTAGTTCATCCTGACAATGCTATTTCCTTGCAGTTACCTCCAGGGAGACCACAAATTGCCCCACACCTACTTACTCACCTGGGCTGGAAGGGAGCTCGACATTCTCCAAGTTGGCCTCTGGCCAGCCCCCTGTGTTTGCATTCCTCTCAGGCAAACTCTCCCTCTGAGGCTTTACCTCCTACCCATTGCCCAAGGGGGCCTGGTGTCAGAGAATGCACTCTGACATCAGCCTTAGGCTCGAGCTCTGGCCACTCAGGAGCCAGAAGACTGTGGGCAAGTTACATCATTTCCAAGCCTCCACTGCACCTTGGTAAAATAGGATCATTAAAGTACCCATGTCATAGGACTGCTATGCAGATTAAATAAACTAATTTGTGCAAAGCACCTAGGATAGTGCTGGGACACAGAAGCACTCAACACCTGTGAGCATTTCACGTAATTATAAGCTGGAAGGCTTCATGTCTATGTGGAAAAAGCATTTTCATCACCCTGACCTCACCTGGTTTTTGGAATCCAGTCACCCTGACTGCCCCTCCACTTCAGCCACTCACTCCGATGGCCACAACTCTCTAAACTCAAGTCAAACACCTACTCACTGATCACAATGGTTACCCAGTTCTCTCACACCTACGCTGCCCCCACACCGACTCCTCAGCCTCACTGGGACATCTACGCCCCAGATCCTTCCCTCTCCTCTACAGCTTGGGCCTTGTCCTGATCATACCTCCTTAATGACACAGCCCCAAACCCCAAGTGGTTACCTGAACCACCATCTTCATGATGCCTTTAAACTTCTTGCCCTTTTAATCTCCATTCATACCTGGTCCCTTGATCCCAACCCCAAGTTAGTTAAATCCAGGCGCTGGGCAGGAATCCTGCAAGAATACAGACAATCCAAGAGGGTCTCTGCCCTCTGCGGGGCTTCACTACTCCTTCTGTGTGAAAATGAAGGGGCAGTGTTGCTATATCTTCCAAATGCTCAAGAGAGGCCAGATTTTTATGTGAAGTCTCCCAGTGTCTAAACGGTGATGACTAATTTAAAGATGTCCCCCCCACCCAAAAAAAGGGCAAAAAGAAAACAAATCTGTGGGTCAAATTCAGCCCCAAGGCTGCCAACTGCAAATTGTGATTCAAACCGATGATGTCTTCTGTGCTGCTGGGGAGAAGCACACGCCCGGCAGTAGCTGTCCTACGTCGTCAACACCGAAGTCCCTCATGTCACTAACAAACCTCCATTCATCCCCAAGGATCACTTCTTCCAGCATGCTTTTCTGCCCAGAGGCACAAAGGCAAACAGGTGATGCTGTGTGTAGGGCGGTGTAAGGGGCACAGACTACGAAGTGTCATCAAGTGGGGAGGAGTGGGGGTGGAGAGAACATTCTAGGAAGAGCGAAGAACCTATTCTAACGCAGAGGCAAGAAAGGCTGCAGTGGGTTTAGGTTGGAGCCCACCAGGAGTATATTATGTATTGGGAAGGGGACTGGGGGATATTGTAGAGGGGCTTGCAGGAGACGTGGCTAGAGAGGTAGGTCAGGCTGGGTACTGAGGGGTCCTGCATATGACACTGAGTTGAGAGGCATCTTTAATTGAAAACAGGAAAGTAATAAAATGTTTTAAAAAAGGATGCAGTCTTAAAAAGGGAAGGTCATCTGAGGAGAAAACAAGAATTGTCATGAATTTTATTCTTCTTGAATCATAAAGATAGGTGGGATTGGAATGTTTTAAGTTGCAAGACATATTAAAAGTTTAAAAAGCAATGACGACAATTGCCCAGAATGCCCTTTCCTCTATCCCCATCTGCTGATCTCTGACTCACTCTTAAAGATTCAGCTCAAAAGTCAAAACTGAGTTTTCCGAATGAGAATTAGTGTCTCCCTGCTCTGCAAGCTAACTTTTCTTTTTTTTGCCTACTTTTGCTTCTCAAGCGTGTAGCACTTTAAATGGTAATGATTTATACATGTTTGCCTTCCCTTCTGACTGCAAACTCCTTGAATTCCGTGACTACGCCTTAGTCCCACCAGGTAGCACAATGCCTGGCACAGACAAACACTCAAATACTTGTTCCCTGGACACGCCAAAACCACAATGGGATTCTGATGTTAGGGCTTGCTATAGGTTATCTATAAATGTAATTAAAAGTATTTATTGAGTATTTACCTGTGCTAGGCACTATATAAAGTGCATCCTTGACCTCAAAAACTGCAGTCTCATGTCTTAGGAAGTGTCACAGAGTCTTCAAGAACCCATGATCTAGCTATGGAAATCAAGGCCCTTTGATCTTATCATCACAAGAGCCATGAGACACAACTTCTTTCCTTTTCAAACAAAGGCAAAGTCAGGAAAAGATCACTGAAGATGCAGCTGTCTGTATGATACATTCACAGCAGACTGAGTATGAAGTCCAAGAGAAATGAGCTGTCTCTACCTCCAGGGCCTCAGTGAAACAGTTAAATGTCTACTGGGTAAACAGAACCCCAAACCCTCTGCAAACTGAGTCTACACAACCACGAGAAGCCCTGTCACTTCCATCCAATGGAAAGGCACAAATGAAGAGTGAAATGCATTCTATAAAATTTGGGGGTGTTTTGGGTATTTCTAGAACTTTAGCATTTTAGATTTGCTTATTAGTGATGTAAACAACTTCACAATACATTTTTGCAAAACTGTCTGGAGCTGTTGTTCTGGTTCCCGTGTCATGAGGATGGTAATATCAGTGAGGGTGGGTAGGAAAGCCCCCCCCCCCCCGAGGTCCACGTGGTGGATTCTTCTTTCCAAATTCACTGAAAGGGTAATGGAATTCAGCTGAGTTACTGTCTTTCAGCGAGTCAGAGTTAGTCTGGTGATGGCCAGGCCCGTTCAGACCAAACTGTAAGCTACTGAAAGCCAGAGTGAGAGTCTTGAGCTTTGTTTCAGGACTGAAACAAATACAAAATAAGACTAGATTCTGGTCAAATTCATGGTGAAACACAAAAGGCATACGGCACAAGGATAGGAAGCACAGGGCTTCCACATATGAAGTGAATTATTGACAAATTAAAGTCTCTACAAGAGAGATAGTTCATCTCCAGTGGGCAATGGCTCTATTTCTAGGAAAGCATAGTTTCCTCAATCTGGGGACACGTCCAATAATAACATGGAATTCCTACAACTATTTTGTTTTAAAAACATTGGAGTTTAATATAGACTCTGGCTTTTTTAGTTATGAGATGACTTGCTCTTTTGGGCCAAAAATTACTGTGACAGAGGGCAACAGAATAGATGTTCTTTTCTTAGTTGAGAAAGGGTTTCGAATACATTTCCAAATTTTCTCTGCATGTGTTTAAAAACAAAGAGAATGCTACCATGATAGCATGTCAAGAATCAGAGAAACGGTTTAAATCCATGCTATGTTAATGCATATTTTATATACTGTGTAATTTAATCTTACTTTTTTCCTTAAAGCAGCTGGATAAATTATCCAAATTAAAAGAAACAACCAAAAAAGTGAACTGAATTAGAGAAATTTGTCTACCAACAGACTAATCTATAAAAACAGAAAACGAACTATTGTTGTGTGCCATCTTCTTGGAGACAATGTCTTGGGAACAGATGGACATGATAATTAATTACAAGGTTCTTAATTTGATAATGTCCTCTTGAAAATGCACATTTAGGGATGATTTCCATTGGCCACTTAAGTAGGTATTACACAAGCAATTTAATTACCTAGAGCAATGCTAAAAGCATATGGGTCTACAGTACACATTGCCTAGTGATCTAAAGAGCTGAATTCCGTCTCGGAGAACTAAGGAGTGCTCCCTGTGCTGTGAGAAAAAACCTGTCAGTTCCAAGCCACCCTCCGGATCAGGCTCTGACACATGTGTCTGGTTGGGCTAATGAGCCTGTGTTCCTGACCCCTGTGCAATCTCCCCCCCTCCCTCCCCCACCACCCTCCTAAAGGCTTCAACCAGCAGAGTGATGGGCTGAAGCTCTGGAGATAAGAGCTGACTGAGGAGCTCTGCGAAGCTAACCACCCAAGTGTAAGTACGTTAGCAAACAGAGTTAAAGGACTCTTGACACTGCCCCTCCAAGACTATTACTCAGAAGCCAGTGGATTACTCAGACGCTACTGAGCAGAGAAATAAGAAAAAGTTCTCAGTACGATGGGAACTATAAGATTCTAAGATTTGAAAATATAGACAAAAAGAGGGATACGAAAAATTATCAGTTATTCTGTCTGTGTGTGCATGCGTGTTTCTTTTTTGCTCCTTGATTTCTTACTTTGGACTTGAGGCTGGCATTATTACTTTATAGCTTTTTCTTAAAGACGGTTTTTATTTGGCACAAAGCCAACCTACTGGTTTTCTTGAAGGCAGAGGACTGTGTGTGCGTGTCCTCTATTACCTTCCACAGGACCGAAACTCCTGGGAACTGGCCGAGGGGATACCTGTAAGCTGCTGAGTTCGCTGCGGCCCAGGCTGCCTAGTTCGTCATGATACCCCACACGGAGCCCCGGGTGCTCTGTCTTCCACGAGGCCCCCGGAGCCTCTGCCAGTTAACCGAGCACTTTAAAATCTGCGCCTTGTTTCCACTCCCTGTAGCTTTGAGGTCAGATTCGTTCCGATTTAACTCAAGCGCTTCTGAAGGGAAGAGACAACCTGCCAGAGATTCCATTCCCCTGGCTTCATCGGCATGAGTCAATCTCAGGCTGTGGGTTCTGGAACCCCTGACAGCTCCTTCTCTAAATATCTACATCTATTCACAAGCAACAGTGTGCTAGCGATCTGCTAAGATTCTGTTATCAAAATACAGTATTACACCAACAAGACGAATTTCCTTGAGAGCACAAAGCAGCCAGGACCGAGGAGTGGCAACTGAGCACCCTAGATCTTCCACCCGAAGCAGCAGAGTGTGAACATGTAGATGTTACAGAGAAAGTAAGTTCCCAACCTTCGCTCTGGTCACGGCCTGTATATCTGGCATATCTCAGATACAATGGGGCTGGCATCCTTCCTGTTACCTTACTTCACTTCCTAGAACTACACAGTTTGAAGCTATCATGAAAGGACAGGGCATGAGTTGGAAATTGTCCTCTAAGGTCAATGTCTGATAAGAGAGAAATAAAACTGAGGTTCAAACAAAAACATGGAACTTAATTTGGTAGATTGCTTTATATTTTAAGAGACATGGAAAGAGATGGTCCAATCAACGCTAGGGACAAAGAATCTAAAACTCTTCCACGAATGTAACGCTCTGTGTGTCTATGTGTTTGTGTGTAAGTTAGCGTGAAACACAGAAAAATGCAGTAAGGCTACGGAGGAGCTAGACAGACAGTCACAGGGAAGAGAGACAAAGGCAGAACCTCAGGGAAAACACAGGACCAACAGCTGGAAGAAACAAGCACAGATGTGGGTCTGGGAGCCCCAGGTACAGCACGGAGTTCACGCCGACGGGAGTGTGGAAACACAGGAATGCTACACACATCACCCTGCCCCGAACCCCCCACGGCGGACCCGCGGGCAGGGCGAGCCACGCTCCGCGGAAAGCAGTGTCGAGGAGCCAAGCGTATCTTATGGATTCATCAGCCTTTGGCCAGCTATTCTCGGCACCTGCTATACAAGGGACTATCTATTTATAGAGGTAAAAAAATGTAACTAAGCAACACCTAACTAGCCACTGACTAACAAGCTATTTTATTGGATCATCACCCAGCTTTCACAATTCAACCAGCGCTGGCGACTTTGGTTGAAATTTATTTAAGTTTATTGCATTAACTTAAATTAGTTTATTTCATTTTGCCTTTCCTAAGGGTTTTTGTTTTTTGTTTGTTTGAGAAAATGGGGGGGAAAGTAACCACAATTCTTTCACGACTTCCTCCGGAATTTCTTCCCTTCCTTTCACTATGCAAACCATAAAGTTCCCCCATTACCTTCTGAGCCCTGGGTTTTTGTATAATTTTCCCTCTTTCTTTTCCAGGAGTCACCTGTCGCCAGCAGCATGGGTTCCTTCCCCCCCTAAAGGGCTTGGGAAAGTCCAAGAATTTTAAGGTCCAAATTACTTTTGTGTCATCAAACCCCTCACCTCCTGCTCTCCCAGATAAGAAAACACCCAGATGAGGCGAGAGGCGTGCCCAGGTCCGCGCAGAAACAGGCCTGGGCTCCAGCGCTCAGCAGGTGCACGCTCCCCGCATGCTGCGGGTGCCGTGCGGGGGGGCTGAGCGGTCACTCACGTGCACTCGCCCACAGACGGCACAAGAAAGGAGATTACAGGACACGGAATGGGAGGCCTTCTGAGCAGCGGGGCTGGGCAGGGGCTCAGGGTGACAGCGGGACGGGGCTGCCTGGTGCGGCTGGCACTCACTGGTGAGCTGCTCTGCCCCTCACCAGGCTGATGAGTCCATCTCTGTAATGGGAGAGCCATACACCCTGCCTCCCGGGGGAGGGAGTGGGAGTGTGTGTGCGCAAGGGGAAGCTCTTATGATTCAGGCTCAACTACATGTCCAGTTCACACATTAATCCACATTTTAGCTAACATACAATAGAAAAGCTTTAATTATTTTGGATTGAGGGGAAAAAAGTTTAAAATGTTTGTATTTCTTGATTTAAAAATAAAATAGTATTTTTGTACAGTGTCTCAGAAAGCAAGAGATATAAATGGTCCAGATACAGGTTCTGAAGCAGAATCAGACCCTTTGGAGGGCAGAGCCCGGAGGGAGCTTGGGAACTGGCTCACTGTAATGTGTGCGACCCAGGAGAAACCCTATTTTAAGATCGAACACTATAAACAATGACTTATTTCCACCGCAAAACAATCACATTGGATTTTTTTCAATAACTTTTAAGAAATGCATATTTATAGACAGAAATTGATAACAGAACACTTCAGAACAAAAAGTTTAGAACAAATCTCATTAAATTTAGAATGGGTGACTGTCAGTAACGTATTATATTCATTCATCTTAATAAAAATATAAAAATAGTTACATAACAAATCAAAATGCACAGGGTATAGAAAAATCTCATTTGACTTATAGTGACAGGGAGTCATGGGGGGCGGTATTACCGTCTAGATTTTTAACTAGTTAATCTCTACCCTGCAAGCCTGTCTCTAAAGAGAACGGTGAAAAGTTGCAATTGGGCACATACACTGGAGACAGCAAAGACTGAGGAGTGTAGAGAAAAAAAACTGTGACCTAGGAGCTATCTTGAGAAATAGCCCCACTGGGCTGAGGTCTGGGCTGGCTGACCCAGGAGGACATGGGACGCCCAGATGTACAGCCAGGCTGGATCGACCCTCTACCATATCTGGTGGGTCCATTTCTCTCAGATAACCAGTATAGAGGACAATTTCTATGCATCATCTTTAAAAGGTCTTCTTGTGTGTTTGTTCTCAAAAGTGACCTGGTTTCGTTTGGCAGATCTTCTGGGCGTTCCCTGCTGGGTGATGGGAGAGCACCCAGTTTAACTAGGCAGTCACAACATTCCTTAAGGAGAGGAGTTAAAGATAATGGTTGGCTAAATGACGCTTAAAGCTGAGGTGGTGCTCTGAGGTGCTAAATCATGGGTCTGCTCCCAGGTGACCCGCTGGCTGGCAAGTGAAGAATCAGAAAAGTGGCTGCCGAAGGGAAAAGAGCTTAACCACCAGGTTGCCTGGATGACACCTGAGGACCAGAGCCCCAGAGCCAGAAGGCCATTCATCTCTGGAAAGGGTCACATAGCTGCAGCACTCCACTAATTTTCTACAATCAGAAAATGAAATCAAAAGAGCACCTATATGAATAGATGTTGTGGTGGATTAAAAAATGGCCCCAAGCCTGGCCAGCGTGGCTCTGTGGTTGCGCATAGACCTATAATCCAGGAGATCTCGGTTCAACTCCTGGTCAGGGCACATGCCAGGTTGCGGGGTCGATCCCCAGCAGCAGGCATGCAGGAGGCAGCCGATCAATAACTCTCTCACTGATGTTTCTCTCTGTCTCCCTCTCCCTCTCTCTGAAATCAATAAAGATATATTTAAAAAAAAAAAATGGCCGCAAATTCTTTGCAGTTTCGCCCACCAAGAAGTGGAATCTATTGTCCTACTCTTTGAATCAGTGACTTGCTTTGACCAAAAGAATGTGGCGGAAGTGGTGGTGTATGACTTCCAAGTCCTGGTCTCTTAAGGCTTTGCTACTTCCTCTCTCAAGTCTGCCATCAGGTAACCCAGAATGACGCCCTTCCAGCCATCCCAGTTGAGTTCTCAGACGTGTGAGTGATGTCACCTTAAACCACCCAGCCCCAGAGGACCTGCCAGCTGACTACAGAAGAACCACCCACTTCACACACAGTCCTGAGAAATACTAAATCATTGCGTTTTAAGCTAGTGCATTTGGGGGTGGCTTGTTGTTACACAGCAGTGAATAACCGAAACATACGTATGTTGTGGTAATATGTACTACGCTGAAATAAATAAATATGTTGATGCGATCAAAACTCATTGTCACTGATATATTTCCTTGACTTAAAAAAACCAAAAACAGTCTTATCAAAAACGCTGCAGCGGAGAGCACAGGCCTTTGAATCAAAGAACCTGGGTTCAAGGCTTGGACCTGCTCTGTCCCTTGGACCAGAGAACACACATGATTTCGTACAAATCACGTACTTCTCAACCTGTGTTCATGCCCATAAATTCCTCAAGGAGCCAGGTGACAATAAAATGAGAATAAGAGAAGTGAATGCTCTGTAAAAAGCAAGGCGCATTACACAGTTAAGCTGCCACTGGTGCTGATACCTACAGGCTATTTAAAGACTTTTTTGTTTTTCCTTCTCTGTAAAGACGTCACTGGGATGAAAGCGTCTCCCGTAACCATCTGGGCTGTAAGTTTCCTTCTGCATGGAGGTGTCTGTATGCACACACGCACAGAGCACAGAAGGCGTTCCCAAGACGCGTGAAGTGTCACAAGCCCCAGGGAGAGTCCCACTTCTCCCCTGTGTCATCGTGCGGTGCTCAGGCCCCGCGTGTGGCCCTGATTCCCTTCCGCTAGCTCCTGAAAGGTGTGATGAGCTGCCACAGAGCTCCCGTCACAGCCCAGAGCCGAGAGAAAAGGTGGAAAGAACTGGCAGGGTGCCTGGAAAACTAAACCAAGCCGAGGGAAAGAAGAATTGGAAACGGTTAAAAGTTAATCATATTACTCATAAGAATGATGTCGAAACAGGATAAAACACAGCAAAAGAGGGAACATGCAGGACGGGCCGTTAAGAAAGAGCAGAGCTGCGGCAAGGAAGGCAGGTATAACCCATCCTTAGAAAGGGCAGAGGGAGGCCGGAGAGCCAGTACTAGTCCGCGGTAGAAATGAACAGAAATGGAAAGATACACCCCTGCGTGAAAAGGACATCTAGAGGGCAGCGTCTGTCACCTGTAGGAGCTCAATTCATGCTTGACGAATGAATAACTGAGTGAATGACTGAACCGAAAACAGACAACTCCAAAGAAAATCCACAAATGGAGTGAGGACTCACCGCGAAATAGGGCCGGGAGAGGCCTGAACGGGTGTAATAGTCTCACTGGGAATGGCAATTCCACTCAGATGGGAATGAAGGAGGGAGAAGTTTAATCTTTATGATGAGGGAGAGAAGGCCACAGATTCCTTTTGTGCGGAAGGCACAATAAATCCTTACAGAAAAGGTGGCTGCTGTCACCTGCCGTGACTCTCAGCCGCCAAACTGTCAGGCAGTTCGCCCGACGTTGTCCTAACTGTGCAGGGCCTTTCCCCCCTGAATTCTCCACACAGTCAGTTTTGATCTAAGGTGGCTCTAAGTTCTTAACAATCCCTTTTCTAATTATGCTGGTAAAGGTCAGATACTTATAACAGGGTTTTACATGTTCTACAGCGACCCCTAAACATCATGATTCTAAGAGCAAACCTTGACCATGGTTCACACATGGTTCACACACAAAACTCTCTTTTTTTAATTTCCGTTTCCACATAATTGTTCAGGCTTCTATTTCTGTCAAAGTATGACTCGGCTATTGTCGTCCTCAGTGAGTGGGGACCTACATGATAGGCTAAACTAGCTTAAGCCATGGTATGAACATTTTCTGTACTGACCAATTACTCAGTATTTAGTGCACACACAGAGAAGAAAGAAGATGCAATTCCTGACCTCCAGACACACCTTTTTGTTGGTGATGCATGTAACACAAAGAACAATGCCAAAAAGTATATGATTAACTGGCAACATGGAAAGGGCTATTTGGGGAGTTCCTAAGGACTGGGATGGAGCTGGCTGAAGCATGAAGACCTCTGTGGATGAGGTGGGATTTAACTGGAGTCCTGGGGGATGAACAATATCAGAAAAGGTGGAAGGGAGAGATAAAGGCATCCTGTGCTTTGAAAGGTGAGCTTGGTGTTTGGAATAGATGGTTTATAAAGTATTGCGAACTAGGCCATAAAGAAGGGGGTTGGGGAAACACTGCAAGGGTTTTAAAGTCAGACAATGGCAGGAAGACAATTTTTTCTTCTTCAACATATCAGTCATTATGGCTAGAGTGGGAGCATTTGTTTTCGTCTGTGTGTTTGTTCATTCATCAATAAATGTAGGCTGGCATAGTACATGAAATCTTACTCTAGGTACTAGAGGCTATAAAATATTCTCTTTCCTTGAGAATCAGAGTGGGGAAAAAGCTGACAAAAAAAATATCAATGATGCTGTATATTATTAAAAGTGCTACAATAAAGAGATGCATGGGAAATGAATGAAAAGGGAGCAGAGGAGGAGCACCTAAGTCATCCTTGGGGGCCGAAGGCTAGAAACACTTTGCAGAGAAGGAAATGCAGTCCTGACACAGGATTAGAAGTTGTCAGAGGGCGAGAGGAAGGGGGAGGGGGTAGAGGGGTCAACTGCAAATGCAAAGGCACCGACCACGAGCGCGCTCGGGGAGGGGCCGTGTCAGGTGGGAACACAGGATGCGTGTGGAGAAGGGGCCGGGGGTGAGCAGGGGTCACCGACTATCTAAAATACAGGAAACTAAAGAGCTGTGAGAACGTACCCCTTCCCTGCCAATAATTTACAGAGGGATTCTGAATCA
Source organism: Miniopterus natalensis (assembly GCF_054644295.1). NCBI lineage: Eukaryota > Metazoa > Chordata > Mammalia > Chiroptera > Miniopteridae > Miniopterus > Miniopterus natalensis. The sequence goes on along the minus strand of NC_142093.1, from coordinate 16,651,892 downwards.
CTTCCTTCTCCACGGTTCCCATTTCTCCATTAGAGGCACCCTTCACTGACCATTCCTGAGCTCTGAATGCAAAGTCAAAATCACGCCCACACAATAACCACCATCCTACAGTGTATGTTTACAAGACTCACAGAAGCTTGGAGAGAAAACGGAAGGCATCTAGTTGAACCTCCTTTCCAACATAGCATTTCTTCTAAGCATTCCTGGCAGGTGGCCATCCAGACGGAAAGAAATCTCTCCAGATCCAGGGAGCTCCGTCTATCTCAGGAAGCAGCCCAATTCATTACAGTACATCATTAGCTGTGAGAAAATTCTTCGTCTTCGACTGAGATTAAATGGGTCTTCCTGTAGCTTCTACCCACTTCGAGCCCCTGGTGCGCCTCCTACACGCAGATGGTACTAGATTACACTTAGAGTAGCCAATTGAGAACGGCCCCCTTTCCTCGCTACAGGACTTGCTCATTAACAACTGGCTTAGTTCTGATTAATTAGCTTCTCTAACATTATGCGCCACCTTCCTTTTCATAGAGACCTTGAAGGGGACATCTGCTTTTAGCGATGCTCCATTTTCTCCCTTTATTGATTAGTGATACCTTATGTTTGCACAATAATTCACCCCTTTCCAAACACCTGCACGTAAACTCTCGTATCTCACATAAGAAGGTACTGCGCCACTGTTACTACGCTATCTTCACAGGAGTCTTTGCATCTGCCTTAGGATACAGTGTAAAAAATAGGGCAAGTCATGTCAAACATGTCGGAGAGAATTTCAGGGTTTCTGACAGGACAAAGGTTAGGAGAGGTTAAAGAACTCATATACTTTAAGACAAGAAAGAAGAAAGGAGTAATTGTCAGGGCGCTCTCTGGAAGTCTACTCCAATTATGGACAAATAACTGATACTTACCTTCACTAAGGACCAGAGACACTCCCATCTGTGTAATCACAACTACTCGTGCAACAAACACAGATGCGACGTGCCTGGCACTGGGACTGGGGGAGACAGAGTGACATAAAGCACTGTTTTAACTCTGGATAGTAAATGTAGAGCAAAAGTTAAAAGAAATGAGATGACTCAGTCAAAGTGACATCTTAGTGGCCTGGAGAAGATGGAGGGGAGGTCATGGCAAGGAAGAGGGGGAGAGAGCATCGGAGGAGAAGTGGGATGTAAACCCCAAGTTTCCAAGCAGGGTCCTCCCAAAAGCCAAGCACCAGGGCCAGCTCTACGGTGATGCTAGGAAGCCTCTCAAGGACGGGACCTGCCGTGCCTCATGTACAGGGGTGAGCCTGGTCCTGTGGGCTGAGTGGATGTTCTGCTGCTACAACTAGAATGCCAGCAACTTTCTTCCCCATCCGGCCAAAGAGAGATGTGTTTGCTACTCTGGAAAGCATGACAGAAACTTAGGCTCCTCTCTGCCCCTGCAAGGAATAGGTCTGGGTAGATGTGTGAATGCAAATGTGAAGAACCCCTTAGCAGCAATTCCATGATGTATGCAGGGGTTCATCCTAGTGGACACAGCGGTTAAGCTCCTGTAAGACGCACTGCAGAGTCTCAAATGACATGCCCACTATGGATGGACACCTCGCTGCCTCCCTGGCTACATCCTAAGGGGCATTTAGGCCTGGATAGTTCCCGGCCTGCAAAGGTACACAGCACCCCGATATGAAGACTCTGTAAGGATTAGTGACTTCACCTGATAACACCTGGCTTGGATCCGAGGCAACATACGTGTAAATACCAAGTCGTAATGACAGTGATCTCTCCACAGAAATGGGAGAAGACTGGGCTTCCCTAATTGTTAGGAAAATGAACTGCATGCTTGAAACTGTGCCTCCCAGGATGCTAACACACGAGACAGAGGAGGAAGCTCATACATGGAGGACAGACCGACCTTGTTGGCAGAGAGCAGCAACTGTCCGCTGTGAGTCTGACTTGAGTTTCGTAGCTATCCAGGGGGCACACGGCCTGCTGAACGGTGGGGCACTCCACAGTGCTGCAGTCCACGCTGGACACTGGAAGGGGCAGACAGAGGCACCGTTTACTGTGACATTTACTGGCATTCTGAGTCCCCAAATGAAACACTGGCTCTGGGCAGATTTCTGCAGCACCCTCGCTTCCCAGAACCCGTTGTTAACACTGGTGTTTTTACTGCACTCAACGTTAGAGAACGGTGATGTGTCCCAGGTCGTCCGTGCAAGGGAAGCAGGGGTCAAGATACTTAAGAAGATGAAGACACAGAGAGAGAGGTAAACCAATGGTGGTCACGTGGGTGGATGCTGACCGTCAGCCAGACATGTTTCTAATAAAAAAGTTCAAGAGATGGACAAGGGCCTGTTTTGCTTGAAGCATTTATCTAGCAGTTCAAAGGAGTCTGACCAATGGTTAGAAACTTATAAAGAGAAAATCACTATAGTCTAGCCCTACATTCACCGACCACACTAGAGAGACTGCAGAAAGAACCAGGATGTTAGGGGTAATTTAAAAAGCAAGAAACAGCTGAGACACGACAGCGAATCACGTGGCAAAGAAGGAAAGTCAATAGCCAATGAAGGCTTACACACGCTATCAAAGCCAAAAGATGGGGGGGGGGGGCAAGAGGAAAGACTGGGGCAGAGCATTTCCTTATAAAACGTCTGGCATTTTGATGCATGTATGTACCTAAAAACAGCTTCCTGTTTTATGTATGATGGTTGTTTTAAATGTAATAATTTAAAGTAACAGATAAATCTGCAAATGAAGGCTATGACCTTTTCTGGGGGAATGCAGTAGCAGACAGCATAAATTTTAACCCCACCTCTCCCATCAAGCGCACTTAGAGGGGAAAGAAGAAAAGAGAAACAGACGTGGTCCCCCTCTGGAGGCGTTTCTGCACCAGTGAGTGATTTCTCTGGCTCTCTGACCAGGAGGCCAGGAGTCGGGCTCCTTGCCCTAAGTGGCGGGCTGGCCGTGTGGGAAGAGAGTGCCCCTCTCCCCACGGAAGGAGAGACCCGGCTGGCTGCGCAGGGGCCTGCTGCCCTCCGACGCGAAGGAGCAGCTGCTGCTGAGGCGCGTGCGTACCTGGTTTGCACTCATACAGGTCACAACACTCTCCCGGCTTCCCCGAGGCCTTTGACACTAGTATGTTCAGGAATCCCGGCTGGCAGACTTTGCGCAGGCAGCCCGCAGGGTCGCACACGCAGCGGCTGGGTAAGGGGCAGCACTTCCCGGGGGGAGCGTAGCCCTCGATCAGAACGGAATCTTCGGGACAGCGCGGAGAGAACTGGACTTCACAGCGGGCCTTGGAGCAATCTGGCTTCTCTTCTGAATGGGAGAGAAAGAATTTAGCACATGCCCGGGCGCTGGGGGGCACCTCCCTGAGCGCGGGCAGTCCTACCGATCCATTCGCTAACCAAGGGGGCCGGGAGAGAGGGAGATCTGGCGGAAACCCTCACTCACATTCGGCTTAGCCAGCCATGGAAATCTCCCCTGAGAGGTGCTCATGACCCCAGAATGTGAGGCTGAAGCTGCCTTGCCTCCATCTCCCCTCTCACTTGTGTGGAACAACCAATGCCCAACATACTGACCAAGGTGAAGAAATGCAAAGGGAAGACGCCCACAGGACCTGGAGAACCTGAAAACTGGACTCCATCGCTGACTACATGAGAGATCTTTGAATTTAAAAGGAGTTTTAAGGGCTGTTCTTTGAAAAGAGTGCAGGCTTCAATACCAAAATAGATCCACAGATAAATCCTGGCTACTTCAGGGACTGGAGACAAGGTAGAAGAGCTCCACCTCCATGCTCTGAATTTTGAGATGAGCTTATGGAGATTCTATGATTCCATGATGTGGAATCTCAGAAAGGTGGAATATGAGCCAAATTCCCATTAATTTCCCTAAATGACAGCTGGTATGTTTCTGTCTCTAGCCGAGATCATCAAACGCTCCACGTTCTCTTTTCTCTAGTAGGATGTCTTGATGTAAGGCTGCGCCTCAGTTTTAGAAATGGAAATCAATCAAGCAAAGCCCTAGCTTCTGGAGCCCTCAGTCCATACCTCAGCTTCTCGCCTCAAGCTTTTAAGAAACCTATACCAACATTAGGTCCTCGAGGAAAAGACCAAAGTAAACCAAAAGCACATCATTGTAGCCCTGTGACCTTGGGGGAGGGAAGGGAGAGAACGAGTTCAGAAAACGTTGGGTGAACACAGTGTCATGTAGTGCTGGGGTCCGTTACCATAAGCTCTGTCTTTCCTAATGTAAAACGCGCACAGAATCACAGAGCAGGGTTAGATTCAGCTTACAGTCTTCTCAGTTACAATCCAGGCCTCCTCATTGTCAGCTCACTTAGTGCTTTATATTACAAAAGTCGGTCTACTTCTAAAACCAAGTGTTCCTTGGGTCTTTTTCTATCTTAACTGCTGTATCTTTCATGTCACTGCCCATTTCCTTGTCTACTTCCTGTCTAATCAAAACATAGTCTAGGAAAGTCTTCATGCTCATAGTTCTAGCAAATTCATTCAAAAACACGTATTGAGGGCCTGCTGTTCCAGCAGCCTGGGGTACAGCATAAACAGAAGAAACATCCCTGACCTCAAAAAATTTACAATGCAGTGGAGGGTGATAGAAAGTAAACAATAAACATTATAAACAAGCAAACTCTATAGACAGTTGAGGGTGGTAAGTGCTACGGGGAAAAAATAGAATAGAGCAAGGGGGGATTAGAATGCATGGAAGAAGAGGGGGCAGGTACAATCTGGTGAGAACAGGCATCATTTGGAGGCTGACACTTGAACAAAGATTGGAAGGAGTGAGGGGTGGTGGTGGGGGTGGCTGGGAGAGCCACCCTGCAGAGGGACAGCACGCCCGTGTGTCCCAGGACCAGCATGGGGGCCAGCGTTGCAGCAGCAGGATAGATGGAGGATGCATATATCTTATTTTCATATTCTAACCCCAGGCAATTGCTTTGAGAAGAGCAGTAAAGAGGAATTCCATCCTGGATCCCCGTCAGTGTGGGCAGAACAAAGTGAAAAGCCGAGTGAGAGAGTGACTCTTGACTGAACGGGGACCGAGTTTGTAAACTGCACTCAGTAGACGGCGTCGCTGGCTGACACGAACACGTGGTCTCACAGTTACTAAGAGCTCTGTGACTTTAACTGCAAATAGCACTTCATTCCTACTCTTGTTAATGAGCTGGATTTTTCTCTAGTGTTTTAAGATTAATGCTTAGTTTGCGTCTGTTTTATTTTCTGAGAATGCTAATAATTTTAATGATGGTTTTAATTCTTCAGCCAAATATTGCTCTGGTTACAGTCTAAATTTTGATATGCATTATACTCACAGTGTGACTCACTTCTAAATAATCTATAATTCAACTTTGGTTTCCTCTTTAATAAAAACTTTCTAAAAGAACGCTGTTGAATTTCTGCAGGGATTTTTTTTGCTTTCCTTTTGATTTTTAATTTATAGTTTTATTGTCTTGTTGCCAGGGAATGTAGGCTACACAGTCTTTTACTTCTGTAAATTTTTTTATTTTTAATTTTTAATGTTTTTGGGTTTTTTGGCATGCGTGGCGCCTAAGGCCAACTTTAAAATACATAGATGTCTGAAAAGATCATGTCCTCTGTTTTTTGAATACAAACTTACAAATCTATCAAATCAAGTTTTTTATGACATTCATTAGATTAGATTACAATTTTAATCTACTTTCCTGGAAGGATCTATATAAATCTTCCACTATGAACCCCTAACTTCTTGTGTTTCTAACAGTTTGTACTTTGAATTTTCAAGACTGTGCTGTTAACTTCATGACCAGCAGGCATACGACTCAAGCCTGTCTATGCTGACTTGGCAAACTGTAAAATAATGCTTTCAAATAATTTAGATGTCTAAGATCTGTATCTTTCCTTTCGTTTTGTAATTGTTAACCTTCTTATCTATTACCCTTCTCTTCTCTCAACCCCCCGTTCACCTTTCACTAGGTTACCCAGGGCCTCACTCACCCAGCGCCCGTCCCTGCCCCCAGCCAGGCGCAGCCTGCGACTTTCACCCGACGACGGTTACCATAGCATCAGGAGCTGCTTCTCTGATACCTTTTTTCTCAGTCTGTTTGAAAATAAGTCTTCCAGTAGATTTCATTTAGTCATCTATGTCTCTATTTTATCTCTTTCATGAAGAAATTGAGGAGAAAACTACAGCTAAACCATGTATTTCCCATCATTTAGAAGGCTTTTCTGACATTACCTCCGAAATTTTAATTTTCTCCATTTGAAAAGAAGCCTCTCCTGACTTTTTCCCGATGGTGTCTTAACAAATCTACATATAATACTTAAGTTAATTAATAAGCTTTTCAGTCTAGTTGCCCTGGCAACAACACTTTGCAGCTGGAATCTTTAATTAAAAAAAAAAAAAAAAAAAAAAACCAACAAAAACTGCCCCAGATATACCAAGACTAAAGTCACAGTATCACTTGCAACAGAGGTAATTAAGGGACAATAAGCTGGTCATCATTTTAATAATCTTCCTATAACAGATTAGCCCTTAAAATGTTGACAGGGTTGCCCAGTATCAATTACAGTAATACTGGAGCGTTTGTATCAACCCTGGTTACTTTAACCTGTGTGACTACACGCTGGCCAGCAGTAGACCCCCAGGTCTGTATGTCAACAGGGAAAGCGCAATCATGATCTACGTAACAAATGCATTCAAGAGTACTCGGTTTAAACACAGATTTAAATACAACCAAAGTCAGGTGAAAAACTACTAGATGGGAAGAGAAAAGTTATATTGCCAGATTCTAATGATATCTACTTAATTTTTATAGAATCCCCCGCACATGTACCACCAAGCCTTCCTCCTCTTTCAAAATCTCTAAATACAACAACAGATATGCTGCACACTTAGTAACAGAAAACCGGCGGCATTAAGTGGACTGGTGAATTCAAAGAGGCAACCACGGAGTCCACGCTGCCGGGTCCTCGGCTCTTTCCTGAAATCCAGCCCAATTCTCACGCACACACGCAAGAGGGCAGGGTCATTCGGAGGCGGGATCTTTCAAGGGACTCCGATCTGATGAGACTGGATCACCACAGAATTTAGCAGGTAGAGCAGAGTACAGAGGGGAAGAGTCTGGATCCCTGTTTCCCCCACACTTCCCTCTGGTAATCTCTCCCCTTTATCATCTCACTGCTCTAGAATCTGAAGTCCCCGAGCGGCTAACTCTCGGCCCTGGGGAGCACAGGGGCCTCTTGGTGGCCCTGGGAGACAAAGCTCCTCATGGTACCGGCCGAGGCGCAATCTGTGAAGTCCTCTCAAGTCCTCTCGCTCATTCATTCACCAGACATTCACTGAATGACTTCCATGCGCAGGAAACAAAACGAAGTCCCTGCCTTCCTGGACTCACAGCGCCAGGGGAGTTGGACCATGAACAACGCGCCACACAGCGCGGGGCCGGGCGGCGATGAACCTCTGAAGCAGAACCGGCGACGCGGGTGGACTGCATCAGCCAGGCGGGCGAGGGCAGGTCCCTCTGAGGACACGGCACCCGAGCAGAGGCCTGGACGAAAGAAGACACGCAAAAAGCAAGGCGGCAGGGTCCAGATGCGGGGAACACAGAGAATAAAGGCTTGGAGGCCAGAACGCGCTACTCTGCAAGCACAAAAACGTTAGTTAACTCCTGACCATTAAGAAGAAACCTAAACTAGCATAATTCACCAGTAAAAAACACACCAATAAACACAAGAAAAATATTTTGATGGATGTTTCTTACTAAGAATTCAATTCTCAGAAGCATGCCAGAGCAATGGAAGCCATCTCTACTAACTGGGCACCTTCTACGTGTGAGGCAGCGTGCCTCTACTCGTTGCCACACCCCTGTGCACTCCCACGTGAAAAAGAGATGACATCTCCTTGGCAGGTGAGGAGACAGGCACAGAGGAGCTAAGAAACTTGGCTACGGTCACAAAGCCAGTGGCAGAGCCTCCGAAGCCCACGTTCTTCTGAGCCCACAATGCTGAGAGCAAGAGGAACGTCAGCTGCCCCAGCCGGCGTTCCTGGCCCTGGGTATATTTCGTCCATGGCTACCCTTCTGCTCACACACAGAGTACAGAATTGATTTACAAAGGGAAACGGGGCTCAGCGTCCTTGGTGTGGCCCCATCTCTTTCTGCTCGGCCACCCTCACAGTCTCATCCGCCCCCTGGCCCTACAGACGCCGCATGGTAAGAGGAGGAGCCTTCCTGTGCCCGTGATTATTCTGTTCTCAAAACTTCTATTACAAATGCAAGGCACATGCCATCCCAGCATTTTAAAATTTAGAGACTGACTCCTTTAAAGTTACACTGGGAATTCTTTTCATTCACATTCCATGATTTTATCATAACCTTTTTTGGCAAGCTTCGCGGTGAAGACTTGTTCCGCACAATCATAACCCCGAGGGGAAAAAATTAGGCTTGTTGATACAGTCCCAGAAATAGTTCATATTTCAGCTCGTTCAGAAAACACCAGCTGTACTTTCCCAGCATTTTCTTTTACTCTGATTTTAGGATTTAACAGTGATGGAATCTACTGTGAGATCCCATCACTGTTAAAGACGGTGGTTCGATAAAGATGCCGGATTAAATTGTTTTCAATGACCTAATAGAGTTAGCTTGCATCCTAGCAGAATGTAAATTAGCCAAACAGAAATTAAAAAATTAAATGATCTGTAAAACTGCAACACGTGATATTTTAGTGGTTCTCAACGCTGGCTGTGCATTAGAATCACGTACAAGGCTTTTAAGAAAACCGCTGTCTGGATCCCACCTTAAATCAAAGGAGAGTACCTGGGGGAGGAGCCTGGTAATGAGTATTTGGTTTAGTCCCTCCCTGGGTGATTCTACTGGGATCAGGGCTGAGAATCACTGTGTGGCTCCAAGCAACCTGGGGATCTGCACAGGGAGGCTGCCCACTGACAACAGAGCTTCTCCAAGGGCATGTCCAAAGGGCACCGAGCCCTCCAGCTCTCCGCCTGCCACCGGGCTGGGCTGGTCCATGCTGTATGCGGAGCCCCGAGGTCCCTCTAAGAATGGCCCAGACCACACATCTTTTCTGTGCAGGGTGTTACTGAATTGGGTTGAAAATGATGCTTTAGATCAGAGCTTTGCTACCAAAGGATGGCCTCTGGACCAGTGGCGGCAGCAGCACCTGGGTGGGAGCGTGTTAGACCTCAGACTAGATCTACTGAATCAGAGCCTGCACTTCAGCAAGATTCCCGGGTGATCCACCTACTGTAACGTCTGAGATGAACTGCCTCCAGAGTGGTGGTTCTCAAACAGTGGGCCATGGACCAGCCCGTGAGCATCTCCTGGGCACTTGCTGTAAGTGCAAATTCTAAGACCCCACGTCCGACGCCGGGGCGATGCCCAGCAATGTGAACAACCCCCATGTGAATCTCATGCCGCTACAGTCTGAGAACCACAGCGCTAGAACAAGGGTTCTCAAACCTGGCAGATATGCAACCCCCCTGGGGAACTTTAAACATGCAGAAGCCCAGAGGATGGCCCAAACCAATGAAATCAAGAATTACCGGAAGCGGGACCCCAGCATGAGTATTTGTAGAAGTCCCTGAGATGCACCAATGTGCAGACCAGGTCGATCCACCATTCCAGGCACCCCTTCCCCAAGCCTCTGCACTCCCAGGGGACTCAAAGCTGCTTTGATTCTTAGGAACCTTGTTGGACAAGGTCAGAGCTTCCCGGGAGGAGTAAAAAGAGCTGAGAGGTTTACAGGCTCCACCTCTGGTGGGAGGTAGTGGGGGTAAGGACCCGGAGTGTCAGATCCCAAATGTGTGCATATGTATCCTACTGAATCTCAAATCACAGTTTATTAAATTTATTAGAATTTTGAGCCAGAGACATTTTATTCCATTATCTGTTAATTCACACCAGGAACACATACTCAATTTACTCCCAGAGGGATTTGCCATTCAAATAATTACATTTCTACATTCATACACAGCAACAAATTTTCAAAATGTAACAATGTTTAGAAATCTGGCAATAAAATAAAACCAAAGGATGGTTTGGATAAATGTACAAAGGGAAGATTGACTTCAAAAAGATGATTTTTTTTTTTTTTAACCTAATAAACTACAGCCTTCTCTGAATACCTGTCCCCCTTTTTTTGGCCACAAACTCACGCCCACAAAAAAAGGAATGAAAAGCATGAGAGAATGGGGCAAATGACTAATGAGGAAAAACCTCAATGAATGAAATGTGTATAGTCAGTTCAGCAACATCTTAAGAGGAATCTTCATAAACAGCTTGGAAATGTCATAAAGGCATAAACACTAGGAATGAGGCACTCCCCAGGGTGGTGTTTAAACGGAAGGCAACATCCATTACAGAACACAAACAAAGCCTCTATTTTGCTGAGTGGTTATGTGACTCTGGGCGGGTCCCTTTCCAAATACTTCAAGTTTTCCTCCCCTGAGGAAGGGATGCTGCAACTTGCTTCTTCCACAGTGTAATGATGACATTGATTTGAAAAAAAGATAATAAAATGCCAGGTTTTTAAGAGGTGAGAATGAAGGGTCTGGCATTCTTCACCTGTAAACGGAGGGGCTGGAATTTGTGGGTTTCCTTCTACCAACGTCCTCCCCAGCCAGGAGTGCGGGCCGCCCTCCCATGCGATCAGGCTCCAGGGGCTCCCGGGCCCTTAAGGAAGGCCAGCCAATGATTTCTGAATTAAAGGAGAAGCCAGCCCCTTTCTCTTAAAACCCCAGTATTTGTTAATGCTGCACAGATTTAGCAGCACAGTAGAAAATGTGATCTTATGTGATTGTAAAAAACAAGGAACAGTTAAACCAAGGGTATTGTCAATAAGCTCCTGAGTCTCTGAGGTGGTACAGGGATTTCCAAAGTCTTTATCTGGACTCCAAAGAATAGTATGTGCCGATCTGAGGTCTTCGGAGGTTCCTGGAAGTCACTATACTTATGCGATTAAAATGATACAGCAAGAATAAAGAGGGTGCTGCACGGCACGAGCGGAGGACAGGTGGAGGGCGCTGTGGAGCCCTGTTCTGTCGCTGCCGACAACGGCGGCCACACAGCCAGGGCGGCAGCTCTTCCACTGCTCAACTGGTAGTTCTCGGAGGGTTTGCACAGTCCGACAAAAGCCCATATACGTGAAAAACACAACAGGTTTTTTTAAAAAAAGACTATTTGGCCACTTTTTCTTTCTCTTTCTCCTTCCATTTAAATTTGTTTTACTGAAGATAAACTACTACTTCTTTGTACCACTTACTTGTCATTTAACAAAGGTTACTTTTCAGCTACTTTTTATCTTTTTATATGAGACTCAGTATAGCTACTGGTCAAAGATTGGAAAGGCAGAAAAAACTATGTTCAAATCTTGGCTTTTTTACAACTAGCTGTGTGATCTTAGGCATGTTTCTTTTCTTTCTTTTTTAAAATATATCTTTATTGATTTCAGAGAGAGGGAGAGAGAGAGATAGAAACATCAATGGTGAGAGAGTCGTTGATCGGCTGCCTCCTGAACGCCCCCTGCTGGGGATCGAGCCCGCAACCCGGGCACGTGGCCTGACGGGGAATCGAACCGCCATCTCCCGGATCCTAGGTTGCTGCTCAACCGCTGAGCCACGCCCAGCCGGGCTTAGGCATGTTTCTTGACTTCTCTGTGTCAGTTTCCTCAGGGTTGTTGTATGAGTTAAGTGCAATAAATATATATTGCAGGTAGCCCTATGCCTGGCACATCTAAGTGCCCAACAGATTCATCATCGCCAATTATTAGAAGTCTAGGCTTTGAGTCAGACAGACCTCAGAATGCTCATACTCTTGCATTAAACAGAGCATATAAATACTTAGTCTACAAGATTGTTTTGGGTATTAAAAATATATACATTCTTTGATATAATATATTTATAAAATATGAAATATTACATTATAAAAGTAAAAGAGTTCATATATTTTATACGCATATGCGGGGTAGGCAAAAATAGATTTACAGTTGTGAGTACACCAAACAGAATTTATTCTTGTAGTATTTATTTATTGCATTGTTTTCCATACAAGTCCACCGTAAATCTACTTCTGCCCACCCCGGTATGTGTGCATGTATACATATGTAGACACACACACACACACACACACACACACACACACACACACAGAGCACTCTTGGACCCTCATGTTAGCTCACTTCTCCTTCTCAGTTCATTTTTAACCCAGTATCCCCAACATAAAGTACAGATGTGATCCTTAAATGTTTGCTATCGTTGATAAAGGTGAAGTTGATTATAAAACACACACACACACACACACACACACACATATATTTGCCCCCCCCAGTCATCTTAGCATGCCAAAAGTTTTCAAGTGCTGTTTCTCTGTCAGTATCTATTACTTTCTCAATTCTTTTTTTTTTAAGGCTATTTTTTTGAGAGAATGGTCTTTGCTCTGTCGGGAGAGAAGGCAGGCAGCTGCCTTATGCAGGTAGTTCTCCCTGGAGAGTCTTCCCCAGCCATGTGTGCATTCAAGATGTGTCAAGGGGCCCAGCTTACAAAGTTGTCAGTTGGACAAGATGGAATATAACGGTAACGAGTGACTCCCCAAACAAAGGCCTCCTGACATTTAGACCTATCCAGTGACAATCCTCCCCAGTGAGAAAGTGCTTCACTGCCAACCACCTCTCCAAACAGCCTCCCCCTCCTTCTCTGAAGGCCTCCCCACCCTTCTGACCGGTCCTTTGGCTCCAGCACCAGCTTCCTAATCAGTCTTGCCGGGGGCCAAGCCCCTGAAAGGGCCCCGGGTTTCTAAGCCTTCTTTGTATCCTTTGTGTACCCACGGCGTAAACCCTAGTCCACGCCACCGCCAAGAGGGCACCTGGAGACTACAAATATGCGAGCTGCAGCTGAGCAAAGGGATGTGTTTACTTTCCACCCTGAACTACAACTTGACCTGCAGCAAAAACAAAAATACTGCGATGTTGTATTTTTTCCCAGAAATGATAATTATAGTACTCCAAACATTTTTCAAACTTCAGCTACCAGAATGGAAAAAGCATTTCAAAAAATAATTTATTAAATAGGCATTTATATTCTTCGTAGTCCTTACATGGAAATTCTACCTTTCTCTCCCCCCCCTTCATAGCCATTAAAGGGCTTGGCTCCTGGCTCCAAACCCTCTTCCAGGGCGAGGTGGGGTTCGGCCTGCGGAGCTGAGAGGTAGGCGGCTAACTAAAGCGCCCTTCCCATTCCTCAGTCAGCACGGGTTTTAGCTCCCTTTTCCACTTCAAAAATACAGAGATTTAAGTATCCCAGTGTGTACGTGATACGAAGGCACTTCTCCACATCTGGCTCAAGACGTGCCTGAAGCAGGAGAGGAGGCCAGTCGGGCTGCTGGTACCAAATGCAGGAGGTGCGGTGTTCAGGCTCCCCCAGGAGTATCACGTAAAGCCCGGCTCGCTTGTCCTGCTTCTGAACAGAAGCTTCCTCCCCTCACTCCCCTCACCTGGGCTGGTCCCTCCCCTCCAGCCCAAGTTTTCTTGGACCAGCATTCTGATCTCCATCCCACGCTCAAGCTTTCCAACTCTCTTTAGGTCACTGGCTCTCACCTGAGTGTCCTAGGGGCCTGGGAAGGCACAGGCTTCCGAACCCCACCTCCGGCGTTGCTGACTTAGTTGGTCCGCCTTGGGGCCTGCAAATGTGCACTTATAACAAGTTCATGGGTTACGGAGGCTGCTGTCCAGGTACCACGCTTTGACAACTGCTGTATTTGACCGCAGCTGTTCCAACATTTTAGTCTCTTGTAAGCTCTACCACCATCTCTCTCCCCCTAGGCAGAGCTGCTTCTCTCTGTCTCTGCTTTTGTCTGTCTCTCTCTCTCTCTAGATATGGACTAGAGCTGACTCTAGGTATAAGAGGACAGTGACACCACTTGATGAACCGGACAGATCTGAACCGCAGCAGTCCCGGCCAATCTCATCCGCTTCTGTATGAAACAGCAACCTCACGGAGCTACCACCTCAGGTCTGAGATAAAACTCAGAGAGCAGCTCGTGCAGGGAGCAGACGGACCGTTCAGGCCTCTACGACGGGCAGCAAGGGGAGCTGCTGCCACAGTGACCGCTTGCTCAGTGTAGGGGCTGCTTCCAAATATTGCCAAATACAACGAAGGACATGATGACCTAAGTCAGTCTAACGACAATGAATTAAAGGGGACAAAGTAGCTCCTGATGAATCAATTCTCACAAATTCCTATTCCAATAATTGGGAATTGGGAATGAGTGTCATGAAATTTAACTTAACACACGTGGGGACTGGGCTCCATAGAGCTAGACTTAAATTCCTTTTACAGTTTTGCTCCTCAATACCTAGAGGGTAGCCCCGGTCCATACAGCATTACAACCAGTGGGAAGGGAGAAAAGCGGAAGGGCGGGCACCACTCTAAATGGCATAATGTGAAACGTTACCCTGATTCTGTTCCCCTCATACGGCTGGGACTTAGTCACACGGCCACGCCGGCAAGGGAGTCTGGGAAGTGTAGTTTTTATCCTGGGTGGCCCTATCTCCAATTAAAATGCTCTGCCTACAGGAGAGGAAGGGAATGGACGCATGGACGTGGGGACGAGAAACCTCTAACTCAGTTTAGTAAGAAAACAATAAACTGTATAAACAAGGGAAGCATACTGCCCTTTGAAGAATGGAAGTCACAGAGGCATTCTGAAAAAGCGCCCGAGAAACACTCAAACAAACAGCAATACATGCGCCTCTTACAAAACATCTACATCAGTGTGTTAAAAGCACCGGGAAGAGTCTGTATCATTTAGCAATTCCACAAGTATTTAATCATCAACTACCACGTACGAGACGCTGTAATAAGTTGTATATCTTAATTATAAACTTTAAGCAGAAAGCCTGGGCTTCTTCTGAAGTGTTCTATAACTCTAAGTTTTCAACAAGCCAGTCTAATCCTTCCTACAATTAAGGAATAAAAAAAAAGGGATGAGCCTGGCTGGGCGTGGCTCAGCAGTTGAGCATCGACCTAGGATCCAGGTGATTGGGGTTCGATTCCCGGTCAGGGCACATGCCCGGGTTGCGGGCCTGATCCCCAGTCGGGGGTGTGCAGGAGGCAGCCGATCAATGACTCTCTCATCACTGATGTTTCTATCTCTATCTCTCTCCCTTCCACTCTCTAAAATCAATATATAGTTTAAAAAAAAAAAAAGTGGGAACAGTTCCATCTACAGGGCTCACTTGTTACAGGAGAACTGTTTGTCAGAAATTCTGAGCTATGAGAAAACAGCGGCCTAGGGAAGGCAGTCTCGGCCAAGGGTCACTGACCGAAGGGAGGCTGAGGCAGAGCCAGACGCCGGTCTCCAGGACACCGCCACCGCTCTAACTCTCCTCCTTCGGTCTGCAGGCTGCGTCTTTCCCTGCCAGCTACTCATCTCTTTCATAATACTCAACGTCGCTTAGACTCCAGCTTAAAAACCCGATCACAAAGCCCCTTCATCATGAAATGAGCTGAATATACAAACTAAACCAAACCCAAACTAACCCATTATAAGTGGAGTGACTAAGAAAGGTCAGAAGAGAGCAACCTCTGGTCACAGGGTGACTGTGGTGCTGTCCACCACCCAGGTGCTGATAGGCGACGCACCCACACAGGCAAAGCCTCGCCCTCTGAGACTCAGAGCACAAATATGCTGGGGATGGACGGATGGCAGGCCTGCCAAGATGGGCTACAGGGCCAATCTGCGCCCACAGGAGCCTGGGGACTGGGGACCAGGACGGAGACAGCTTCCATGCGGAACACCCTGGGGCCTCATACCAACCTAATCCCCAAGAATTAGACCTCGGGCCGCTTCTCCCAGTCCACTCAGAAGAGGAGGGCCAGCCAGAGAAAAGTGGAAACTCTAAGACCGGAGGAGCCGGTGACCCCAGCCAGGGCCTCTCAGCATTAGCGACGGCAGAAGCCTCTTGCGGAAGCCGAACGTCCGCGTCCTGGGCCTCGGCCTGGTGCAGCCTGCGCCTCTGGAAAAGCCCCTGGTGCTGCCAGGGCTTCCCCCCTTTCACCCAGCGCTCTGCGCTCTTCGCCTTGGTTTTACGGGGGACTTGACTCATCTGGGCATCTGCACCTGGTGACGGCCGAGCTCCTGCTGACATGCGGCACCTCACCTGCCACGGAGAGGACGCTTCTGCCGGCCGGGCCTTGTCAGGACGCTGCGGCCCCCTTGCCTAGCACGGGAGGGGACAGCCAGCCTCTGTTCGCTCTTCACTCCCTCCCTGTCCTTTTCGCACTGTCGTCCTGCTGTGAGGTCACAGCTGTCCTCGCCACCAGGAAAGCCACTTCTTACAACTCGGGGTCTATGTCAGCGCTGTCTACTGTCCCTGTTACAACTCGGAGCATAACGACTTGCCTTGGAAGGGGGAAGAGAGCCTCACAGAGGGTCAGATATGAACAGGTACCCACAGGTTTTCTTTAGTGATACTGGGAGCTTATGGCTGGCTGTGTGGGATTTGCTAGTTTAAGTATTTTTCAAAAGAACAATATTCAGAAGCCATCCTTCCTCTCTGAGTTACTGTGCTATCTCAAAACATCAGGCTCTAGGTGGACTGCTGTCCCAATTTCTAGTTCTACCTGGAGGTCCCACTGTTCCATGACCCTCCTATTTAAGATGCTTTCTTCTTAAGAGGCTAACAGAATTTGAATAGCCAGATATTCTTTTAAAAAACAGACAATATTCGATAGAAGTGGCTACTGATATATGCTAGATGTTACCTGAGCTTTTAAAGCTTTAAGCAACAAGAGATTGGAGACATCTCAGCTGACCTGCGAGAGTAATGGTGTGATTTTAAAAGGCTATTCAATCACTGGCCCTCCAATAAAGAAAGGAGATGGGAATACAGTAGACTAAGGATTTTCACGCAAGAATTCCCCAAGTCTTTGCAGACACTCTAACTGGTGCACCGTGCCCTTTATGACAGCGGCCCAGGATGCAGTTCCACAGGGTGGCCAGAACACTCCCGGAGGTATTTCTAGGAACCCCTCTTCCTCGTTTTTGTACCCTGCATTTCTAAGAGTCAACCTACTGCCAAAGACGGCATGCCGGCTTTTTAATTTGTCTCAGATTTCTTTTTCTGGTAAAGACCCATTATTCCTAAGACCTCTTTACTCTGACCACCAGCCCAAGCAGCTGGCTTTCTTTCCTAAGGAAAAGTGTGTTGACCAGCTCACGAATGCCTACCCAAGTGATAATCAGCTGAAAGCAATTGGGCAGTTGGCTGTCACCAGCTAAGTGATTTGCTCCTGCATAGGTACTTTGCAGCACACCTGATTCAAATTACAAATTACTACAAGTCACAGATCTTCTGGGTCACTGTTTCATGAATAATTGAATTCGTGGATGTTAAATCGATGAATCACAACGGTCTACGGTGTTGATTTCCGAGAAATGAATCCTGTATAAGTCACGGTTGTTCCTATTTAGCAATAACCTCAGACCTAACTCTCTCACCTCCCTGCCCACTTAGCAATGCACTCGGAAGGTTCCACCTCTGAGCCTCCGAGGGGAATGTTGGGGAAACAGAGTCTGTCACCAGGGAGTCTCCTTCTGAGCCAGAGAAGGATTTCTCACTTAGCGATTCCAAGGGCACCGTGGGATCTAACTTCCACCCTTCAGTATGTCACCGTGGAGTAAAAATTATTAAATTAAGAAAATGATTATATTTTTAACACGGGGAAATAACTTAGACAACTTCTAATCACAACTTAAAAATAAGCAACCTGTTTAAACTGCCAGAAATGCATAAGGCTGAGTGAATCGTTCAAGTGAGTTTTAAGTAATGAATCAAACAGCCAGCCACCTTTCACACTATTCTTGGAAAAATAGTTTTAAACAGGAAACCCCTGCCCAGCAGTTGCTCTTGGGACACTATTTCTGAATGAACCTATTTGACATCTGAGGTCTTGCTCTCTGTGCCTTTAATCCCCTCGATGCTGCATTGTAAGCAGGGAAACATATCATCTTTACGTTAGAGAGGCAGAGTGGTACCCATTATTTCATGTGCAAGCATTTCTGGACACCTCCATGGCCCACAATAAGCGGGATACACGGTGTCTCGCCTCCACAAACACACTGCTGAGTCTGGGGGAGAGCAGAGCCCCAGGCAGCACGGCTGGGTTCAGCCACGGACTCGGGCCTGAACTTGCACTAACTGCTAAGCGATCTCGCACAATGCCGCTCATCTCACTGGGCTTCCATTTCCCCTGGCAGTGGAAGGTTAGAAGATGACAATTTCCACTATAAGAGGCAGAGAACAATACAGGAAAAGTTAAACAGCAACACAAAACAGTAATTAAAGAGGTGACGCAAGGCAGTATGCTAAGTGGCAAGCAAGTGGCAGAGACAAAGACGATGGTGACTTTAGAGATGGGAGAGAGCACCACGCAGGGCTTGGTGGAGAAAGCCACACCTCACCCTTCTGCCTCGGTGCTTGCAATCAGGGGTCGCATCTCCTCCAACGTTCCTGCCCCACATTCACCCAGCTAGCCAGACTGCCACCAGCTACCCAGCCAACATTTACCGGGCACTTATTACCTCCTGGGCACTTTGCCAGGGATTCGAAGATATAAAGTTGAAAATACACAGTCCCTAATCTCAAACAGCATTCTGGTCATTTTCAAGCCAAAGTCGTCTCCTGTGAGCCCTATGCCTTCACCTCTGTCACCCCCACAAGTCTGATTCCTTCCTCTAGTCTATTTTTACAGACTTTGCATCATTAATTACTTATATTTTTATCTTGGCATTCCATGACCCGACGTGATTTGCATGAGGACTGCACTTCTGAACCTTGTACTTCTTTGTTTGCTCACTGCCCAGCACAACACCTAGAACACAGCAGGCAGCCGATTAGCTATTACATCTCGCACTAATACCCCCTTACTGCTCTTACTGTCTCTAGTTCTTCCTGCCTGCCTGCCTGTCTCCAGCTACTTACCTACCTACCTATCTACACAGTTCTAATATTTACTTACAGTGTATGACCCTGGGTAACCTCTCCTAGCCTCAGTTTCCTCATGTGTAAAATTAGAATAAGTTCCTACCTCATTGGCTTGTTCAGAGGTTTAAGTAAGACGCTAAGAGCTTACATTAATACCTGGCACAGAAGTAAGGAGCTCTTGTTAGCTCCAATTATCATTAGCTGCTGACCTGAAAATAATTACAAAAGGCTCTGGGATCGTTTTACAAGTCATGGAACCAAATCAACAATGTAAAGTCAAAGACTGAAACGATACAAGGATAAAGGAGGCAAAAAATTACAATAGCCAGGCAGCACCAACCCAAACTAAGCAAAACATATGTTCACAAAGCCTCCCTCCCTCCCTCTGTAGCTATACAACATAAGCCAAAGGCCTGGGCTCTCTAGTAAGTGTGTAATTACTGTAACACTGTCTGTGACAATGAACTGCATATGCCTATAATACTGTACTTCGACCACACTGGTTTTGTTAACAAAGGAACCCTGTAAAAATGATACAGTGCTTAAGCAGCTGAGCAGAGGGTGTGTCTCAAGGTGTAATTAATTTTATGGACTTTTCAAAGGTCTCCAGATTCAGCGTAGTAATTATTTTAGAGTTAAAAACATGCTCTATCAACCCCGGGCCTTGTGGCTTAGTTGGCTGAGTGTCATCGTGCGCCGAAAGGTAGCCGGTTTGATTCCCAGGCAGGACACATGCTCAGGTCTCGGGTTCGATTTCTGGTCAGGACGCATCCTAGTTTGTGGGTTCGGTCATGGGTTGGGGTGTGTGCCGGAGGCAACCTATTGATGTTTCTCTCATGCTCTCCCTTGCTCTTCCTTCCTCTCTCTCTCTAAAAGCAATAAAAATATATTTTAAAAAGCTAAACAATATGCTCTTTCAAAAGCCGTAAAGTGGACATGTGGTTCAGTGAGTCCTGGCTGACTCCGGCCTTAGGGCACCCCAGCAAGACACTACTTACTTTAAGAAATACAATGAAATTCTCAGAATCAGTCCTGAAAACAAACCACCCAAATTCGTTTTTAATTTTTAAGGGCTATAATGCACTGAAATGAATTCTAAAGTACTCAAGAATCTCTGATTTACATAATGAAGAAATCCCACAGAGTTGTAGGATACTCTAGTGTGGAAGGTTTTCCTTTCTTACCCAGCACTCTAAATATTGTTCCCATTACGTCTACTATGTATATGCTGAAAAGCTCATCTGAAAGTAAAAACAAAACAAACAAAACGGGCTGAGATTCCATAATGCAGTGCAGTTATTTCTAGAACTAGTCCCTGAGTCTGACATATTTAAGGCAGCAGAGAAAATATGACAAGAAAAGACAAAGGCCAAGAATCAAGAGAACAAATTTTAGCCCCAGACCCATCACTGACTCAGCAGTAACAGGACAGATCCTCGTGATAACAACTGTTTCCAAGGTATTACATAGAGGATAACCAGGGGAGCGGCAGTGAGAAAAATCACAGAATAAAACTGGCTTCATTAAATTTGGGGAGAGAAAGTAGGGAAAGCGCAGTAGAATAGTTAGCTCATAAGCTGACGTATACCACATTACTTAAAATTTTTTACCTCAGGTATCACATCGTAAATATCACCGACTCACCAACCCTTCAGCATCGTGACAGTCTCAGGAGCAGAGCTTACCCCTTTCCATGTGAGTACACTACAACTTCAGGTAAGGCTGAGTCGAAGGAGGGATAAACAGTGAAATAACTTGCACAGAATACACTCTGGCAGTTACTGTGAGTACAGCCTCTCAGAATCCAACAAGCTTTTGTATATTCAGAATTCCAAGTGGCACTTACAACCACTCGATTACACAAAGAAAAAAGGGTTACCCAGCTACCTTCTACTTAGGGGAACCTACAGCACCTGGCACAAGCATATCTCCACATGTATAACGTACTAACTAAAATCCAAATTAAAAACTTAGAGCTATTAAAGTATCCTTAAGTTCTTTTTTAATTAAAAAAATGTTAACTGTTTAAAGTGTAAGACATGACAGTGCATAAAAGGACAAAGCCAGGGGAACGAAATTATCAGACTCACACATAACACTTAAATCATGTTGCTCTTCAAAGTCACCTTAGAAGTTATACCGTTATTCCAGTTCTGCCATTTCTCAACACTTTTCCGTAATGTTCTTTTTGACATTTTCTTTAAAGGCAGGTCATGAGATATACAATAAAATCAGCCTCGGTGCCTAATAGCTCTCAGTTATGTTTTAGCAAAAATAGAATTCCCCAAAGTGTTCGCCTATTTTATTAATCAGGTATGACTCCATATGCCTTTTGGCTATTTCCCAAAATAAAAACCCAACTTCAAAGAATGAAAGTTTGCCATTACCAAAGGCTTTCAAAAGAAAATGCAGCCAATACTGAAGGCAACTCGAAACAAAATGCAGAGAGGGAGGGAGGGAATAAAGGCATTCACCTGCAGACCGCGGACGCCTCACTCGGGCAAGTGCTTCCGAGGTAATGACTGTAAAGGACCATCTTCTAGACTTTAAAATTTGTTTGGATTCGGTTTTAAACAGTCCCCCCCTAAGAATCTCAATGCGAGGTATACCTTCCTACATTTATTCTGCCTTTTTTCCGGTTGGGAATTCCCTTTCCCAGAGTAAGCACAGGCATTACATTTGCAATCTAATTGAAATAGTAATACCTTTCGATTATTTTTCTGACCGAAAGTGGGAAAGCAAGAAAAAGTTTAAAATGGGGGATAAAAAAGAAAAAGGGCAACTCGATTCACATCTAGTCATCTAGTTAAGACTGAAAAATGACTAATAAAATGTTTTTGGAAGATAAAAATGCCAGCGAGAAAGATGTTTGCTCTATGAAGGTTAATGTTAAAACAGTAATTAGTAGAAGTAAACAAGCACTTTCAACAGCATTGATTACAGCTCGTCCACAATGCCCAAACGCTTCTTCATAGCATCACTTAGATGCACAATTTCTCAAAAAGAAAAAAAGGAAACTTAGTTAGGAAAAGCAAACCATAATTGCGTAAGAGCCATATATTTCAGCTTACACAAAAACTTCTTTGGAAAATATCCCTGTAGTAATCTTACAAGTTAAGAACATAAGCACTGAAATTAAATATCTGCTTATAGCTCTGGGTTTAATTTAACTGCAGTTGCGTAGGACCAAGAATCGAAAGACTGAAAATATCCGTCTTCACAACGCTACGGCGATAAAGTTTCCTCTAAGCGGATCACTCAGAGCTTTCAGCTACTGGTGTCCAACACCAGGAGCTCCCGGGACTGCCGGTGGCGTCCATGGAAAGAGGAACAGGGACAGAAGGGATTCAAGAAGGTAAACACGGTGCACCAGCCTCCTAAGACTGAAGAACCAAGTCCAGCTCGGAACCGTGGCCCTGGGATTTCCTCGCACCTGGGCTCCACAGGCCCCGCGACGCATGGCCCCACCTGCCTGCTTCTCTGCACTGTTGCAGGGCCATGCTTCCCCAGTTACATTGTTGCCACTTGCTCAGCTGTCCCACGTTTTGTCATAGCTCATGTTTTTATGCCTTTCCTTCCTTCCCAGTTGGCAAACTCTTACTGTAAACTTCAAATCTCGGCCCCACAGAGGTGACGGCTTGCCTGACTTCTAGGAGTAGTCTGACGTGCCCGGTGTAAGGGAGGTGCCTGCGCATGTCTCTCAAGGACTCTTAGGACCCGGCCCTGCAAGAGAAGGGTCTCTGCTCCAGTTCTCGCGTCTGGGTCTAGCTTGGTGCCGTGACATCACCGGCCATCACTAAATCCACAGATGAGACAAGTATCAGAGCTGATTAAAAACGTGGAATCCAGAATGACACCACTTAGTTCCAATCCTGGCTCTACCTGCACCTGGCTGTGTGACCCTGGGCAAGTTACTTTATCCCTTCAACTTAATTCATGGGGGTTTTGTGAGTATTAAATAAAATCATTCACATAAAGTGCCTGGTGACATCTGGTACATAATAAACATGCTAGAAATGTTAGTTACATTACATCATAGTCCCATTCTCAGAACTAAGAGACTTGTTTTTAAACAAATCAAACTAATAGAGTTTGCTGGTGGGCAAGGGAACATTGTAACCATGGAAAATCTGAGAGTCAAGACACGGATGGAAGAAAGAGGAGAGGAAAAGAGGGACAGAATAAATATGTGAGTTAAGGGCTGAAACAAATATAAAGGCAGGAAACAATAAGACTAAGGAGAAATAAGAATCAGAAGTTAAGTGGTGCATGTTTAAAACGAGCGGAGGACCGAATGGGACTTTAAAGTTGCAGGGTCAGTAGAACAAAGAAATCAACCACCTCTCTGGGCTTTAATGCCATCAATTTGGTCTAGATTAAAAATATTTACGAGCTGCCATCATGGTTTAATCTCACCGAGGACTATGACCACCGTATATGACTGCACCCCAGGTATTTCGGCAGAGCAGCTGTGCCAGAATATTTCCAAAACGCCTTCTTTGATTTAGTCACCCATGAATTTCTCATCTTTAAATAATAATTGGCTCCAGAGAAAATAAAATGAAACTTCATGCTCAGGTTCTAACACAAGCTTTGGGGATGAGAAAAGTACTATTAAAAGAGCTAGTTGCCCTGGCACGAGACCTCCTTCATAAAATCAGTGCATTCAGTCTCTTCAACGTGATAAATAAGGTATGTGTGTACCAAGAACTTGGCACGTTACAAAGAGCATGGAATGTGAGTGGCCTGGGTGCAGCCTTAACATGTTGCCAATATCAAAACTATCTGTTCTGGGATGCCAGCGAATCTGTTTCAAGTGGCAAGAAAATGTACTCTTGTTAATAATGCAATTAGGAGACTATAAATATTAGCATAAGTACTTCAAGGGGCTGCAGTCTTTAGCAAACCACGTGCTCATCCCGACATCCATCTCGACTTTCCAAAGAGGTACTCGATGTAAGTCAAAAGGACAAAGCTATTAATGAAACCGGTGAAAGTAAAGGTACATTTTAATGTTGCAGAGAGACAGTAAGTCCTCTCGCCACAAAATTACCATGCTGTCCTAACAGTAAAGAGCCGTGTGTATGACCAGAACTTTTTTTTTAAAAGGATGTTATTTATTGCCAACTCTGCATTTGATCTATAATAATTCTCTACTCATGAGTTCTTCATTCGTCGTCATTTCACAGAGTGATAAAGTACATCTTCCCACAACTGCTTCCAGTGGGGAGCCTGCATACCTGTCCTTCTTAAACTTGAATGCTTAAGAACATCTTGTTTCTCTCCCAGATGTGAAGAACGCGGTTGACTATATAATATTTTCATCACAATCACTTTTCAAAACCTCTCAAGCAATTTCCATTGCCTTTCTTGTATGGGGAAGCACAGCAGAGACCTCTTTGCAATACAATCCATCCTGTCTTCCTCTGACCCACAGATAAGCAGTCTGGTGAACACTGGGTTTGTTTCCTTTCTCCTGATGCCACACAGCTGATTGTTGAGTCACATGGAGGGAGAGCATTTGTTCCAACTGCAGCTGATGTTCCGGACCCCGTGATGTTTCTTCAGTGCTCCCCACTCGCACTCCGTCCACTCAGGTGTGTCTCTCTGGTTGTTCCCAGGTGGCTACGTAGGGTTTTAGGAGTCAATCGAGTCCGTGGCTGGGAGCGGGGGCCTCTGCTGCTTCTCACAGCGCCGCCAGCTTCCCCTCTCCCCTGACCCGAACTTTAGTGTTCAACTTTAGGATACCTTCCTCTTGGACATGAAGCCTACAAACCACTCAGGTTCTTTACTGAATCGTTAGAAAATTTCTTTAAATATGCTAGTGTAGAATTAGCAAACCCCCACTTATCTTTATGACAGGGACACTGTCAGGATAAATCAGGTTAATAACTAGAGCAGGAGAAGAGAGGAGACAGGACAGAGCCTGGCTCTGAATCCAGTTTTTTTTTTTTTTTAAATATATCTTTATTGATTTCAGAGAGGACGTAAGAGGGAGAGAGATAGATAGAAACATCAATGATGAGAGAGGAGTCATTGATCGGCTGCAGCCCGCAACTCGGGCATGTGCCCTGACCGGGAATCGAACCCCGATCTCCTGGATCCTAGGCCGACACTCAACCCCTGAGCCACGCCCGGCTGGGCTGGCTCCAATTTTAAGCAGCGGTCACACACGGCCTCTGACACAGGTCCAAGATCACTACGTTGTTTTAGCAGATACGGCAAGGAAGGCTTCAAGAGGTTAGATGACTTGCCCAAGGTCACAAACCCACAGAGACCTCAGGGCACGGCCAGATGAGAGCCAACACACGGATAGTATGGAAAAGAACTCACGGGAAAGACCGTCGTCCCATCTGGGGCCGTCCACTCTTGCTTTGGGCCTCGAATTTCTCTCTCTCTCTGTTGGCTCTTTCCCTTCTGTTTATACACATGCTCACATTTCTAAAATTTAGAAAGTAAAAACCACTCTTCTTTTAGATCTTGCATTACCCTCAGGCTACAACTCTAACCCACTCCTAGTTCCTTCTGCCTCAACCTTTTAGAACGTGGAGTCAGCACTCACATCTGTGCAACGTGCCCGCCGCTCCGGGCAGCCAGGTGTGCACCCCCTTCCCCTTCAGCTACGGAAGTTCTGTCCATCCAAGATTCAAATAAAATGCCGCTTCCCTGGGAAGGAAAGTTATCCCTGATTTTCCCAGTCAGAATGTCGCGCCTTTCTCAGCACTCCTGTGGACTTTTTCTTGTACCTCTAAAGGAGGAAATTACTTATTTCATCATACTTTCTACCTCACTGAATTGTTTTCATGCCTGTCTACCCTCAAAAACAGGGAGCACTGGGAGCGAGGGCTATTTCTTGCTGTATATGTGAATGTATTCTGCACTAAAATCTTCTTTTCTGGTAAGAGTTTAACTCCAACAAATTTATTCTGGATCTTCCTATTACTGTTTTTAAGATATCATGCACGGGAGAGATAGTTTTGTCCCTTTCAGGACCCTACAAGGATCCCAAACGCCAACCACCCAGATAATTGGTCCCTGAAATAAAATAAATGGAGTCCAGAGTAAGAAAAACAAGAGAAAAAGCTAAATATATGATCTGCTACAACAGTACGTTACTTTTTCAGGCTACCCGATGCTGCCATAAACTGCATTGGCTTTGTTAAAACTGGTACATAGTTTAGGTTGGTAAAAAAACAACTGAGGTGCATTAATATTGCTGGAAGTAGGCTATTTCGGTGCGAGGGGGAAATGCGATGGCAGAGGGAGGCGGAGGGCAAACAGAAATGAGAAGCGTGAGGGAGGAAGACAGGCTAAGGAGAGGGGGAAGTGGGGGGGTCAGGAAAAGATACAGGGCGAATTAGTCTCCGTGGACACAGGGCTAGGTGGGCTGCAGAGGCGTCAGGAGCAAACGCCTAAGGAAGAACTGCGACACCCGCACCGAGGGCCGGCCTCCTTCTGACGGGGACACGGTGCCCCGGGAGCGAAGGCCGCTGGGGAGGGCGTGCGTCCTCCTGATCGGCCGGGACGCCCCGCTGCCCTGGATGCTCGTCACCACCTCTGCGCTCCCGGCGACATCTGCCGCGCTGGGCCGGGGTGGAATCAGAAACAGAGCCCTGGCAAGGGCTCCGGCTGTGCAGCTGGTCACGCTCTGCAGCCAGAGAGACTGGGCTCGGGAAAGAGGCCTTTCAGCTACAGAACAGATTCTCCCATTAATCAGGAAAGGCCATGGGAGGAAGAATCGGAGCCAGTCGGCTACTGGTCTGGATATTGCTAATAATTTCTCTCTCTGGTTTCGGGAGGATCTGTGCCAGGGCTTCTTCCAAGCGCGTACAGCGAGTACGGTTTCGCCTTTGAGTTTGAAAAACTGGCAGCAATAATACTGAGAAGAAATGTGACCAGGGCCAAACGGGTAAGATAAATGAAATCAGGCATAAGTAAAAGCAAATGACAGGTCAAAAAAAATGCTAAACCTATTCTGTCTTTCTTTCAGACAACTATAGAGTATTATAAGATGAGTGAGTGTCTTGCTTTCTATCAGCTGGAAACAATAGTCAACATTCATGGTCATGACCCAGAGTATTTCCAAATTCTGAATGTGTTTTATACTTAAGGATACTTTCTGACAACCAATCGGTTTATAGTGTCTCTTTATTAACTGTTCGCAATCTAGGAACCAGAATATCCTATCTTAACGCCTCTAATTAAAAATCTATAATGGATCCACAATGACTACAATATAAAGTCCATTTTTTCAGTATAGCACGAGTGGTCTTTCATAATTAAATTTTAATCCATCATTTTTCAATCATCAGATGTTTATTCATTACCCCCGAGGTGCCAAGGACTTTCTCTGCCTTAGGGAACATAGGCAGGCACACGGAGCGCAAAATACGGCATCAGTTCACAGGCGCAGAAAGTATGAGGAGGCCCTACCCCCCGAAGCGCAGGTCCCCGGTTAGGGACGGGGGACAACGAGTTCCACAGCCTGGGGCTCCCGGGAGGATCGGGAGTGTGCGCGAGCGGCAACAGAGATGCGCACACATTTCCCTCCAGCCCTTGGTTCCCCTCGGAATCTAGTGAGGATCATCCCGCCTGAGACAGGGATGCACAGTCAGATACAAACAATCAATTTTAAAGGGAAAACCCGGGGCGAGGGGTGTGGGACGTGCTAAAGGCTGGAGGGGAACACTGTCCAAGGGAGGGGCGCCGAGGAGACGGTCAGCGGACCAGCTGAGGAAATGCTTCAGCGCTCTGCTCAATGAAACACTTTAATGACTTAATTTAGAAATACCACCCCTATATGAAACGGCCTCAGGATAACCCCTTTCTTGATGCACTTTGTATATTTCAAAGGGTAATTTTTTAAATTGATTTTGAGAGAGAGAGAGAGAGAGAGAGAGAGAAACACTGATTTGTTGTTCCACTAAATTCATTGGTTGCTTCTTGTATGTGCCCTGACTGGCGATGGAACCTGCACCCTTGGCATATCGGGGCAGCACTCTAACCAACTGAGCTACCCAGCCAGGGCTTCCAAGGGTAATTCTGACTCCACCCAATTTTTGTCCAGTCTCAGGAAATGGCAACACTGCTCAAGCCAGAAGCCTGGGGTCAGTCTGGAGTCTACCTCCTAACCTGGCCCCCAAATTCCATTGGTTCGAGGCCTTTTAACTGTACCTCCGATGACGCAGAACCCACTCCCCTTCCTCCAACTCCTCTGCCAATGCCCTTGTCTGGCCACACATCTTGTGGCCGTTCTTCAGAGCCCAATCCAATCCCCCCTCAGGTTCCGCTCCAGCCTCCTGCTACAAGGCAATTTTTACAGAGCAGCCAAAGCTGATCTTAATACAGAGGGAGTCCTGTCGTCTCCATCTGAAGCTCACAACTTTGAATGGATTCCAGTGACACGAAGAATAACATCCAAACTCCTCACCTTTTGTCTGTATGATCTGTCCCCACCTCTCAACTCCCCCCCACGCGATCCCCGCCCCTCACTCACTGCACCACAGCCATAGGAAACCTTTAGTCCCCCAGCGCAGGGAGCTCCTTCCCACCCTGGGGCTGTGAATACCGGGTTCAGTCTGTCTAGAATGGTCTTCCCAGGATCCCCGAACAGCTGGCTCCTTCTGAACTTTCAGTCCAACTCGAACACCACCCCTTCCGAGAGGCTTCCTCAA
Source organism: Miniopterus natalensis (assembly GCF_054644295.1). Lineage (NCBI taxonomy): Eukaryota > Metazoa > Chordata > Mammalia > Chiroptera > Miniopteridae > Miniopterus > Miniopterus natalensis. The sequence continues at coordinate 16,623,245 of NC_142093.1, read as the reverse complement.
GTCATCCCATCCTGGTCTCAGCATTCTGTCATCCAACTGTACCTAGATATTTTTATGTACGGCTTTTATTTATTTCCCCCATAAGACTGGAAGCTTGGGGGACACACACAACTGGGACAGCATCAGTCTTGTTCTTCCATCTAGCGGCATCTGACACAGAGCAGGTGCTAGATAAATATTTGTTAAGTGAGTGAATAAACCAATGAATTAGGGGAAACTTTATAGGCATCTGCTAAGAGCAGATAATTATCCCTTTCAACATACCTTTATAGGATATTTTTCAAGATATAAACTTCAGAATAAACAAGCTTTTGTGAGTCAGATGGCTTTTAAAAACGACTTTTAAGGTAACTTTTAATAAGCCTGCTAACATCTGTGCATAATAGTACTGGGTCCTAACTTTTTCAGGTCAGAACCACACAGGTGGCCCACAAGCACTGGGATGCAAAGCCTGAGGATGTCCAGCACCGAGAGGCCAAGGGGACCAATGTGGAGAAAGGCACAGACTACCACACAGCTCCTACAGACAAAGAGCCTCTAAGGAACGCTGTTTCACATGATTCACAATCCCAAGAAAAGCTTACATCACAGAAACGCACTGGAAGTCAAACTGAGGAAATAGGAAGATGTTCCTGGAGTGTTGTTTTGATATTGGTATTTAAAGTAACAAGACATCAGATGCCACTGCTTCGCTGCCTCCTCCAGTTTTAAGTGACCCTTCCCTAGTGACAAACGACAAAACAGCTGAAATACTAACAGAGCTGAAATAAAGCACCCATGTAAAAATATAGACCTTCTACAAGTACTTGAATTCAACTGGAGTCTCTTCTCAGCTACCAAAGAAACTCTCGAAGAAACACCTTCCAGCAGCTGAAAATCTAGACGAAGATCCCCAAACTATATACAGATGAAACGACCCGAACAGAGTGACAAAGATTCAGTAAGTTCAAAATCAGGGCACTGCCCGGCCGGTGTGGCTTAGTGGTTGAGCGCTGACCCATGAACCAGGAGGTCATGGTTCGATTCCCGGTCAGGGCACAGGCCCAGGTTGCGGGCTCGATCCCCAGTTGGGGGCATGCAGGAAGCAGCCGATCAATGACTCTCTCATCATTGATGTTTCTATCTCTCTCTCTCTCTCCCTCTCTGAAACAAAAACATACTAAAAAAAAAAAAAATTGGGGCGTTGACTGCAGTAACTTTTGGGTCTATACACACATCTTTATATGTATATTTGTAGGCATCTAATTTTATACAGAATGTGTATTCCTGTGGGGCTCTGTTTGTTTGCTTTTTGGGTCTAGGCTCCCTCTGAAACAACAGGCCATTCAATTAGGTCTTGCCACTGAGCACAGGGCAGAAACACATTATTGCTTTTGGCCTCACCACTGTCCTTTCCCGCTTACGTAAAAAGCCCGTGTTGACTTGAAACCTGTGTACTGTGAAAAAAATTAAAAGGAAAGAAAAGCCCTACTGTTGTAACGGTGCCAAAAAAGTCTAAGGAAACAAACCCAGGAGCTAGAATTTGAGGCATTTCCTCTGCTATGCGACTATGTCCTTTAACTGAAGGTCAAAAGAACATTAAAGAGCTGAAATATTTTAAAGCCTGAAATGGATATTTTTGTGGCCCTTTCAGCTTATGCATGTCAGTGACACACATTTCGCTGACATTTAACAAGCAGGATTTATTCATAAGCATTCAAGAAAAATCCTGGTACTGCTTTCAGACACGATTTATTTAAATTTCTAGTGCTTCATACTAATACAGATCGGTTCATTTCCCTGACAGCCCAAGCCCTCCCCAAATGCCAGTAAGTGAATAAAGTCCTTCTTAAGCCCATTTCACACGTACTATCCCCTCCATCCTTCAATACGCCTATGTGTTATAATTTCATAACCTCTTTTTCTGGGGACATTTCATTTATTTCTGATGCTACAGATAATAGTAAATAATGTGAGATTAATCATTTTATTTCACTTCTTAGGAGGTACTTGACATAAGATTTATAAAGACCAAATGTGTTTTCTGGTAATAGGAAACAGTACCTCAGCCCATGGGAAATAACACAATCAATCATGTTATATTATGTTTAAAAAAAACAACCTCACAGAACAAAAACGTGTATCGCATGGGCCTCCCCATTTGGTGATAGGACTGATATCAGTCAAAGTTTTCAGAACACATTTAAACAAAGTAATGAGCCTAAGATATGGCAAAAATCCTGATGGAAAGTTTAATATAAACGAGGAACAGACATAACACAAAACCATGAAACACTGTATTAGTGTGTGATTTAATGAAAAATCCCTCTGAACGGCCCGGCCAGCGTGGCTCAGGGGTTGAGCATCGACATAGGATCCAGGAGACTGGGGTTCGATTCCTGGTCAGGGCACATGCCAGGGTTGCAGACTCAATCCCCAGTAGGGAGCCTGCAGGAGGCAGCTGATCAATGACTCTCTCATCATTGATGTTTCCTTTTTCCCCCCTCTCCCTTCCTCTCTCTGAAATCAATAACAAATACATTAAAAAAAAATCCCCCTGAACTGAACAGTGATACAACTATGATTTGGCAAAGATGTTATAAAGACCTCACATCAATCAAGGGAGCAGTAAAATACAGCAGAAAAGTCCCACTGCAGAGCTCTGAATGGTCAAATAGGGAGGCTCCTGAAAAACACTATTTCCCTTAAGGGTGGTCCAGAATGAATGAATCTCAGAAAATTGGAGACCTTCCTTCTATGCAGTCCTTCCCTAGTATTCTCTTTCCATATATAGAACTGACGAAGTTGGTAAGTTTTGTTTTTTGTTTACTAGAATTCCAGCTATTTGCTGGAATGTTTTAAATAATTCTGTTGGGAGTCAGCATGATTACTAATGGACATACCATCTAATCATGACCCATAGCAGCTCTTGCCCACCCAGAGGGAAAACAAGCTTTCTGACTTGTTGCTGTAGAAATATCAACATAAAGAAGAGTGTTCAACTTTATCTCTCATATTTCCTTTGCTACTCACAATAGGGTCAGCTTCCTGGCTTGTGGGGAACAGACACAAAACAGCTCACTAGCTGGGTGTGGTTGTTACAGTGATAAGGGAAATGAAAGTGGAAGGAGCTTGAATAATATTTACTTGAAAAGTCTTGCCTTTTCCTCCACCAACTACTCACAAAGTGCACAATATTATACCAATTCTTTAAAAAATTCTTGGAATGTAGAGCCGGTGTTTAGATTCTATGACTAATTTCTACCATCACAGAAAAGCAAAACTTTCAGGAAACTCTTAACCAGAGAATGGAACGCAACCATGATCAGCACTGTCATATTTAATAACAAATAGGTCACTGCAGACATACCTATTAGGGAAGATAAAAGTAATCCTATGGTTACATTTATTTCCATGTATCAACTATTATGTCACCATGTATGTATGTGTGCTTACATATATCTGGCTATATAGATTCATACATATGCATGGGACATATGTGTATACAAGGTACTTCTTGGTACAGGAAATACACAAATATGCACATGACATGATTTTTTTTCCAGAGAAACAAAAACATGTTTCCTATGCACGTGACCACACAGTATCGTAAATCATATAGGAGACACTATCTGGATTAAAGATGTCTGTTTAGTTATTGACATATCCAAAGGACCCCCAAGGAAAACATTATAATGAGGTTTGAATTTAGGCCAACACAGGCCAGGCCAGGAGGCATGAAAGAACACATAGGTAACATTTTTGGGAGTTCCATGTCTCATTGAGGTGTGACACCACAGCCTGATTTCACTGGAAAAATTCCTGACAGAACAGAAACAAGCTGGCTCCCAATCTAGAAATCATTCTGAAGATTCCACTGTGATTAGCAGTCAGAGTGCCAAAGGGCACTAAGAACACATAAGTGGAAGATTATTGTATTTTCTTTTTATTACTGTAGAGATAAATAGTAACTTTCAATATTATAAACCTCACTTATTGCCCAGATCTGGGTGAGACACCACTGAGACTCAGATTTTGTTTCATGCCTTAGGAAGGAAGCAAATGAGGTCCTCCGAGGCAGCAGCAGGACCACCGGGGGACGACTGCCAGTGCCCTTGCTCCATGTGGTTTCAAGGAGAATTCAGAAGCCACTTTAAATGCACCTCTGCCTTGAACTCAAACTGCATCAAAACACTGAAACAAGCGTCCTTTCAGGCCCACTGTTGCAAAAACACGCCCCTGGTACTTATAAACGCTCCGGGAGGCAGACTGGACTTTTTTTTTTGCGTCAAAGCAGAACAGTAAAGAACAATCTTTTATATAATATAAGTACATAAACAAGATCAGAATGTATCCTAGACACCTTTAAAATGCCCTTCTGTGAGGTCAATAACTGGTGGCCTTACCTACCTAACTTTCAGAACTTTTAACAACAGAACACAGGAACAGATTTTAAAGAGGAAAAAAAGAGATTTTTTATTTCATTTTCCAAACTGGGCAAAAGAAAACAACAACACTTAAGAAGTACACAATAAAATATGAGCTCATTTTACTGACACTCAGCTTTCTCTACATCTATAAAACTTGGATTTTCTCTCCTGACAAATATATGGATATATTAAGAAAAAAAGTATCAACTTTTAACATTATTAAATTCCTGTATTGTTCTCTTGTTATTGGAACAGGAAAAGAAAGCCTGCTGATAAGAAGGAAGCACTTTACTTGCTTTTCGGGGAAATTAAAAAAAAACACACTAAAAAATCCCAGTTGACAGAGAAAACAATAATGAGCTGTAAGGAAAACTAGGAAGTTGTCAGCCAGAAACAAAAAAACAAAACATCCACAATTTAAAGGAACATTCCAGTCTCTTAAAAAGTCACACAAATATTAATTCATCACGTGTTAATTCCTTCCCTCTTCCAACTTTCCAGGCATTCCTTACAGCTGCTGCTTCCTCCTGGTGCAAAACACTCCGCCGCAGAGGCCTCAGGTCAAAGGCAAAGGGTGTGCCTGAGCCTCAGAGGGTCACCCACCCACGAACCCGCTGCTCTCACCCCGAGACCTGCCCCATCAGACGACTCCTCTCCCGGGTTCAAAATAAATTAGGCCAGGGCCCGGAACGGCACGCTTAGGAAGGTCAATATGAACTAGGGAATGAGTCATACTTTATTTTCACTGGAACATTTCTTTAAAAAAACCAAAAAACAAATATTGAATTTTAGTGCTCGTTAGTACCTTTCTTGAGAAAATTATACATTCACAAATAGAGGCACCAGTTCTAGAAGTAAACATAATAATATGTCTATTATTGTTGTAAAATATCTTTTAAGCTGATTAAAATAAGTGTTATTTACTTTTTTTTTTTTTTAAATATATCTTTATTGACTTCAGAGAGAGGAAGGAAGAAGGAGAGAGGGAGAGAGATAGAAACATCAATGATGAGAGCCATTGATCAGCTGCTTCCTCCACACCCCCCACTGGGGATCGAGCCGCAACCCGGGCATATGCTCTGACCGGGAATCGAACCCCGATCGCCTGGATCCTAGGTCCATGCTCAACCACTGAGCCACGCCCAGCCGGGCAAAATAAGTGTTATTTACTTTTATCAGTATCTTCTAGAATGCCTGCCATGCCAACCAACACTATTCAGGCTGCGGATGGCTCCTCAGCCCTAACACAAGTGCTTGTGTGCCCATCTCACTCCCCCACTGGACTCCTCAGGGCCAGCTCCTTCCACAGTGTCGCCAACGCCCCCCAGGGCCCGGCGCCCGGGGCCAGGCGCCGTCAGGAGGGGCAGGGTTAACTTTAGGGGCCCCGCTCGTCCTGAAGGGCTGGCCTACCTTTCACAGGAACTGCACAACGAGAGCCGCTTAAAATGCAGATGGTGGCTGAAGTAACACCACTCCAGAATGTAATCAATATGACTAATTTAATTTTTCCCCCTTAGATTATAGGTGCTGCTGATAGAGAAAGAGGAGGCTGGGCTTTGAGGGTGGGAAGAATGGGGGAAAAAAAAGGAATGGGGTGGCCAGAGAGGAAAAAGACAAATTTGGCAATCTTCACCACTCTGACCTGAGGTTAGCTCTATTAACCTTCAGTAAGCAGAAGAAAGTATAGCTCTGTCTAGAGGTAGATCTTCAAGTGAGAGTGTATGCCCTGTCTCCTACTAATAAATATTTTCTTGCTTTAAAAAAAATTAAAACCCTTTTCATTCAAAGATTTTTCCCCCCTTGAAGGATCTCTTAATCAAGGTATTAGTCAATATAAAACACTGACAAGGGTGGGAAATGGAAAAAACAGTATCTACCAGAGACTCCTTACCTACATTGAGAAATTTATAAGAACATTTGAAATGATCACTTCCTGATGGAATGTAAATTCCTGCTAAAGTGATTATGCTCCCAAACTTTCTTGAATTTTCCTTCTTACCAGATTTTTAAAAATTTTATTTTCCTTGAAGCAGAACAAATATAAACTACCAAGCTTACCCAAATTGTCCAAAATCCCAGATTATGGTTTTAAACTACTAATTAAACTAATTCATGAAGTTTTAATGGCCTGAGCTTGGGCATGACAAGCTGATGGTCCCCACCCTCTGGGTGGCGGATGGAGAGAGCTGGCCTGGGGCAGAAGGACACGGAAGGGACAGCTCCCACTCTTAGGAAGGGGGCCCTGCCATGGGGAGTGGTCACTGCTCAGCTCCCTCTGCAGCAGCTGAGAAGGCCTGGCGGGCAGGGATTCCCGAATCTGTGCTCATGTCAGGAAGAGCCTTTGTGGGGCCAGGGTTTAGGCAGACACAGCTGGGCAAAGCAGCAACTCAGCAGCTCTGTGTGAGAGAGCACACGCCAAGCCCTGGGAATAACTGAGAGGTCGCCCACAGCCAAGCCAGAAACCACAAACACGCAAGGGACGGCTCAGGGCTACCCAGAAGCTAAAGCATTAACCTTCTCAAGGCAGTCCTCAGACCAGCATCACGCGTGCACCCCTGGAAGGTAGAAACAGAAGGCTTTAAGCAGGGCCCCTAAAGAGCACCCTTTCTCTGGCTGAAGGTGTCAGTGTGCGTTTTGTCCTTTTAACAGTAAATGTTTTTAAAAATATATACTAAGGACATAGTATTTAATCTCAAAACAAGCACCTGCTGGTAGCAAAAACTGTTCAACTACACCTTCTGGAACTCCTGCACCAACCTGGGAGGTCTAAGAGGACGGCTGGGCTACACACACAGTGGGGACAGAGTGATGGCCTGAAAGCACAGACCACGAGTTAAAGCAGAGAAAGGGGAATCCATACGTGGTACAGAATGTTATTGGCGGTTTGCATATAACTGTACAGAAAGTGTCATTCTAAGGGTCAGGCTAAAAATCTGGTTTTTACACCACTTATGGTAACTGCAGTGTGGCTAAATAAAATGTTCCTCTACACACACACCCTCTTAGCACTAGGATATACACCACTTAGTCGTGACTTTTTTGCTGGGCACAAGAAATCACAACAATGCAGGTATAATTATTCTAACAACTGCTCCTCTCCAACTGGTGTTATGCCAAGTTCCTTGAATTTCCTGTTTTGATTTCCCAGATAGTTGAAACTGGTTTCCGCCTTTTGGTAGGCCTTGTTTTCCCGTGTACCAGTTATTTAGACATCAAAACAATTTGTACCTATAACATTAAATTCTAAAATACTGATTCGGTTGTCAACCAGAACAAAAAGTCTACTGCGAATGAAAATAAATAGCTCTGGATATACTTTCTTTCCCTGTGACATTGCTGGAATTTAAAATGAAACACATATATTTAGATTTCCAAGTCACTTAATCTATATGTTCCAAAAAAGGAAAGATAGATTATATTATCAATTTGAGATTATTTTTTACAGAGAAGGCGACAGTGATACTGATGTAAAGTTGCCTAAAAGCCTCCTGCCTTCTGTAATCAACTATCTATAATGGCACTCGGCCAGCCACAGGAAAAATCAGAATCAGCTGGGACCTTGACAGTACTAAGGCCCCTTATCCATCGGGAAGATAAGGTTAAATGTTTTTTATTTGGTCAAGGGAAGGGTTTAGCGTTTCCCCACTTGATAAGCAATGTTCACTGAATTCCTAGAAAATACTTTTTAAAAACAATATATAGGAGCTAAAGCAAACACATTCAAAAGCATAAAACTGAGTTCAGATGTAACTAGTCTGAGAAAAACAGAGTCTGTGAGGAGCAGGTTTAATGATGCACATGACTAACTTAGGAATTATGAACCGGTGCCCGTGGAAGTCCTGAAGCACACAAGGCCCAGTCCCTGTAACACTGAATGTCTGGCTCCAGAATAAATAAGAATCAGCTACTGCGAGGTTGCGTCTTTTTCTTTTGCAGTTATGTTCATATATTCTATTATGAAGGATTATGTAACAGCAGCCTTGAAAGGCAAGTGCTTCCCAAAGATGTCTTTTCCCCTAAACTTCACAAACCTCAAAAAATGCACAAACCCCGCCCCACGTCTACCCCCTTCCATGGAATAATTACAGTACTGATCAGCTGTGAGGACCTTGTCAACGTAACTCTGCTATATCATCATCTTTCAGGCCGCAGCAGTTAACATTTTGGGAAGACACATGACTCTCAGTATATCTGGTCCTGTGACAAGGGTTACACTGAGTCATTGTTACTACAGTCAGTACTATATTAGGAAAGATTTGGGGATCACGACATTGAGTACCATGCAGATCAATATAATTGTAAAAAAAAATCAACAGACGTAGATGCTAGACGTATTTCTAACGTTCAGCAAAGCTCCGATAGGTACACTTACATAAAGGGTCATCTCCGTAAATAACAGGTTCCCCAGCATCCAGTCGGAGGGTCTGTTCTGCCCCACCACGCAACCCTGTGCACACGCTATGAAACGCCTCAATTAGGTTTTCATTTCTTTTCATATTTACTTGGAAAAAAGTTTTAAAAACTGCATAATGAAACCATGACTAAGTATTAATGTTTGAGGTAGAGCAATTTATAACAAGTGCTTTACTTTTAAAAATGAAAGTAGCGGAAATCAAAAGTCAGTCCAAGGACCACTTAAAGACAAGCTGTTCTCTCACCAGCTCCATGAATGCGCCTCTCTGTGCAGTGAAGCTATTCACAGAAGCTCCCTGTGACTTTGCTACTCAAGCCTGTAGGAGCTTCTCCTGGGGGCTCGCTGGCAATGCAGATGCCCTGGTCCTGGTCTGGTCCTGGTAAATCGAAGTCTCTGTGTGACCATCAAGCTCTCCCCCATTGAGGAAACCTAGGAGATTCCCTCTGTGCCCGACACCCAGGCCTCACCATGGACCTCGGGCCCATGTGGGATCTTGGGTCAGGCAGAGCTCGTGCCTCTGTCGACCCTGGACTCAGATTAGGAGATGGCAGCAGACTGCTTGCTATGGGTCAAGAGGGAGTTCTGCTGCACCATCTCTAGGATGGAACGTTGTTAAATAATATGCCAGCTCCATTTAATCATATTTCCTTGGGTAATTTTTGTGCCCTTGCCCAACCTCCCACAAAAAAACCATGTGGGGGAAAAAAGTTCTATGAATAAAAGCAAACAGTATCATCTATCTTTCTAAATGCTAACTAAATGTTTGTCTATGGGCATCAAGGGTTAGTATATTTGATCAGCCGCTCAAGAACACAGGCTGCACTGTGGGCTACAGACCAAGAGAAAGAGACCAACCAAGGGAATAAAATGCAGCACTTACGCTTTATTTGCGTGGAAAAAATTAACAAAATGTAAAAAACTAAAAATGTAATAACAGGCTCACAGAATATTAACAACATTTCCTTAGGTAAGACTGAAATAGTAAATTCAGAGCACAGAATAATAAAAATTAAGGCTGTTATTTAGGTTTTTTAAAACCAAAAGAAAGTAAACAGAAGCCACTTGTATCTGTGTGAAACTGTTTATCTGCAGAGACTACCCTATACATCCCACATAAAAATCAAACTTCCTTTTGTTTGCAGCACAAAAATACAGAGATAAAACTTTATACAAGCAAATCTTTCTCAGCTTCTTTCTAATCTTTATTTCATCCCCAGTGTATGAATGTTATGCAATGTAAGTTTCCAGAATAGATAAATGCTTAAAAAATCCTTTAAAATATTTATAAAATATATTTTTAGAAAGTCAAAAGCACGTTCTCATAGTGTATCTAAAGTTTGTTTCAATTTATGTACCTGTACCCTGAAGGCTATTTAGAAAACAGTCCCTCAGTTAAAGTCAAAACAAAGTCAAACTGGTGGAATCTGGGGTGTAGCAGCACATGTGCTAATGAACAATGAAAGCAGCTCTACAGGGGAGCAGCAGCTCAGGGGGTACCTGTGGAGAGCGCAGGGGAGGGGGTGCTTCTGGGCCGAGTCTACCGGGCCCCAGTCATTCAATCACCTCCTGCTCCCACCCGGAGGCTGCAATCTCAGGTGAGGGTCTGACCAGCTCTCATCCACGCAGACCCTTTTAAAGCCTTTTTTGAACAAAGGTGTACAGATTAACCAATTAATCAATCTTTAATTAAAATGGTATGTTCCATTTTATATATCCCGGCACCACGGGGCCAACGGCTGTGCCCAAGGCTGACGTTCAGCAGCTGACAGCAAGCGCCCGCGCCCCCTTCCCTGAGCCAGCAGGCCCGGGGTGCCCCCTGCGCCAGCCACCGCTGCGCAGTCCTCTCCTCTCGCTTCCCCCCACTGTGCCCAACGTGGTCGCCCTAACAGCACCACATGCTCCCTGCGACGACGACTCACAAATCCTTATCCCCAGCCAGGCCTCTCCCTGAGTTCCAGATCCTCAGCTCTCGTTCCCTGATTCTCCACGGACACCTCAAACATAACAAAATCAACTCAACGCCCAGCTCACCGTACACCCCACATTCCCGGAAAAGACACCACCATATATGCTGCCCTATGTGACCCGAGCATCTATCCTAACAGCCACCCCCACTTCCCCAAATCTGGCAGCTCCCCTCCTCATCCTCCAAAGCCAACCCACCATGAAAGCCTGACCTGACGGCCCTAATTAGCTCCGGTATTGGAACCCCCTAATTAGCTCTGGTATCGGAACCCCCATCCATCCTCTCTTCCACCTCCCTGCCCGTCCGCTGAGCCACGCAACACACCTCGAGTGGGACGCGGTTCCCAACGCCTCCCCAAAGCCCTCCTCGATTTCCAGCTTACGAATGCTCAGCAGCTCTTACCTGTCCACGCAAACACATGCAGTCCAGGTACGTACTGACCATCCACCGCTGCTGCATCTTTCCACAGACCTTCTGGCTCACGGTTTCTTCCCTACTCACTGCGCCTGCCCCCTTCAAAGCACAGACTGAATGAGTTACACTCTCTGGCATCACTCTCAATCTCCGTGACCTTCTCTTTCTATGGGACTCATCAGGAAAAAAATCCAAACCCCAGCTGAATCCACCTCTCCACCTTTTTAAATGCATGTGCCCCAGAGCTGGAGAAAAAGCCCACGAAGATGCTGGCTTGTCTCCCTTCAGATTTATAACTGCTAACCAGAAGCAAGCTGCGGGCACTGGCAGGAGACCCGCATACATTACCCTGGTTAAAATGTAATGTCTGCTTTACATTTTCTCTCCACCCTCAATTTTTCACACCTCTGTCAGCGGACCTGCTTCATTCGTCTCTGAAACACAGGAACAATTCTGCGCCTCTCCCTTCTCAAAGACTCTGCTCCTGCAATGCCGTCGCCTTTCTTACCTTACTGGTCTCTCCTTCTAGATCATTCCTGCCATCATTCCAGCATGCTAGAACACCCCCTGTAGTTTTAAAGTCTCTCTTGACCCTAATTCCCCTAAAACAGCCACCCTGTTTTCCAGTTCCCACAGTATCTCAGAGTTTTCCCATTTCTGTTACCTGCCCCGTCGCTCTACGATTTCGGGTTAGGACGCCAGAATCACCTTTGTGCACTTTCACCCTTCCCCGTCTGCAGGACGACGCTGGAGGCTCTCCTGTAAGGACGGGGTGCGCACCTCCTCTCTGCTGTTTCCCCGCCACCCCTGGCCCAGTCTCTTCGGGCCGCATCGCAATAACCGGAGCAGCTCTCCCACAGCCCCGTGACGGCAGCCTCTCTTGCTAATCCGGTCCGCACCGCCCTCCCGGGCCCAGCCTGCCTGACGCGACGTCCCCACGCTCTGCTTCTCTCTGCTCGTCACCCACATGGCTTCCGGTAACTGACTACCAGGCGTAAGTGTGCTCCCTGCGTGACGATGAGGTCATTTCCCCATCTGGTCCCATCCTGCGCTCCACCTTTGCTTCCTATGAACTAGCAACATAAAACCTTGCTGGTTTACACTCGTTTCCCCAGCATCTTACATGTAAGTCACGCAAATCCCACTTCTACATTTTATTCTTCTGTTCGCATTGTTCCCCTTCCTGGAATCCATCACTATCCAAATTCTAAATTGTTCAGACTGCATCTCTTCCGTGGTACCTTAGTATGTAATTCCAGGTCACATTTTTTTGGCCTTAAGCTCCTAGAGCATTCAAAGTCTTCACTGCTATTAATGGCTGAACTTATACACAGTACCCTATTCTCCATGAATTCTTTCATATGCAATGCATACTTGAAAAAAAGTAGAGCTTTTTCTTTGACATTGTTTCTCAGGAAAGGGAAATCCCCTAATACTGACTTCTTACAGAACCTCAAATACTGCAGGGTGCTTTATTTTAAAAAACCAAGTACTATACGTAGAAGATATATTAACCTTAAGTGACCTCGACCAATCCTAATTCTGGATTATATAGAGGCCATCTGACAGAATCTGTTAACAAGGGGGAAAAAAAAAGGCACAGAAATTTAATCAGCTACAGTAATTATTCCTGACAGAATGATCTCAAAATTGGAAGTGCTGTATCTCGTAAACAGCTTTTTTAGAATCACTTTAAAATCAATAGGCTTAGTCTCCACGTTGTCAAGATCATAAATATACACCTAACTAATTAAAAGTGCGACAGTCCTAGTTTTATGTGAAAAGATACTGTGTTTTAGAACAAAACTTCCTGTGGTAACGTGGATTCAGAATCTGCTGCGTCTCAACAATTAGATGGTGTCGAAGACGAGGTGGCTCAGAGACAGGGCCAAAGGCGGCCTAAGCCAAGACAGTAAAGTGGATGCATCTGAAACATTTAAATACACTATAATGAAATGTAAGAATGGCAATAAGCAAACATCTAAATTGTTGTACTATTTTATATAATGTGGTCTTAAATATGTGTAACTAAATTAATTATTTCAATTGACATTTGGCCACTGCATCTACATCCCTGAAAGTTATATACGGAAGTTGGCAAAATCCCTTTTTGGCAGGAAATGGGAGTGGGAACAGCCATGAGGCAATAAAAATGACTTAGTTAACTGACTGTGTTGTCTCAAGTCAGATGTGACTGAAAAGACTTTCCAGGGTTACTCCTAGGCTTGTTAGTGACCCGCTGTGTGGAGCTCGGCTTTCCAATTTTCAAATTCAAGGACTAGACTAAATGTTATCTAAGACTCTCTGTGGTTCTAAAATTTTACATCTATTGTTTTCTACTATATTCTCTTTTAATGATTCAGCAGCACTGCTAAGTACAAAGAGATGCTATTTTAGAGGCCATTATAAAATTTCTTCTTTATTACCATTTAACATGACTTGGAAACTTAATGCCATTCAACTTCAGTCTACTCTAGAGGCCTTATGAGTTTGATTTTGGACCTTGAAAATCCTTGGTATTCCATTTCAGAATGGCATCATTTTAGAGATAAAAGGTATATTTAAGTGTCTCTTCAGTCCTTTTTCCCCAAGAGGAACCTGGAGCAGAGGGAGTTCAAGGACCAGCTGAGACCCAAGCCCAGGCCTCACCCCTTTGTGAATTCTGCCATGGCACCAAGCTCAGAGTATGGCACTTGTGATTACTGTAGTTATCAATTATAGTTGCAAGTCCTCAACCTTTTCTCTAGGTTTTATGCATGAATGTACAAAAGTGATGAGCCGTATTAGTGTATTTTTCTTATTTCCATGTGATTCCTGACTTCATGGCAAAACCAACCTAAGCCTTCCATCATTACCGCACAATTCTTCCCAACTCGTCTGAAGAGAGAGACTTTCCTGCCAGATGAGCTGCATTTCTAATTAGCACTCTCCTCATGGAGCATCTTCCCGTGGTAAATCAAGCAGAATGGACCAGGGGACAACAGATGCTGATCTCAAGCACACCACTTGTGAAAGCTCCATTCGGCAGAGGTGACCTAGGCAAGCTGGCACCAGGTACCCTGCTCACACCACCACAGCATTACCGTCCCACGGCTTCCAGGAAACACACACACACACACACACACACACACACGAGCGCACGCCCCATCACATCAGCACCTGGCCAACTTTATGCATCCTGTCCGGGATGACAAAAGCTATCAACCTCCGGGAGCTTGTCGTGGCCTTTTCAAGCTCAAATACTGTCTCTACAGGGTTCCACAACGCTAAGCTGACGACTGAGAAAATCAGTACTTACCTTGAATCCTCTTTAAAGCGGCAAAGCACATATCCTTCCTCGGAAACTCAAAGGGATTGTTGCAGGTCCGAACGGTGACACACTCGCACTTCCCATTGATTATATTGCAGCCAAAGACGAGGTTTTCTTTACAGGGTTCAAAACCAAGCAGCTGGTCATCGTCCCAGTTCTCATCTGCAAAACAATTACAAACCACATGATGTCTGCTTGTTAGCTTCCTTCGAAGGAAGGCCTGCTGGAAAGCAAAAATGTGTAAGGATGTCAAGATTAACATCTGATTTTCACACCTCAATTTACGGAAGGCAGTTTGGCTGCAATTTTACAAATGAACAAAACCTAACCTCTGAAGGAGACTGAAATATAGTCACACAAGTAGACAAAGGTTTGTGGTAAAAAACCACTATTTCTCTTATGTGTTATCATAATAACAACTGAGATTCCTTTAAGATTTTTCATTTTCAACACAGATTCCTGGATTTTTCCCATGTTCAGTTCAAATTATAGGGGTCACGTTAGTCAATCTACAAAATTATTCCCCAAAAGCCCTCAATTTCTTACTCTGTCTGGTAGAGACCAACTTTGGGTTTTAAATGGCTTTGAAACTTAACACCAAGGCAGCTAATAAACATTAAAAAACCAGAAACCAGCAAGAGGATACAATGGCCTAGATTCCCTCCAGTACATTTCAGTAAAGATGTTAACATCCATCACAAATCACAACCAAAGCCCCAAATAACAATAAAACAAAGGACTACAGCCTGGTGAGATGCTGAGGCAGTCAAATTCTGAACCCAAGACCAAATCAGCGCCCTGGTCATGGAATGGAATAGACTAGAGAGAGCAGGCCATTAAAACCAGCTTTCACGGGACCCAGATCACACGAATGACACAAAAATGACAGACCATAGACAGGCTCAATCCTTAATATTCCTCAGAGTTGAAACACCTCCTATAGGAAACCAGATTACTTCTCTATGAATCTCTGGGACATTACGTGGGTTTTTTCCCCTCTTAACGTTATCTTTATAATAGATACCTTATCTTACCTTAACTGGGTACTGGCTGTTAAATAACATGTTACTGATACCGTATCTGAAGAGAATTTTTTAAAGTGCTTCAATTTAAGATACCTTAAACCTGCTGCTCAAACAAAGGCAGGCAGAAAGCCATCTTAAGAATGTATTTTCTCGAAGACCGTGCAAATGAACGGCTATGACTTGTATGGGGCTTTTCCTTCTGATGACATCGACGACTTACTGGATAAGTTAGACAAAAGACTGTTTTCCTTCACATAATAAATAATTTTCTGGTCTTTGGAAGGATATCACTCATAATATAAAGAGCTGCAGCATGATTCTCTGAAAAGGGAGAACAGAAAACCACTTGTGTTTTAATTTCAGGAGATCAAGCTCACCTAAGATTCAAGTCTTAGCTCTTAGCAAAATGATTTTAGAAATATAAACATTTATTTTTAATGTTTTCCTACGTACTTGATCTTTAGAAATGACATATATATACATATATATATATGAAAAAAACATATACACACAAAGGTATATTCCTACCATCAAGACAACAATGAAATTAATGAATTACTCTGAATGGAAAACCAAAAAAGAATATGCTGAAACAATTCAACACCGAAAAGTGGGTGAAAATTTAGTCTTCGATTCTAATACAAAACAAAACAGCACATGTCTTATCTCTATATTTAATTGTGGACAAGCTATTAGTACCACCAGCCTCATCTAGTTCAGGGAAATTTGCAATGGAGGAATGTTTGTGACTGTGTATTTAAATTTGTAACTCAAATACAGTTCAACCCTAGGAACTTAAAAACTTGTAAGAAATTCAAGTAACATGTGAACCACTGAAAAACTGTATTTCTCCACTTTCCCACAGTCTGAGAAGAAAACCTTCATTACTATTTTTATAAATATGTGCAATTAACAACATATCACCAAACTGAGTGGATTCTGATGCAGATTTTTTCCACAATAAATATCCCTCCCCCCAGTATAACTGGAACTCCTAAAGACATCACTCCTGAACTACAACACCCTCAACCCAGGCGCCCAGCCACTCCTGTCCCTCCACCACCCACCATTCCCCACCCTGTCTGTCATCACACTCATCTTTCTCAAAAAACAAACCTGCTCAGTGGTGGTCTCAGTGGTTGCCAACAAGAAAAGGCCCAAACTTCTTACTGAATATAAGGTTCTTCATGACATCTTGTACCTACTTCTAAAGACTCTTCTTTCACCAATCCCTCACATGTCCTCATGCTCTGAGCTGAGATCCTCACCACAAACCATCAATAACTGCTTCCACACCTTTGCTCATGGAGTATCACCTGCCTAGGTACCTCCTTCTCTTCGGCTTCTGATAACTCCTATGCATCCTTCAAGACCCAGTTCAAAGGAGACCTTGTTTGAGAAGTCTTCTCCAACTATGAGCTTCTCCACCCTCCCTGCTCCCGCAAAAACCTGCATAGACCTTTCATCCTCATTGTAATAATTTTTACATTGAGTCAAATTCCCCTCCAGACAAAGAGTCCTCTCAAACAGCCAGGCCTTACCCAATTTTGAAGCCCCTTAACCCCAGGATTTAGTAGAGTGTCCAATATCTATCTATCTATCTATCTATCTATCTATCTATCTATCTATCTATCTATCTATCTAATCTATCACCTATCATCTCTCTATCCATCCAGCCATCCAGCCATCCATCATCTAGATTTTCATGTCACTGGTATGGTCAATGATATTGTCTATGCTTTTTTTAAATAGAAAACGTTTTGTTTAAAACATATGTCTGTGTGTGTGTGTGTGTGTGTGTGTGTATAAACATCACGAGAAAAATTATGTTTCAATATAAAGAATATGTTTGCACAATAAAAATCTTATTTAAAAAGCTTATTAGTAAAGCGTTAATGAGTCACACATTTTGAAGAAGTGCTTGGACATGTTTTGGCACTTTTCTCACAAGAAATCATCTACCATTAGTCTCTTTCCCAGGGCAGCTCTGACTCCAACCTCTTATCACCTGGCTGGCATCGACAGCCCTCCCAAGGAGTCCATTTCTGAGCCAATTTGTTTTCACTGCCAGATGCTTTCTGGGCCTCCCCACAGGAAGGCCCCTTTTCCTGAACGGGGGGCGGAATTAAAAGGCACCTGCCCCTAACGCTCTCCCCGCCGCCTCGCGGCCTTCTGCCTCGCTCCCAGCTGCTTGGTGGGAGTGACAGGCTGTCCCCAAGACGCACAGGCCGGCCTGACGGTCCCCTCAGGAAACGCCGTGGCCACTGTGTCCAGTCAGGAAGCATCTGACTCTGAAGCCAAAAATGCCTCATATGCTTTTACTGTCCTTGTTGAGAGGAACCTTTTCCATTCTGTGTCCCCATCTTAATCAATACTTTGTTTTCCTTCTTGGAAAACAGTTCCCTTGGCAACCACGACTTTATAGGATCAAACACAACCCGCTTCTGAGACAAACCCTTTTATGTCTTTCTATTACAGGACATTATACTTTAAAATCATTTCACAGCCAACCAGCAGAGATTTAAAGCGACGACGTAGCGAGGTTTGGTCATAGGAATGAAATCTGAGTGCAAAGGTGCTGCTGATGGCACTTGGGAAATCTGATGTTTTAAAATCTGTTTTTCCCAAGTAAATGCACACATACAATACACGGGTCGAGGTGCAGACGCTCGCTCGGACCTAGTTCCTGGTCTCTCCTTGGGCCGGTGGAGGTGGGGAGGCGGAAGGAGTCGAAAACCGGAGTCCTGCTCTTTCATTCGTGTGCAGCCCTTTCTTCCCGGCCCTCCCCACGTGCCGAGAATTCTCCCAGCCTGAAAGGTCGAGCCGCCGGAGATAACTCTGCAATTTTTTTTAAGTGTGTGTGCAACTTCCGCAAGATACCACATCAGGATGTTATTTTCTCTAAATAAAATGAGACAAACCTGATAATTTCACGGATGAATCAAAATCTGCGCGTGCCGCAATAGGTCCCAATATGTGAGTAGCGCAGTGAAGGGTCAGGGATATCTGGCTGCTAACCTGACATCGCCACTGGGCGCTAGGAGACGTCGGGACCATGGCGCCTCTCCCGGGAAGGCCACGGGCCTGGCACGCTGCGGCGCGGCGAAGCCACCCGTCCCTCCCTTCTCGTCCCGGGGAGCACACTCGGAAGGCGTGTCATCACCAAGGGCTGAAATTTAATAACTTGTACTGCTTTAATCGAGGGCATTCTTAAGGGAAGTTGATTTTTTATGTTTATTAGCTTGTCATTAGGATTTGCAGCAAGTGCCCGGCAGTGACAAAAGCCAGAAACAACGGGCAGTTTGGTGCCACAGCTTCTATACAGGCTAAGATGCCAGCCGTTTTAGCACCACCCGTGCACATGCGGGTACACAGAATAGAAGCGAGTAACGTTCAGTATGACTCTGGAATAGTTTCCACCTCATATGTTTGGGCTCCCCCAGGTGCTGTGACGCTCTGTGGCCCACACTTTGAGAACGGCTGCTCTACCACAAGAGCACGTCTTGTTGGTGTACCTGGGCCAATGCCAATAACAAAGGACACTCTGGGCACTGAATGATCACCTTAAAAAAAGGCTGATAAACTTGTTTAATTCCTTCCTTTAGTGCAAGAAACGGCTGCTCTAATGGCTGAACTTTCCACTACATTAAACTGTCCAGGGAGGTTGCAAGTAGGAATAAAAAGCCCAGAGGTATTTCCCTCTGTATTTAAAAATCATGAGGAAGAAAACGACTCTTGGATCTTATGTTTAATTCAGATGACAAAGGTCTCCATTAAAAGTGAGGCTCCGTGTCCCGAAGGAAGCAGCATGAGCTCAGGAGTGGGTACGGCTGCAAAGGATGGGCTGCCCAGGCTCCAGGTGCAGAACGCCATGTGTGGCTCACCTGAGTCACTATTATATTTACCCTGTGTACACACACAGGTTTTCTATAGGTTTTGAGTGAACTGCTCCAACCCTATTTTCTTTAGCAGCTCTTGTATCTTCAGAGTAGTGGATGATTTTGCAGAACGTGCCTTTTGCTTTCAGAGTGCACATGTGGTGCCAAAGCAAAAACACCTGCCCTTCCAACAGGCATATTCAGTCCCAACCTGGACGCGGTCTTTCTGCCCACAAAGTATGTTTCAACATCCATGACGACGCCTGAAATTTCTTCCTTCCATATGTGACATAAAAAATTGTAAGCGTCTTGTTAGAGAAGAGCTTCAATCCTGAGAGTAGGAAAGGGGGTGCTGAAGAAGGAAGAGGCATCTGGGAGCTTGTATGGAAACACATCCAACTCCAGACCTGGAAGCCCCAGTTCCAGGGGACATGCCCCGCTGTGCCCAGGAGCACCAGGACATAGCCATTCCTGGTCCTAGATTCCACCTCTCTGCCCTTCAAAGTATCTTTCCATCTGCTTGCTGGTGTCTGAAATTCCACTAACATGGAATAAAACGCATCGGGTATGACGGCACTTGCTGGACAAAGTGCTGTGTGTTCATGTGAAATACGACTTCCTGAAGGCAGAAGGCATTGATCTACTCAGAGCCTTACCTTTTTCTGCCCTGTATCTGCTTAGGTTAAAGGAGTTTTACTCCAAACCAAGGTATAGCCACACCCCATTATGTGGCAATCCACTCACCAGAAATATGCTATAGCAGACATTAAAAGGCAAGAAACAACTTCACGGTACACACTCAGAAGCTCACAGTAATGGAATTCTGCTGGCAGAGGAAAGGCTTCTGGGAATATATATCAAATTAATTCTCCAGCTGTGCACATATCCCTGTGCCTACAGTAAGATGCAAGTAGCTAATACTGGCATCTCTTTCCCTGCCAGCTTAGAAACTCCAGTGCAATGTAAAATCGCTGCTCCTACCTCCCCCAATTCCTGGCTGGCCCTTATCAGGCATTCAGTTCTGCTCAAGGAGGAATGCAATGCAGTGAGCTTTCCTTCTCTCTGCTTCCAGCTTAAGGCGGAGGCTCCAAAAGCTGGGGCTTCCCTCTCCCTCTCCCTCCTCTGCTGTAATCAGTGCAAAGCAGGAAAAGTGAATTGCAGTTATCAAAAACGATGCATGTTACAAAAACGTGTCTTACAGACATTGCCACAAAGTGAAACTATGTGGGGCATAGGTAACCATATCATACACCAGAATGGTCAAAGCCAGAATCTAAAACAATGGAAATACTAAAATATGCACACAAATATATTGCTTGAAGACTAACTCTTAAACTGATTCAAACCTCTAAATTATAACAAACAAGTATGACCACTGATTCACAGTTGATGTCCGAGTGGGGAACTCTCTGAAAAATAATACTGGTCCAATTTACTAAATCAACTTGCAGTAAAATATTAATGATTAGCAAATGTTCCATCACTGTCACTTTTTTCATGTACCTTAGCAATACAACTAACAGAGGAGGACCAGAGATGAACTCTAGGCCACAAATTCATTCATTCATCCCCTCTTTCAATCATTCACTCCTCAAACAGATATCTGACTGTCAACTGTATATCAAGAACCAAGCACGGTGCTAAGGGCTCAAGGCTCAAAGTACAGTCTTCTATCATTCTAAGCAAAGTCGTACCAAGCACATGAATGAAATGTTTCTAGGAATCCTGAAACACAGAAATCGGTTAAGTAAGAGATGGATAATTTCCTATTTGATAGCAGGAAGCTAGTGGGGAACAGAGAGGAGCTTAAGAGAACACAAGCAGTGTCTCCAAAAGCAAGGAATCCATGCGACAAGATGAGAGAGGAGAGCCGGGCACTACAGAACCCAACTCTCCTACTTCACAATTCTCCCTACATTAGGATCTACCCATCAATGTTAAATAGAAAGACAGACAGAAGTGGGGCAGGTCATTGAGAGGGCCCCGGCCCGGGACACCACAGAGCAGCCTTAAACAAGGCATTTGGCTCTTAAGGCTTCAATTTTTTCATTACTAAAAGAGGTGGAATGGATGATTCATGAGGTCCCTTTAGACTTTATCCTCATGTTTCCTTGTTTCTTGCACCTTTGTTGAAATTGTACAATGCTAACAATTTATTGGGCACAGTGTGAAAGAATCACATGCTTACTGTATTTGATAGGTATTAGACAGCTTAGGTAAATTTTTCCCGAGCCACAATTACTTTGACTGTACCCTATGGTTACCTTTCCTCTGCTTTGAGAATGGATCCCAAAATTTTTAAAGGAAAATCTCAGGCCTCCTCCCCTGGCCCGTGTCTGTGCAGTGGACTGGCCTTCTATGTAGGCGCATGTCATTAAGCAACACAGTCTTCTCTGAGCTTGAATATCCCTGAAAACATGTAACTCCATGTTTAACCAGCTTCCAAGAATGTTGGTTTTCAGTTATCGAATGTACTGCTGATTAAAAATGAGTATGTCTTAGTTGAGGGAAAAAGTATGTTGGAGAAGTGCAAATTGTTTCACATTTTCTCTCTTCATCTCGATATTCTAAAGCTACCCTTGAGTCAAGCCAGCATCCCTTAGGTACCTTCTTCGGAGCGTTTTCTTCTCCATCAGAGGTGTGTCAGTGTAAATAAATCCCAGGGACGGGTGTTATAAGAACAGCCCTATCAAACTTCTGAAGGATATGAAGTTGGGAAGCAACAGTCTATAAAACAAAGTCCAACATCTGGCCATCCACGTCTCTGGCATGGAATACAAAGCCTGTTTAGATTTGATCCCAACCCACTTGATCAACCACATCTCTCCCACTCCTCCCCTTACCCCAGTAATAATGACCACATGCTCCCGAAATGCTGAGCCGTGGCTCCAGGGCTTTGCCTAGAAAGCGTCCTCTCTTTCTCTGCTTTGAGAACTCCTGCTCAGTCTTTAATACTTTCTCCAGGTTTCATTCACCCTATGGGGACTAAATTAAGTTTTATCTCTTCTGCAGGATTCCTACTATCTATTAAAATCAGTCCACTTATGGCATCATAATGAAATAGCTCCTCTAATCTCTGCCACCAGAAGGTGGCTTCTTTGACGCGAAAGATTTAGAGTGACTCTTCTGTTTGCCACTGGGCTGTCACAGGGCTCAGCAAATAGTAACTTGGCAAAATCAATGCCCGCAGAAGGAATGAACAGAAACACGTCAGAGGACAAGGGGACTTGAATTTATACAAAGCAATCGGAATCTTTAAGTGCCAAACTTTTCCTAGAGAGTGAGTTTGGTGGTAAGGGGGACAAAAAGGCAATTACTCAGAAATAAGTGAATCACCTTTGGGTTTCAGTCTTCCTACTTATGAAATAGCACTACGAACTCACATTTTCTTTTAACCTCAACACTATACTAACCAACACTTTCGTGTGTCAATAAATATTTATGACATGTCCAAATAAGTGAACAAATATAATATTCCTTAACCATGGTAGATAAATAACTTAAATAATAAACTCTATTATCTCCCTTTCCACACTTTCGTCTATGGTAACCATAATCAATGTTACACAAGTTAATGCCTCTTGTGAGAAAGGGGACTTGTGGGTATGAATCACACATGGTGCCATTTTATAAATACGAATGTATGCTCCAACCTAAAATCTGCTCGTCAAACGGCCAGGGGCAAAACAGAGGACTAGACAGATACGAGTCTGCCTTTTTTCTAGACTGCACTCATCTAAAAGTGTGAACCACCACAGTGGAAAGCATAAAAGTGGCCAGAATTTCAAACAAGAAACAAATGAACACGGTGTTCTGAAACGAAGCACTTGGGAGGATGTAAGTTTTTCATTATACTAGCTGAACAGTTAGCACAGCTCATGAAGCACATTCTGCCCAAGACAAATTTCCTCGTAACAATGGCCATTTTAGGAAGCCACAATGTAAGGGCCAGAAATGATGCTGGGCGCTCTCCATAGGTTCACACACTTGGCTGAGGAGAGGAGCTAAGCAACGTCGGTCTGAATCCCAGAGACTGTCAGCCGGCACAGGCCGGGGGACCTGAACAGACAGGGAATCGAGGTCATCAAAGGGCTGGGCAAAATTTCAAGTTCAAGGGAGTCCAGACAACAGGAGCATCGGGGAAAAGAAGGAAGAAAAGGTAGGACAGGAGGAAGGAACACTGCTATTTTCCCATCTCACTGTGCGAAGCCCATCAAGAGTGACTGTGACCTAGACGCCCACAGCTGAGGGTCACTACCACAGGGGCAGGCGGAGGCCTCTCTCTGACACCTTCTGAGTTAAGACAAATGGATTAGAGAGACAAACGGAGCTGCGAGAGTACCTTTGGAAGTATCAGAAGAAAAGAAAAATCCAACAATATAAATGCAATCTCAGCTAGTCTATCATCCAGGAAACAAGGGCTTCTTTGTTAAGGTGACAATGCCTTCCTATACAGAAGAGCAACACTCCTGACTTTAAAGTGTACACTCCTCTGCAAGTAGCATTAAGAAATCTTTTCAGGAGGATAATTCTGTGAAACCGGTTAGCAGTTGTTTTGGAAGCAATGTTTTTACAAATCGACTTGACCACTGCCGTGAACTTTACCTTAATAATTTATCTGAATTCTTTGAAGTAAACCAAGTGGAAGATAAGGGTAATCAGGTTTCAACTGCAACAATTTTATTCCCAGTTGATCCTGACCACCGCCTCCAGTACTGTTCCACAAAGAAACCGCATCCTTAAACATCACGCCAAAACCCAAACCTTCACATTTTTCCGTGAAGTATGAGAATCTCTATGTTTGATCTTATTATTTATTCCTATCCAACCCCTGACTGTCCTGCGATCAGGTCCCAGCAACAGAGCACAATTTGCCAGCAATATTCAACGAACACGTTTTTGTGTGTGCACAATTTACAACTTCCTACTGTTTCTCAGTTTCATCAGAAGTGAAAGTATGATGTATATGTTCAGATCTTTTTTTTCCTTAAAACATCATTAAAATTCACATTGCTGCTAAATGTTTATGTAAGAAGTAGTGTTATAAATGAGAAATGAATATCAGAGAGACAACTGTGGTCTATTAAGAAACCATGTGGGTGGCACAGGGCTTGTCTGATATATTCATTTAAAGGCATCGAGTCCTTGAAATTCATCCTGGAAAGACTTTCCACCTAGAAGCAAATGTAAATCAGGCGAGGGTGACAAGCAGGACTCTGGCCTTGGGGTATGTCAAGAAATGAATATTAATATCTTGGGAGGACTTGATTTACACAGCAATGATTTAATCCGTAAGATTCATGTGAAACAGGCCATATAAAGTAAATAAAACAAGACCATAGAAAGACTAAGAAATTTTAAGAACATGTTTGAAATATACATTTGTGCACATTTCTCACACAACCCTCTACACCTAACAGACACTCAGCTCTGAGTCACTGAGCACTTTATAGTTTGGGGGTCTCAGCAATGACCATACTAACGGTATTAACACTATCTAAAAATTTTTAATGGCTCCTGCCTGTCTGGAGGGTCAAGTCTGACTCCTCAACTGATAAATTAGAAGGCCCCAGCTCACCTTCCAGTTACCTCCACTGCACAGATAGCAGCTCTTCCCTTCCAGGCCATGAAGCCTCAGGGCCTTGGCCATAGTGTACCCTCCACCTGGGACACCCTCCCCCAGGTATGTGCACAGTTCGCTCTCTCACTCCTTCAGGTATCTGATCAAATTCAACTTCTCAACAGGACTTTCCGTCACCGCTCTATTTAAAACTGCAAACCAGGCACCACTGTCCCTCCAGGCTGGTAGGGATTTTTGTCTCTGTTAGCCATTGCTACATCTTCTGCACCTGGAACAGGGCTTCGCACAGAGTAGGTCCTCCATAAACATTGACTGACTCAAGCAACTCCGTGAGTACATGGTGCATTTTCACCTCGACATGTCTTTGGTGATTCCATTTCCTCTTTGGAGGAAGGATCTTTCTTCCTCTGGAAATCTGCTACCATCTTACCGTGCCCCACTTAAATATTTTCTCCTCAAAGACATTTACTTGCTTTTCTGCCACCCACATCATTTCACTCATCCCAAGGTATCATGCTATTTATCTACAGCTGGATACTGAGCTTCTTGAGTATGGGAAGTTGTGCCTTCCTCATATCTGTAGCCACTGCATGCTGAGCTGTGTCGATGGCACATGGTGGACCCCAACCCCACTTACTGAATGGAAAAAAGGAACGGTAAACCAGAGCAGGTGACTGACCATTCTATGAACCTATTAATACTAGACTTTGTCTACTAATAATAGCGTATGAACAAAAAAGCAGCAGCCTGAAAGGTGTTCTGAGGGTGTCTAAGATTCAGGCTTGCTTAAGTGCTTCAATACTTATGCATTTATATTTGATATCTTTCTGGAATATTTAACATGCAAAAAAAAATTAAAACTGTATAGTAAGTCATGCCTCCAGGGACTTAGGAAGCAGGTACCTCTGGGTATTTTAAAACATCGCAGTGTCAAAGTTAAAGTTGATATATTTCTACATTTCAAATTAGAATACATGCATGCATAAACATAAACACAGAGAGAACATCTACTTGCGTCCAAAAGGAAACGTCAATAAAACCCAGGTGAATCACCAGTCCTTTTTCTATATGCCACAGCAACATGAATTCCCACATGCAGTTAGGTAGGTGGATTTTTTTTAAGATTACGGTTCTGCAATGTTACTCTATTCAAAGTTAGTCTTTATAGTGTAAAAGTCGTCATCAGAAAACCATTAGAAAAATAACACACAATTTGTGGCCAGAGATCTACCTCAAATCCTACCTGAAAGGTAAAAACTGCCTATTGTATTAGGTTCAATGTTTCAAGAACTAATTGTTTTTAGGATATAAAAGCAAATACCAAATGCAGACAATGCCCAAAGGATGCTCTGATCAAATCCATATCCCATTCAACAAACAATAAGGATCACCAATTTTCAAACGGTTAATACATACAGAGATATGTAGCTTTAAACTTACTTTAAGAATAGGCACTTAATGTGTTCTTTAATAATTCAGTTGTTTCAAACATCCAAATTTATAGACGATCAGTAGGTTCTCAGGCCATGATATATAAACACCTTGAGTAGACAGACACTGGCTTATTTACCCACTAGGCTTTGGCTGGTGGCTTTTGGAATCACTTAAGTGGAGAAAGGGGAGCCACATACCCTGGTCTGCAGGTCCAGTGAATGAGTCTAACAGCCAAGACACCTCCGCCTAGTACCAAGTCCACTATTCCCAGGGCTCTGTGAAATGTCATGTGAGAAAGGAGGAAGGGAGATTAGCACCCTCCCTTCAGGGAGGAAGTGACATGACATCTCATAATCCTTCAGGACAACCCTGGGCACCGGAAGAATCAACTTGACTCAGCGTGGAGGGATTCCAGCGGCAAAGGAAACCCAAACCCTTCAGGTGCGGAGACAGTCAGGATGTCTCTCCTTTTCAACAGGTGTTTCGGAAACACTCCGCCGCCTATGGTTTCTCTTCTTTTCCCGAGAGCACGAAATGTAATTTTAAACATCCCCCGTGAAGCTGGCTTGCCTTCCTGGCAAACCTCACGGGCAGTTTGGCATTAGTGTGGCCTGATCGTGGTTTCACAAGGGTTTGCGTGAGGTGGGTTCAGGATCCTGGCTCGGCCACAGGCTTTAACTGGGAGGAAGTTGAAGACAAGAAGGTCCCCTTTCCTGTGGAGGGGCAAGGAGCTGGTGGGGACATCACCCCGAGGCTTGGCCTTGCAGTTTTGGAAAATCTCTTTGAGGGAGGTCACTGACCTGAGCATGGCCCAGCGGTTCCACCACTGACAGAAAGAGAAAGGGACAGGCAAGTGTCCGCTGGCCTTGAACCTGAATGGGCAGGGCAGCCCTCTACAAACTGTCTCAGCACAACTATGCCTTGCCAAGGGTTAGCGTGTTTAAAAGCACTGGGGTCTCAAGTTGGGGTGCAAGTTTGTTTAGGAGGGTATTTCCCACCCTTTAATATATTTGGTTTCTAAAGTGACAAATGTGTCATCTGCACAGTGGCTGGGCACCCCTTGTTCCGCCTTCACCTTGACCACCCCCTACAATAGCTTCCTCGGCATTCTGGTCTGTTCCTCCCTGCTTCTGAATTCCTTTCCTCCTCACCCCAGCTGCCCTGACAGCTCACCCCCTGGGGGACGGCTCTGCCAGAGGCCCTACCCATGAAACCGCCTGCTTGTCTGCCAGCCCAGTGCCCCACCCCCATTTTCCCACCTGGTCTCCCATGTGGTGGGTGTCAGCTGGGCCTACTCGGGAGGTCACACTGCTCGGCACTTCCTTTCCCTCCATCCCACCCCAAGGCCATGGGGCACTCCTCCCCCCTCCCTTAAGTCCTTCCTGTTTCCCAGGCCAGGTCCATCCAGGACACTCCACTGCCAGGGGTCAGAGTGCTACATTCCAGTGGCTTCACACCCCCACGGGGAGGGCCCCGGCTTCCTGCGTGGGGGGTGAGGTGGGGCAAGGAGGCAGGCAGGGAGGTAGGGAGGGGAAAGTCCAGCAGAGGCCGATGCGGTCTGCTGTGCTCCACGCTCTGGGACCAAGGTCATGGGGCAGGGAGGACAACAGGGGCCCCAAGAGCTCCCTCCAGGGTGGGCAAGAGTAAGCAAGCCCCTCCATCGCTTCGGGTTCAAAAGAAAGAAGAGGCCACCACTGCAGGGACAGCAGAAACTAAAAAGCCTGAGAGAACACGACATGCTGCTACGACCTCGTTTCCCTAATCTGTAAAACGAGGGGCTGGCCTGGGGATGATTCTTCGAGGGCCCTTTCAACTCTGTGATTCTGATTCCTGTATAGCCACAGTGCTGTGACCGCAGGCGCTGTCAAGGCCTGATTATTTCTGGCTGACACGGAAAGCCACCTTCACTCAGAGGGCAAGCCAACTTCCTTAGCCTCCCGGAGCAAAACCCTCCTCTCCCAGGTTGGAATCCGCTGCCTCTCCGGGATCTCCGTGTCCTTCCTCCCGGCCCCTCGCAGGCCTCCCATCAAGCCCCGCTCGTAGGGCCCCAAGGCTCCTACAGTCAGGCTCCAGGAAGCGCATTCCATCGAGGTGGTCACCCTCCGGACTGAAGGGCCACGACCTGTTGGGACTTGACAACTCAGGCCCCACCTGGACCCAAGGGAGGCGCCGGGAGGATCATGACACAGAGCCCAGTGCCTGATGCCTCAAACACAGAAGGTCCACTCCACGGGACAGAACGTGGGAACGAGGAGCTGGAGCCCAAACTGGCCACTGGGTCAACAGGTGGCACCTGCCTGGGCGTGGCACCTCCTGCCCCCCCCCCCCAGGATAGTCAAGGTGACTGTCCATTCCTGAAGGACGGAGGAGTGGGAGAACCTGGCCGCACTGGGCTGGCACGCGGCCAGCCTGAGACAGGAGTCAGCCTGCCCGCCAGCTGCCTGACTGATGGCACTGGAATGTGCGACGGAAGGGAGAGAGATCTGGAGACGGAGGGGGCAGAGGAAGACAAGCCGCTCAGCGCCACCACTCTCGTGTCAGGCAAAGTCACAAAGAGCACAACGTTAGCCTAGTTCTGCCTCTACGTGAGTGGCTCTGGAGAAAATGCCCTGAGGGGTCAAAACCCACCAACTGTACTCCCATAACTGTCTTTTTCCTGTTTTAGAACCAACCACTGCTTCTTACAAATCCCTGCGAGTAAAGTCTAATGGCAAAGACGAAATCTGTAGATAAGATAAAATGATTCTACAGAAAGGTATGCTGATGTAGAGCCATCCCATTTGAAGCTGTCCCCTTTACCGAAAAAAGAGCCCGATGCATTTTCCCCACCTTCCTGTCCAGCCAGGATTCAACACAGAACATTCCCTTTATTTACTAGTGAGAGAATATGTGCCCTGTGTGGCCAATCACCTGGAACTAGCCAGGACTTGGACTCCCCCCACGTCCATCCCGCCTTTCCCAGGAAAGCGGCTCCCGTCCCACCGAGCAGGACGGGCAAGGGCTGTCTGCGCTGTGCCCTGCGGCAGCTCTTCCTCCGACAAAGGCCAGGCTTTCAACGGGCCGCTTCCATTCGGGCGAGAGACGCAAAGAAGATGGGTGGCAACTGTCTTCTCTTCTTATAAACGAGGAACATTGTGAAATGATCTCGCCACGCAAGAATCATACTGCACTCGTTTGCACTGAAATCAGTTTATTTATTCTTTTAAATAAAAAGCTAGGGTAAATTGTGTTTGAATGAGTATGTGTGTATGTCTGTTTAAAGTTCTTTCAATTTCTCCACAGAAAGAGGACTGCTACTATTGTTGCGATCCTCTTAGGTAAATCATTTCTTGAATCAGTGAATATTTTTTAGAATGAAAAGCAGCACTTGCAAAGGACTTAATACTCTTGTCACTTCTGTAAAGCCCTATTTCCTAAACTGTTATCTCAGGAACTGGGTGAAAGAGCAGAAGGATATATATTCAGTCCTTGCCACGTGAAGTTTTATCCACATAAATTTTTTAAACTAACTTTCTTAATTTAAAAAAGCAATGGCTTCCCTCCTTCTGTTAGAGCTGGGACCTTCATCCTGAGTACGGTACCTCAACAAAGATGAGGGGTGGCACCCTTTCCCCACCACCTCACCTGGGCAATTTGGGGACCACTTGTTCTTTTCATGTTAGATGAGCAGCAACTCTGAGAAGCGCCCTCAAATTCAATGCCCCACAGCAAGAGAGAAATAATCATAGGTGGCACCTGCCTAGGGGGAAACTCACGAACAAAACTTCCTCATAAGCACCTTCCAGTCACCAGTGTGATATGGGGGGGGGGGGAGTCCCATGATTTACTTATTAACTTAAAGTATTATTTACTGAGCAACTACTACTTGCATGGCCCCATGCTAGGCAGAGTGGGCTACAAAGCAGCAAAAACATATTCCATTAAAGAGCATATTCCATTAAAGACCATCCCCCAACTTAAAAGCAAGCATTAAGTTAGAAAGGAGAGTGAACCCATCAAGAAAGGGCGGAGCCAGGTCAATATCATCAAACATGCTGGAGCTTGACATGTTGCAGTAACAATGCTCACTGGTAATAAAGCTCCTGATTAAGCTCTTTTGCCCTTTCAAAATCACCTTGGGAGCCAGTGAGCATTCATCAAACTTCAGACACATGAGGCATGTTAGGTCTGTTGAACAATCATAGGCACCCAGTGACTGAGGTTGAATATGGAGCATCCTACTGCCCCGCCCCCCCAACCGAGGGGTAAATGTCCTGCCTACAATGCTATCCCGCAACCAAGAGATGGTAAGAGATGGGGAAATCCTTTTTCCACCTTCTGAATTATTACTCTTATTCCACAAAACATTTAATGAGGACCCATTATGTATAAACTATAGGTATTCAACGCTGAGGTACAAAGATACAGTAACAACTAACACTGGCATGTGCTTCCAGCAGTTTACATTTACTTAGTTATTCCTTACAGCAACCCTCCGAGGTAGATACTATCATTAATCCCATTTTACAGATCGAAACTGCACACAGGGGTCAAGTAGCCTGGCCAGGAGAACGCACAGGGCAGGCAGTTCGCTAGCTGGACTATGACCAGACTTCGGAGCCAGAACTTTCACTAGTGCACAATATCACTAGTGCACATAAAATGTGGTTTCTCCTTAAGGAGCTTACCATCATCAACATTCCTCCCGAGGGAGTGATATCCTCTGGGAGGTTTTTCTTGAGATTGCATCCCTAACACTCCCTGAAATGTAAGCAACGTGTGCTAGCTGTACAGGCGGGAAAAAGCCCCAATGTGTGCCAGCCATCGGATGGGTAAGAAGCCTCAAGACTAGAGTGACTCAGGTCTGGGGAGCAGGGCCAGTGCTGGGAGCGACTAGCGCCACAGGGGAAGGCAGGCAGGTGAGCAGAGCAGTGGACGGGCTCTCTCGGCATGTCCCCAAGCTGCTGACAGCAGATGGCACCTGAGTGCAGGGCTGGGGTTGACCAGGGCAGCTGCTGGATGTGGGCCCTCCTCGACCCACGAGGGTGGATGCGGGGAAGGGATTCAGACCGTGGCCAGGGGAAGTCAGTGACCAACCAAGAGACAGACAGGAGACTCGGGGCCAGGGGCTCGGAGCAGCTGCCCTTGCTGTCTTGGTGCCCTGGTGATGGTGATGCCGCAAACCCCACATCCCACAACTCCGGCCCTAAACGCGATGTGCTTCGAGTTATTTACACAACTGTCTTTTCCCAAGATGCTTGTTTTTAGTTTTTTTTAAATGAATTCTCCTGGCGGGCCAGAAAGTTATTTGACTACAAATTCAGAAAGGAAGGGACTAAAGTGGTGGTGGTCGGTACATTGGGGGGACCTTGGCGACACCCATTAAATGAGATCCAGACGGTGAGCGGCGCCCCTTGGAAGCACGGACTCCCAGAGGTAGAAGCGTGAAGCTGCTATAAACAAATCCATCCACAAACAAATCCATCCAGCGTTTACCCCTGGCGAGGCCCTCTGAGTCTGCGACCTCCCTCAAACTATATTTATGCCTTCCCCACCGTCTCACATCTCAACAGCCAGAAATAAACCCAGGGCTCTCAGACCCCAGCCTCTCCCCTCCCCTCTCATCGAGCTGGCCAAGCTCCAGGGCTCTGTAAGCGAGGACACGCAGCCCAGCGACACTGTGCCAGCCCTCTCCTACCGCTGGAGCGCCCTCCCCAGCCCCGAGGCCCCGCTCTCCACCCCAAGCCAACCTCAGTCAGTATCCACTGACGGACACATTCAGAATCACACTGTCAAGAAGCTTCTGATTGATAATCAAGACCAACTAATTAATGATGAACAACTGTTTGGTATTGGAGACAATGTCTTGATTACCACCTTTAAAATAAAGTTTTATAAATGGTTACAACAAGAGGCATATGCCAAATGCAAGGCCAGAGCCTAGGAGAGTCCCAGGCTCCCTCCCACTCCACAAACCTTTCCTCAAGAGTGGTCAGCTTTCCCACGCCTTTTCATTCACCCCAGAGACACAATTTCAGCACATATATTTTGGGGGTGGTGGTGCATGTCAGAGATTTGCTTAGTATTGTTGAATATAAATATCTATTAAACTCCGTGCTTTAATTTTTAAACAAACTTTACACACTTGCTGGCTTTAGTTAACGTTACTATCCCATGATATAACTACAGTTCCACAAACATCCATGGTTAAACTATTAAATGTGATGTGATTTCACCTTCAAATTTTCCAGTTCAAAGTACGCTTCTTTATCTTAAATCTATACGTTGGCCCAAAAAGCATTTGTTAAATTCCAGTTGTGCACACACGATCACTTTGCTAGATGCTGTGGCTTACAGGAGGCAGTACAGGCACTGTCTCCAACAAACAAGCAGCCAGGTAAAGGGCCTGTGTCTTCTGGATTGAATGTTTTCATTGGTAGGTATCATCCATGATTTATAAATTCCCAAAGATTTATAACTCAGAAACAGTAATTTAATATTAAAGAAGTAATCAAAGTTTTGTCTTTCTTTTGATAAACCAAAAAAGCACTCAAAATGTATATAAAATATATCTGAAGCCTGGCGATTTCATTTTGCATACTGCGTGCACAACTGGTTTTGAGTGAGAACTTGTATTTTAAAATAAAGATTACAGAATAAAGAATCTGAAATATTACAACAGATGCTATATAAACCTTTTGAATGTGAAGCCAGTATCTGAGTTGTAAAAACTACTTATGAATATATCAGCCAATAATAATACAAGGAAAAAAATGTCTTTTTTCCCCTCACAGAATTTCAACAAACTTAACCCCGAAAATGATCCAAGTTTTTCCAAATTTTATGTATGTGCTGCTGGATGACTCCTAGGCCTCTGGTTTTCATTTATAAAATGGTGGAAGTGGAAAACTGTTTTAAATCCTCAGATAAAATCCTTGGTAATAAGAGCATATGTCACCTGCATGCAAAGCACAAAGGTTGCAAATGAATCTTCAAGTTAATAAGTCATCCCTATTTAGGAAGCAGTTAATTATGCCCATTTTTCATACTAAATCAACATTTGCAATCCAATAATACACTACAAAAAAAGCAACAGAATTAAAACCTGTGTACCCAGTGGGCTAGCTATGTGCACAAAGCCCACAAAGCCTTACTTAACTGAGAAAAAGATTAAAAAAAGCTTCAATGTCCTTAGAATCAAAACAGTCCTGGTGATAGCAAGGATATAAGACAAATTAATGAAGGGCCACAGTTCTCATGCCACAGCCCCAAGCACAAAGGACTTGATGTTCAGGTAGAGATGGTGAGATTCTTAGTAAGGGGAGAGGAGACAGTCGTGGTCATCTGCTTGGCGAGCCTCGGCGCTCAGGAAAACAAATTAAATTACAGAGCATTTTCTCTTAAATTCACCTGGAATGACACCCCCCATCCCCCACCCTTCTTGCCTTTTGCACAGTCCTGAAAGGAAGGGCGGAAAGGAGATAAGAGTTGAAATATGCAGTCCAGTACACCTCCATTCATCAGCCTGAGTTATAATAATGAAGACTATGTAGCAACAGAGGAAAATGCATTTGATATCATTTTAAGCACAAAAAAGCAAGATACAAGAGGTATGATAAATAAAATATGTGTAGAGAGGACAACTATCAGAGTATGTACAATACAAAAAAACAAAACTAGTTCTTGTGTTTGGAACAAGAGCATTTTGGATCACAGTTTTGTTTCTCTATTTCCCAAACTGTCTAGTCAAGTTACGTTGCCTTTATAACAGTTTTTGTAAAAAGAAGGTAGAGGCCCTAAAACTTTCCCATGGCACACATAGCTAGTTATGGGAAATAAGATGTTCAAGAAATAAAACGGAGAGAGAATTCAAGCACCACCTTTTGGAGTGACCATTAAAGGGACCTGGGTGGGTCTCTTTTGACAAGGCAGGGCCCTTTCCCGCATGCAGCCAAGCTCCAAGAATCTTTGGGTTTGGAAGGTTGAAGCATTTCTGTATCAATTCTTTTCTGACGGTGCACCTTTCTCAGCACAAGGCATGGGCAGGACACCCACAACTATAAGCCTGATGCAGTACCTTACAGAAGAGAAGAAACAGGACGGAGATGCCCACAGCTTTATGCAAGCCACTTAGGAGACAATCTCCATGTATTTATTTATACCAATAAAGTAGTGATGGCCAGAGACACACATTTTTTTTCCTTTTGGCATTCACAGAACCTAACAGCTCCAATTAGAAGAGAGGCCTATCATGGAAGGATGGACATAGGCTCTCAGGGCAAGAACGTGGGTCCTGTGAGGATTTTTTTTGCGCGCTGCATACATGAACGTGTGCAGATGCACACATCACATGATTTATAAAGTGTGCACAGCTGTCCACTGTAATGACATAGTTTTCCACTATAATGAAAGACAGACAGAAAGAAAATGTCTATGTTTCCATTAACTAAATCACACACAGACTCGGGGACGCCTTTCCACTGCATTCTGCCAGTCCACTCGCTCCCCTGCAAGGCTTTCCCCAGGTCACGGGCGACTTTGTTTCCATCCCTCAGGGAGCTCCATCTGCTTGCTTTCTCGAACAAACGTGACCCTTTGTGACCCTGCCTCCCCAAGCGCTGCCTCTGGGCCCAGCCGTAGGCATGACAGGATCTTCGAAGGCAGGTTCCAGAAATGCATTTCCCCCAAACAGCTCTGAGAGGTTCTTTTTGGGACTCAGGGACACTTGGCAATCTCTAGCCGAAAACGGTTCTTGGTGGCTGCACTTCGCACCCACTCCTCTGGTTCTCGCCTGCCAGGAAATCTACTTTTCAGTTACAAGCACTGTTTACCTTGGCTGTCATCCTGAGGGGCACTCCCTCCTTCAAGTGTGTTTCCCAGTCCTCTGCCTCCATTCATTTATTTTATTAAAGACCTAAGGTAACTGTGCTATATTCCAGCAGCAAGAACAGCTCTGGGTCCTTCCACTGGTGCCTTCAATTAACTGAGGAATCACAGGTTCTGACATACACACATCTCTGACTTGGGCAGTAGCCAACGTCAAGTTCAATACTCCTGCTGATAAAGTCTTAGAGAGGGCAGCACTCCAAGAACATACTTGCTCCCAGGTCTGGGTGCTGGCTTTTAAGCTTTCAATACTCAGGAAGCCCCGCAAAAGTTTTAAATAGTTATAGGAAAATCAACAGCAGACCCTCAAATTACCTTGCAGTCTTCACTTACCATGGCATTATAAAGAAGAACTCTTGCCCTCGCTCAGTAGCTCAGTCCATAAGAACAGCGTCCCAGTACCCCAAGGTTGTGGGTTCAATCCCGGTCAGGGCACATACAAGAATCAACCAATGAATGCATAAATAAGTGGAACAACAAATCGATGTTTCTTTCTCCCTCCCCACCACCTTAAAAAACACACACACACAAAAACACTCAGCCTTGACTTTACTAAGCCATCAGTTCCAGCCTGCCCTCCCCCCTCATCCCAAAAGGCTCTAAAGCAGCTTACTGCAAAGCCACCAACCATGACAATAACGTTATGAACAATTATCAAGTGTGAGTTGAGCATCTTAAATATGGAAAAGATGAAGATGCTTTAAGCAGAGACATTGAAACTAAGAAAATGGGTCTCTCTGGGCACATTCGCTAGTGATAAAAAGGTATAATATAGGTGCCCGAGTATCTATCAGGATAATTGTGTATATGTGTCTATGACCCTGCATATTTTTATCGTGGCCAAACCTCTCTTCTTTAGTAGTTGAAATATTAGTGCCAAATGGATCACCAAAGGTTGTAATTTGCTGTTGTATCCTTAAGTGTCTAAAGTCTTACTGCCTTAATTTGTAAACCACCTTAAGACCTTTAGAAAGTAAACAAACAAACCAAAAGAGTTCATGACTGCTGGCTGAAGGAAAAACAACTTCACACTGCTAAATAACAAGTTGGGACTCCAGCCATGAGTCATCAAGAATTCCTCAGTCCCTGAAGTCATAGGGTTTGGAATAAATCCAAATGGGATTTTGCTTTTAAAAATTCCTTATATTGCATTCCTATGGACTTCCTGTTCAAACCATTGTGAGGCACTTTTAATACTCACAGCCACTAGTTTCCACCCTTCTGTTGTGGGTTTAGTATTTCCTTTCCCAAAGAAATTGCTGAGGACATTTGGAGATCACCTGGAGCAGTAAATAGGTTGTCATTCATTGGCATGGCACTAAAAATTCAATACACGTCTGTTGTAAACTAAACTCCCTCCTGGTCAGTTAACATACATGTTTAAGACCCAATCCTGGATTTTCTGAAAATGTAAGTCTGTTTTATTATAATCAATATTCACATGGCCATCTGAAGTGTGTCTATAAAAGAATTCATAATTGTTTATCAGTTGTTTACAAGCAGCTGATCACCATAGCATCTCAAAGGCTCAGTGCACTAGATCCCTGGTGGTCAAAAGGTTCTAAGCAGGCAACCACCCACGAGGAAAATTCTTACAAGCTGAATGAAAGATGACACCTTTATGACAAACTGGCAAGAAGAAAAGTCCTCACAAGTAAGAAAAAATACCTTTAAATAGTTGCCAAAATAAATACAGCTGAAACGAAACCATCAGAGCAAAATTGGAAAAATAACTTCCAAGAAGGATTCTGAGTAGGGGAGAGGAAGGGGACATGGGGCCCGGTTAAGCAGCTTTGAGTTTCCTTCTACAATAACAGGACTTCTCACTGGCATTCTCTCCTCAGGTACTGTTGTTGGTTTCAGTTTCCACAAAGCAAACCCAACAGTTCAGATGGAAAAGTTTTTGTATAATATCTTGGATGACCTTGAATCTAGATTTAGTCAACAAATGCGCATTGAGGTCTTCCTGTGTGCCAAGCACTAGAATAACACACAATCCTGGCACCGGGGTGGATCACAACGAGGCAGGGGTTCAGAAATGTGAACTCTCACACAGAGTGAAAAGTGCTACAACAAGGGGGGGAGAAAGTGCTATTTGTGGGCACCGGGGGATGGGTGTGGGTGGGATGGCATTATTTTTTGCTGGGCAGAGCAGGGCAGGAAGGCTTCACAAAGGATCCAGCATAAATGGTAAGGTTTGAAGGACTGAGAACACATTTGGACGGATGTTAAGATAACTTCGGGAATCTGAAAGCCGACACCACACCCATCTTCCAGTTGCTGGCTTTGCCCCCACACCTTTGGTTGCAACAGATATTGGACAGTATGTGTCGAATGTACCTCCTAATTTTCTGAGTTCTCAAAGGGACACTGTCTAAGACAAACTTGAAATAAAGCTGGAAAACCTAAACCTCAGGAGAACAGTCAGGTACTGGATTTAGGAGTCTCATTTCCCCTTACCTGTGGGCTTTTGTAATAGCATGCAAATTACTGAGGCTCTGGGGGAAGTTAAATGCTTATTATACTAAGGTTATTTATTTTTTTTTACAGTAAAGTTGGAATCATTATGCATATGAAATATATCCTTTCTAAAGAAAAAGGTCACTGTTCCTCTTTACTGGCAGTCAGCCCCTATGTTTTCTCTCTCTGTGTAGCTCCTAATACCTTTTACTTTTCCATTCTCTCAAGAAATAGTATCGCCCAAGCATTTCCGACTCAAGGGCATATGCTTACATATTCACACACAGTTTAAAAAATATAATACACGGACTATTTTCAGTGCCAAATGTAGCTGTAATTATATATTTCTTTTGGACAAGTTTTATGTTATTGAAGCATGTAAATACTTTATCTCCCTCAAGTTTTCCAGAACTCTATTGGCAGGGAATCTTTTTTCTTTTTCTTTCCAAAGCACTGAATATACTTTCCTGAACACGTAGTTAATAAACCTGGCTGCTGAGGACTCACCTTTTCCCCAACATAGTCTTTGAAAATAATTTAATCTCCTTCCAACAACAACAAAAAAACACGCCTAGCTTCTTTTATTTTGCTTATTTCCCTACAGAGGTATTCCATTTCTCACCCTGTTTCTGTTTTTCCTTTCTGCTATCTCATCTAAAATTCCTATGCAAGGCCCAAAACTATGTTTAGTGATAACCTGCTAGGAAAATTCATCCCACACTGCCTTCAGGGTAATAACACTTTTGTCCCAATCACCAAAAAATGAAGTAAGTCCGTAATTTTACTGAACTCCACTTGCCTCCATATAGATCTCCCAATTAACTAGGCAAGTTTAAAAGCCAACGCGCTTTAATTAGAATTGTTTTTTTCCAAATGTAATAAGACAATGCACAATCTTTATTTATTGAGAAGTCATTTTCAGTTTGCTGATCTACAGAGCAGATAGTATCCATAATTTGCTCCAGGCATGCAAGCTGTTTCCAGCACATCCATAATACAATGCCAAGTATTCTTTATCTGTGTTGAGCCCTCAGCAGCAACTGAACACAGGCACGCACAAACGCACGCACTTTACGTCCAAAGGCGCAAAGGTAACTACATCTCGAAAGAAGGAATTATCGCAGCTTCCTGTCTTTCAAAGTCATATCTGTAACTGGACCAGGGCCCGGCTGCTGACGTTACAGATGTATTTTACCATCCTAGGCACATCTTTGTAGGCCAGCAGGTCTACCACACCTTGTAAGGATCCTTGTTTCATGAAGTCCTATCAATTTCTGATCCCAAGTATCAGATCCCACAGTGTCAAATTAATTTCATGTACTGGCAAACGCTCCCCTCCCCGCCCTGCAAACCTCTCTACAGAACTCTTCCACCAGGCTGTTGGTGGAGACACCGCTGCTGCAAAGGGTCCTCAAGAGGATGTGACGCTGGGCACCGACTTTTAAAAGTTCTTAAGTTAACATGCACCAACCAAGCAGGAAGGGAACCAAATAAAGGCCTATTGATGCACCAAAGGAAAGTCCAGCAAAACTCTTTAGGCAAAAGCTCCGGTTAGTAAATGAACACCCACCCCGTCAATGGCTATTTCAATCGCCACCACTATTAACTATCCCGAAATCGACCCTGGAAGGGAGAGGATAAGATCCGGAACAGGACTCAACTTCTGATACTATCTTCAGAAAAGAAAAGAAGGAAAGACAGTGAGCCGCAGTGCTCCACGGGAAGCGCCGTCTGTTCAACAATACACATCTACCCAGTTATTAGCAAACTTAAAGCAGTTTTCCAGATCGAAGCAAAAACAGTAAAAATACCTTTGGGAGCAACATGCAAAATATTACAGAAAACCAAGAAATTAAAGAAATTCACATTACTAGGCACTGGCAGCTTAGGTAACTGAACCGAAAGCGAGAATCACGGAAGGGATCTACATAGTAATTAGCTGCTGAGTTTTCTCCTGTCGCACACTCCCAAACAGAGCGCTCAGCATTCAGCAGACTTGTTAGCGAATAAATGCCCAACTGGAATTAACTAGCACCTCATTCAGGGAGGCTGCTCTTTGGCGAAACTGTAATATCCACAAGGCAAAGCAATTTGATGGCTGGTGTACACCGCAGGCTGTGCTGAGCGTCACATTCTTTAGAGTAACACACATTACATCAAATTTCAGAGCTGCAGGTCCACACCACCTAATGCGCTCAATGTGCTGCCACTGGGCAACGTGCAAAGGAAGGGCGAACCTTCTAGTCCCCAAGAGACCACTTTCCAAGCCTCACTGTTGGCCTGTACCTGAAACAGACTGGAGATCTGCTGTCCCACAGGCAAGCAGAAGAGCTTCCTGGGGCTCACTGACACCCGGAGGGGGTGGTGCGGGGAGGTAAGGGAGCTGGCCGGAGGGCCGCAGGTCCCTCTGCAGAGACGTAATCATTCCAATCTCCCAATAGGTGCCCCCCTCGGCCAGTGCCTCTCCTTGCACGCACTATGCCTGTTATGTTTCTTTAAATTCAGCCTGCTCCTTAAGGAGACTCCCTGGCAAGTGAAAACAGCAGCAAAGGTAAAAGAATGCGGAGAATTTGGCTGCTGCCTGCAGTATTAGGAGAGACAGCAATTACTCAACTCTCCTCGTGTCAGAGGCAGAAATGAGCATGTGAAGTTCGGCAAGTTTTGGCCTGTCTTTGCTCAAGCTTCTCCCTTTTGCATATCTGTCACCCACCTACCTCACGGTCGTAACAATTAATGAGGTGAGTGGGAAAACGTGGAAGAGCGAGCGCAGCAGGCCAGCGCAGACGTAAAACAGAGGCGTAAATTCTACCCTGTGTCCAGATTAGGCCAGTTAATAAAGCTTAAAGATTGCCAGCGCTTAAAAGATGTCACTAACTCCCCGACAGATAAGGATGTTTTTGCTGTTTCCACCCCCTCCACTAAATGGGACTATGGGAGAAGCGATCTGTTCCTCTAAGCCCTTCTGTCTACAGCACTTGGCAGAGAATTATGCAGACACTACCACCAGCTCCTTCCCGAGTTCTGCAAACACAAGGTAATATTTGACTCCTGCGCGCACTCCTCTGTAATGAAAACACAGATCTCATGACCAGAAGGGCCTTCAGATACTTGGTTCAGTTCCCCTGCCTTCAGGCAGGGAACTCTTTAGTGCCCTTCTGACAAATTAAGGCAAAGTCAAGTCAAGGGACATGGAGGAGGTTTTATCTGTTACTGAGCTACTAAGAAATGAAGGGGGGTCTGGAAGCCGTGGCTATTTCCCCCTCCTCTATCAAGCCATTCTCGTGCACAAGAATTTTGTGATATTTAACTTTCTGAGGGGCCTTAAATCCTGCAACAAGCTAGGATATGCACACATCCACTTACTCTTTTGATTAAAATATAGAATTTATTTGACCCTTCACTCTGTCATAGATAGTGGTGATAAATGTTCCTAAAATTTGTCTGCAATATGAGAACTCAATGGTTGTGAGAAAGAAACGGCACACCCCACCTTTGTCTAAGCATTTAACCACCTTTCTGCTTTGGCTTTCAGAGATAAAGCCGCCTACAATGGATCATGCCCTTTCCTCACTGAGAATGTAAATGCAGACACCTTTTTTAAAAAAGTAAAGCTCCAGCCCGGCCGGGCGTGGCTCAGCGGTTGAGCCTCGACCTGGGATCCAGGCGATCGGGTTCGATTCCCGGTCAGGGCACATGTCCTGGTTGTGGGCTCGATCAATGACTCTCATCATTGATGTTTCTATCTCTCTCTCTCCCTCTCCTTTCCTCTCTCTGAAATCAATAAAGATGTATTAAAAAAAAAAAAGTAAAGCTCCAAGCTATGGAGAGTGCAAAACAATAGGAAGGTTTTCAAGACCCTCCTTTGACAAGATGATGGAATGTTCTTCCTCTGCAGATTGTAAACACCCCCAGCGAGGGGACGGGGGAGCCCACGCATCCGGTGCGGGGGATTCCTCACGCGTCCCAGGGCTGCCATGGTCCTACGAGATATGTTCTTAAAACTGGACGCCTAGTTCAGGTCAAACTTCCTCCAGGTAGCTTGGCCTCATTTTGGCCGGTCTTTGGGAGTCTTAAAAAAAAAAAAAAAGAGGCATCATAACTCTGACGTGTTTTTGTTTTATCACAGCTGTGGACTGTTTTGCTTGTGGCCTTTGGATAAGAAGCTAAATAAGTTACCTCTTTGCAGACCAGGGCTTTGCAGGCTCAGGTTTCATTCTGCCCTGCCAGAAATTCCTTTCTGTTTTGAATCCGAGATGTTTGTTTATGGTTTTTGTTTTGAAATGCTAAATAAGACAGGCACAGTCCCTACAGTGTATCTTTTTTTTTTTTTTGTTAACCTGCTGTAGTCAGAGTGTGTTAAAGACTTGGCTAAAACTTCCAGAGTAGACCCTTCAAATTATATTCTCAGAAACTTAAAATGTCAAATGACAACACCTTTAAACATAATTAACAATTTTCTTTCTTAAATTGTTCATGAGACAAATGTTGCCAGCATATTTCAAATTGGGGTTTATTTTTCAATTTGACAAACATACACTTAAATGAAACCCTGAAATTATGGAAGTTAATCTCATTTTGCTTGTAGGTTTCATGTTATTAAATACTAAAAGTATTTAGTATTTGTAACATGAAAAAAAAAATCAATTTCTACTGTGTGATAATAAGGTATGGCTGTCAAGAAGGAGATGAAAAAGTTGTCAACTATTAACTCCTAGGACTGTGTCTTCACCAAGTTTTCTCCTTGTTCTGTAACAGCCAATATAAAGCATTTACCTTGTGAGCTCTGACCCCACTGGCTGGATAAAAGTAATACTTCCAGGCACGAAGGAAGACTTAGAGCTCTGTCTTCCTGAAGTGGGACCACACCTATGTTAGGAACTAAGGAGACAAGAACACCAGATATATACATATATACACACA
The DNA here is from genome assembly GCF_054644295.1 of Miniopterus natalensis. Lineage (NCBI taxonomy): Eukaryota > Metazoa > Chordata > Mammalia > Chiroptera > Miniopteridae > Miniopterus > Miniopterus natalensis. The sequence goes on along the minus strand of NC_142093.1, from coordinate 16,580,569 downwards.
TATATACATGTATATGTCTTTATCGATTTCAGAGAGAGGAAGGGAGGGGGGAGAGAGATAGAAACATCAATGATGAGAGAGTCTTTGACTGGCTGCCTCCTGCACACCCCCGACTGGGGATCGAGCCCACAACCCAGGCATGTACCCTGACTGGGAATCAAACCCTGCTCTCCTGGATCCTAGGTCGATGCTCAACCGCTGAGCTACGCTCAACCGCTGAGCTACGCCCAGCCAGGCAAACACCAGATATTTTGATTCTAGGTGATGTTACTTCCAGACCTCCATCGTTGCACAAAGACTTTCCAGAGAAACCACACTGCAAATCCACAGTGAAGCTGCAGTATTAACCCGCATGAAAGACGATGGAACGCCCAAGACCAAAAACAACCACCCATGGCCTCTGGGCTGGACAATACCTCCTGCCCACTCCCAACCCTGCCCTTATCTTCGAGCCGCCGGGCCTGCTGCTGCTTCCTTCCGCAACCCCCATCACCCCAACCTGGCCTTGGAAATGCTCCTGGGATCGCCGGGATCTCCGGGATCTCCAGGGATGTCTGGAAACTCACGGAAAACACCGAATAAAAGGAAATTCAATTCACTTCCATAAAACCATATGCCATCAATATTAAGATATGTCACCTTATTAAAAATATTCATTTGAAATAGCTCTCTGGAAGTAAAGGAGTCTAACAACAAAATCAAGCAAACGTCCACACTGCACTAAAAGACCAGAGGGGCTGGAATTACAGTTGTGCTGGATCAGACCAGGGAAGGTTCCCTTGGTCCAGGAACCCTGGACTCAGGGCCCCTTGTTCTCACTACTTTGCAGACCCGTTCTCTCTGACAAACACCGAGGCCCAAATTTCTCAAGCTGAGTCCTCTGTCAAAGAGACTTAGTTAAGTGTGTGTGTCCACAAAGCAGAGTTTTTAAAAACTTATATAAGAGAGAAAGCTAACAAAGAAGAAAGTGAGAAAGGATACAAATTAGAATTAATATTACTTATCTTTTTAAAATCTATTTGGTAGCAGCAAAACTAGACATTATACACACAAATAGAATGTAATACACATGTAACACATATACGTATTAATTCTTGCCAATCCTCACTATAATATTTACTTGATAGAAAGCCATTAAAATTCCATTTTCACAGATGAGGAAACTGAAGCTCCAAACAAGGACACAAGCTGGTTGTTCACAGTGAAAGCAATAACAGAGCTGAGATTTGAACACAGGTTTATCCAGCCCCAATGCCTACTTTCTGTTTTCTTAAAACATCATGCACAGGAGGATGAAGGAAAGGATACCCTGGGGCCTCGCTTGGTGCTACACCCTCCCCTAAACTCTTCCTCACGTTCAGAGTCAGAGTTAGGGCACCTCTTAGTTCTCGAGGGCCCAGCACCTCCTTGCCTCAGGGCTTAGCTGTAACTGTCTTGGACTATAATTAACTGTCTCAGTGATCTACCATTAGACCATGGCCTGTGAAAGCAGGGCCCCTATCTGATTTATTGTGGTTGAAAAATAATTATCATAATAGCAGGTCTTATTATATGCCACACTCTGAGCCCATGCTTTTCATGTACTAGCTAGCTTCCTGCTACTTAAAAGTGAGGTCCAGGACCAGCAGCACTGACATCACCTGGGGGTTTATTAACAATGCAGAATCTCAGGCCTGACCCGGACCTACTGAATCAGAGCCTGGTTTTGCCTAGTTTGTACCAACTGTGGTGACAGGTGGGAGTGGGGCCTCATGCAAGACATGCTGTTTCCTTAGCTCAAGCCAGGCCACATCCTGTGGTAAACATCAGGCTGAACACACCAAGAGCTAGGAGCAAAATCCTTCCAGAACATAATGTGAAGGAAAATGTACATTACTGATTATAGCAAATTTAGGTGCCCCCTTCTTTCCCAAATAAAAATATTAGCCCACAAATCAATTTGGGTTATACATTTACAATTCCCGCAACCTGATGAAGAAAATTACAGATCCTTCATTTTTACCCAAAATATACAAACTTGGTAGAAACTGTTTAGACAAAGTATAACGAATGGGCATCAGGAGAGAAAGGAGTAAATAACTTCAGAGGTCTTTAAATATGCTTTTTTTACTTAATGTACTTACAGTGTTAGGGCGAGGGGAAGGGACTTGAACTCAATAACAATTCACTCCCTTCCTAAAAATCCAAATTCCTGAACTACTGAGGAGGGTGAAGCAGAACAAGAGAATGAGTCCAGCCCTAGCCGGTTTGGCTCTGTGGTTAGAGCACCAACCTGCGGACTGAAGGGTCCCGAGTTCGATTCCAGCCAAGAGCATGTACCTCGGCTGCAGGCTCAATCCCTGGCCCTGATCAAGGCAAGTGCAAGAGGCAACCAATCGATGTGTCTCTCTCACATGGATGTCCCTCTCTCTCCCTTCCACTCTCTCTGAAAAGCACTGGGAAAAATATCGAGTGAGAATTAAGAGAGAGAGATGAGTCCATATGAAGTCTCTTTACTTATACTGATTAGCAGCTTTGTTGTTACTGTTTACTACATGCCATTCATTTTTCTAAGTGCTTCACTGGGAAGGATTCATTCACTGAGTCCTTATAGCCATCCTATTATTAACCCACTACACGTACGAGAAAACTGAGATGCACAGAAAAGCAGAGTGCAGATTTGACCCCTGAAACAAAATTTCTAATATAAGTATTTCACACTGGCAATGAATCGGGGTTGGGAAGGGAGGTAAGGAAGTGAAATCTGTTCATTTTGTAACAGATGAAAAAGATCTTTTTGGACTTTTTTCATGTGGGCCCAAAATGAATACTTACTAGTGTTTACCTTGAGAACTTTCTTAAATTTAAATATCTTCAACTCCTCCCTCTGTCCATGAGCCAGAGGAGGTCCTGTCTAAGCACAGAGGTTTCCCATGACTTGACCAGGCTAACTGGCCAGGACAAGCAGCTGAGAGTGGGTGACGTTGGGAGATGCTGATAAAGGGACACCCCTCAGCTCACCGCCCACGCTCCTCTGCCTAGTGGAACAAGCCAGAACAAAGAGAAAATCACTCTCAAAAGGCAACTTCCCATTCTGAACCACAGCTAGTAGAGCGTTAAGAATGCAGCCCCATTCTTGGAAGTTGGGAAACACGGTTACGTACTGCAAGGGCTCTAAGAAGAATGGGGAGGGTCCCCGCCCCCGTCCAAAAGAGCTCCTGCTCCTCCTTTTAAACTTAGCGCGAATTTGAACTCGCCTATTCAGCTTTACCACCGGAGCCTGAAAAGATCATCTCATATCCTGTGATTCCTAGAACAAATTTGAGCCACATATTTCACTCACCAACTAATCATACACAGACTCGCAGAATCACTTCTACCTGGCTCGAACTGGTATTATTATGTAGACTTTTTAAGGTCTTCTGCCTTATTCTATACCTTGATTAATAGAGTGTAAACAATGGGGAACTCATCTGAGAGGTCCCCAGGCTCTCCGGCTGCTCCCCAGCCCCGGCAGAAGGCCTTGTACACAGGAGAAGATCAATGAATGAGTGACTGATTTCTATGCAAAGACAAGTCAGATCCATGGAAATTCTGCTCTGGAGAATTCAATCTCTGAGAAGGAAGGCTTTTAGTTTGATATTCATGCATGCCTGCCTAGTCCACTGTTTCTTCCTCAAACAATTAATTGAGCTTTACTAGGGCATCTCCAAAATCTTGAAACTGCATGTGCCGTATGGAACACAGTGTTACAGGAACCTGCTTGGCCAAACATTTACCTGCCACTCACTCACTTTCCCACAGCCTATCTGATGGTATGTACACGCTAAGGCGGCACCAGTGCCATCTCTCAGGTTAGTGCCATAGCCTGAGAGACGTTAAACACACCCACATTTTTCAGGAATTTCACAATTAATGCCTGGAATGTGTTCTGGATTATTCTTCAAAGGATGACACAGCTGCCCTAAGATGAATTCAATATTTTTCCCTTCTCCCATTTGTCATTCTTCAGTCCTCCCACTCCTTTACCTTTTTAGGGCCAACTGCTTTATCTATTTCCCCCAACTTCATAATGCCTGTCCCTTTGTGTCCCCAAGCTATATCCTTGTTCATCCAGATCATCGCATGTTAATCAAGCCCCACAAAACACAGAAACCTGCACCAAGTCATTAAATACTCCTACACCTGGATATAGTGCCCACAGTTAAGCATTGTTCAGGACGACTGTCTTCATAAATTAACCTGTCTGTCTGCAACTGCACTGCCAACGTATTGTGTGTAGACTGTCCCGGTCACTGTTAAATGTGTTAATGGCTGCAAATGTCTCTAAACTTGCTATTTTTGCCTTTCTGGTCCCATGCAATTCCTTTGCCAAGTGTTTTATGTGACCAGAAACATCAATAACATGAGGATTCTGCAAGCTTGATAGTCAAAGTGAAGGTCAGAAAGTCCTGTCATTTGTATATGCGCAGTGAATAGTCTCTCGGTGTTTTGTCAATATTTACTTTTGGGAGGAACTAATTATTTCCTTGCTGACTTCATTGGTTTCTCTTCCCATACCCTGTGAGTGTATTTTTATGGGCCCTCTGCTTGCTTCTGTCTCCGGCACGGAAAAGACTTTGAGGTAGAAAACGAAACACGTTCGGGCAAGAGCATCGGCAAGGCACATTCTGTCCTGTGCTGTGAGCACCCAGAACATACCCTCGATTCTCCTACTCACTGCCCTGTGAGAAGCGGGTGGAAGGAAAGTTTAAGATACCCGGCAACATAAATGGAGGGCTGTTTGGAAAGAGACAGTTTTTAGATGGCAGTGGCGAAGATATGGAAGTTCCATAAAGAGGAGGCCACAGAGGCAACGATCACCGGGAGGAAAGGCCGCTCTCATCTGCAATTCCCATCACCCGGAGCTAATCCAATGCGCTCTCAGAGCAAAGCCGCTCAATGGTGTCCACCGGCTTCCAGCCGCTGTCCGCACCAACTGTCCAACGCAAGCCATCACCAGCCCTTTATTACCTCGAGGGAAGACCGATGGCACGCCCTTGCACCTCGAGAAAATCCCACTTGAGTCATTTTTCGACACTGTGTCTTTGGTCTCCCACAGGTCTCCCATCCAGTCTTCTCTCTCCAGGGCTCAGAATCCCAACTTGTTTCTCTGGCTGCCAGGCGATTTACCTGTAGGCAGCCTCGCCAAGAAACGGGCCACTTAGGATGTTGCCACGGGCACAGGGAGACTCACCAAATACTGGAAGTGAGAAAGAGATTTGTGTCGTCCCAAAGGCCAGCTCACACTTTTCAGACAGAGAGAGCAGAGAAAACCTTAGGCTCTAGGCTCAACTTTTAAAATGCAGCTGGCAGTTGGCCAAAAACTTTTTCAAAAATAAATAATTAAATCAGGATTTACTTAGAAACAATATAAAAGACCCCAAAAAGAATTTCGAGTGTACATGTCACATGATTCACAGGACCCAACTCTCCCCGTTATTTAAACTTTCAGGAAACACTTTTGCTTCAGTATTCTTTCTATGGAGAGGACTGTTCATCCACCTATCCAATGCACGTTTATTGAGAGCCTGCTATGAGCCAGTGTGCCTTAAACACCTAAGGCAGTGGGCCACAAGTTGGAAGGGGTTCCTTTCTGCACTGATTTATCAACATAACTTTGTGAACTGCAGTTAAAAACATGATTTCCCCCCACAAAGCCAGTCTGGGGAGTGACACAAATAAAAAGTGCTGCAAGCTGGCAAACAGAGCAATGTAATTTGTATTTAAATTATTTCTCCAAAGCAGGTAGGTTAGTCATGATATTTCTATACCATGCAATATGTTTTCTCAGTGGAGCCAATTAAATAGAAAGTTTTTCAAGAATTTTCATTAACAGATACAACCAGTAGGGGTCATTTTAGTGCAAAAATTGAAGCAAAAAAGACTTCAACATGAATAAAATATATCAATTCCTATTCATGTTAGTTATGATAATCATGTTTCAGTGCATGCTGGCTGAATTAAAATGGAAACTGAGAGAAACACTGGCCATTGAGAAATTCCTTGCAAAGTAAGGGAAAAACAAGAGAAAGTCAGCATCTTCTAAATTATTACTGACATGTAAAGATTTCTCTAATTCTTAAAAAGAAAAAAGGTTACTCACGTAAGCTATGTTTTCCAAAAATCTTGTAGTACAGTGAAAATACTGAACATTTTAGACACACTTTTGAAAATATCTAAGTCCAATCATAGGTCATGCCACGTAGCACTGTACTTCACTTCTAACTTTGGTTTCATGGGTTCAGAAGGAACACTTGACTGCTGCTTTTAGAATTCTAAAAAAATAACACAACATGCCCTGGGCACACAATTTTGGTAGCTGAAAACAGGCCTGCTAAGTGAAAAGTGTTGCTAGAGAACATGAACTCAGATATAATCGTGGCAACAAATATTTCCAAGCATTTTCAAGGCTAATACAAGTGTACAGGGTGTTACCAGAAGAAAGGAAGCTATGAGGGATCGCATCATTTCAGAGGAATGAAGGCTCACCAGCAAACTGCCAAAATAACTATATACTGTGACACCGGGCTATTGTTGCCAAAACACTTGATTACTGTGACTGTTCCGGGGGCTCCACATTTCCTTCGCCAGAAATACAGCATGAAGAAAAAAAAACAAGGGTCAGAATCTTTAGAACCTCCCAAAGTCCTCCTCAGAGCGCAGCAGTTTCCACTGCATTTAACCCTGTTTCGCGATGCTTGTTCTTTTCAGGTTTATGGGAGGCTGGCTGAAGTCAATTGTACACTGCAAGTGGCAGGGTTCAAAGATGCATCTTTTAGTCCAGGTCATACAGAATTACCCAAGTCAAACACATGAAACTGTATCAGAAGTTAATCTCCTGGCAGTTTTTCCTGATGTGAGACATAAAAACAAAATGGGACTTAACACTAGTCTGAGAGGCGTTTGTATGTCTTCCAACCCAGTGTCCTCCTAAGGGTGCAGAACCCTTCCCTTCCCTTCTGAGAAGCGTTCCCTCCACTCACTGCCCACTAGCTTCCAAACAAGAAAGACATCCCGGATTTTCCTGCCCAAAACCCAAACACTGCAGGTATAAATAAATATGCATATGTGTGTATTTAAGGAAAACTGCAGAACTGAAGCCTTTTACTTCACCCACCAAACCCCTAAGGTTGCTGCCCTCTTTCCAGTACCCCAGCACTATCAGCACACACATGCTTAAGGATGCTCCAGAATAGACCCTTCCTCCTTCCCTGCTTCCCTAGGTGCTGGCTGAGTAGCAGGGAGGGGACAGGGGGCCGAGGGCCCTTTCCCTCCTCCTCGCTGCTCCTCCGCTCAGACACCAGGATGCCCCAGAGCAGCAGCATCACCCCAACGTCAGCCCAAGCAGCGACCCCACTTTCAACTGGTGCTCACGAGTCCTGCCCATGAGCCGAATGAAAAGAACTCACTGCCTCGGTCTAGACCCCACACCAAGCCAGGCACCCCGAGGCCGAGCGGGCGGGCCGGGCTGAAGGCCCACACCCTCCTGCGGCCGCGCCCCCCGGGGAGGGAGACTCCCGACCCTCACCTCCCCGCCAGCCGCCACCGCGGCTGCACCACGCTCCGCGGAGGCACCCGCACAGCCGTCCTCGCTGTCACACAAAAAGGAGGAAGCCGGGGCGCGGGTTGGAAACGCCGCAGATAACAGAAACTACTTTGCTCTCCCGGCGCAAGCCCCCTGGCCCCTGCATTCAGAAGAGAAAGCCTCTGACCGTCTCCCAGAGGCAAATAAATGAGTAATCGCCGCAAGGAACTTCCCCGGGGCTGACAGAGGCCGGAGCCGAATGTGTGTGCACGCGAAGGAGGAGGAAGGGGGTGCAGCAGGAGCGCGAGGGAAAAATAAGGAGAGTCGCAGGGAGACAGATGCAGACGCGTCTCCTCCGCCAGCTAGGACTCCGCGGTGGGCGCGCGGCACTCGCCCCACACTGCGCTAGTGGGGGCGCGGGGCTCGGGGTCCCCGAGGGGCTCCGGGGCGCCGCCGCAGTGCCCCCTCCCGCGGCGCCCCACCTCGGGGCGCAGGGCCGGACCACCACACCCAGCCCCGGCCCGAACGGCCACACGTGTGCGAGCCTGTGCGCGGCTGGGGGTGACCCCCCACTGGCCCGCCTCCACCCACGAAACGCAACCTCACCCGCGGCGGGCCAAGCGCGGGGGCGGGGGGAGGCAGCGAGCGGGAACGGGGGTACCGGGGAACGCGGGGACGCCCTCCCGGGGGCGGGGGCCGCCCCTTCCCCCGCGGGGTCCTTTCTCCAAGGGAAAGTCTCGGCCAAACTTTGTTCAGCGCCGGGGGACCGCGCGCGCCGGGCGGGAGGGGGCCCTACCTTCGCAAACGCCCACTTCGTACTCGGTGATGGAGTCGCCATTGAGCGGGGGGCGGATGACACAGCGCAGCCCCCGGTCGCAGGCGCCGTGGAGCCCGTAGGCGCCGCCGCAGGTCTCGTTCTTCTGGCGGGCGCACATGTAGCAGCAGCCGCAGACGCCCTGCACGATGCTCCCCGGGCAGTTCCTGGGCTCTTCGCACTTGGAGTCGTCGCAGGGCAGGCAGACCAGCGCCAGGGAGCCGGAGAGCGCCAGCAGCAGCGGCAGCAGCAGCCGCGGCGAGACCAGGAGGTGCCCGCAGCCGGCCAGCCCCCTGCCCCCCGCCACCAAGTACATCCTCCTGCGCCGCCGCCTCCTCCTCGCAGCCGGGCCAGGAGCCGGGCGGGCGCCCTCCCCTGCGTGGGGCACACGCGCCGCCGCCGCCGCACCCGCAGCCCGCGGTCCTCGCCGCCCCCCTAGGGGCCCCCGGGGCGCGCCTCCCCTCGCGGGGCGAGGCCCCCGCCCCTCGTGCGGGCCGCGCCGACCCCGAGCCCACGAGCGTCGGCGCCAGCGGTGGCTTCCCCTCCGCCTCCTCCTCCCGGGAGGGAGGGGGGAAAAAGAAAAAAGTTTCTTCCCGGCAGCTCCGGTTCAACCCAAACTTCTGGCGGCGACGGCTGCGCTCGGCTCCGGCCGGGGCTGGCGGCGCCGCCTCCCTCGCCTCCTCCGCGGCGGCCGGCCCCGCGGCGCTGGCGGGGCGCAGCCTGCGGGCGGCTCCCGCCTGCCGAGCCGCCGAGCGGGCGCGGTGCAGCAGCGGAAGGCTCGCGGCGTTCGCTCGCGCGCCCCTCTCCACGCACTTCTGCGCGGCTCCTCCGGGCGCTTGTTTATGGCTGGAGCCTCTGCGCTCCGGCGGCTCCCTCCCCCTCCTACCTCATCCCCAGGCCTCGCCCCCCCGCGCTGCGCGCCGCTCATTGGCTGCCCCCGCGCCCCCTCCCGGCCCGCCGGCCCCCGCCCCCTCCCCTCCCCGCCCCCTCCCGGGGCCGAGGCCTCCCTCCCTCCCCCTCACGCCTCCTTCTGCTCCCCTCCTCCTCCCGGAGCCCGAGCCCGGAGCCGGCCCCGCCGCCGCGCTTTTGCGCGCCCGTTTCCGCCGTCGCGCGGCGGCTCGGGGTCCGGGGGCTCCCCACGAGCGGCGAGCGCCCGCGCGCACGGCGGCCTTCCCGGGAGCCCCGAGGGCGAGATCGCCGCGGCCAGTTTTCAGTTCGCGGGGCCACGGGGGCCCCAGAAGCTCGGGCCCGGAGGGATTGTTGCCGCCGGGGCCCGGGCACCCTCCGGATCGAAGCCCGGGACGGGGAGGAAAGGCGTGGAGCCTTCGCACGCTGGACGGGAATCCATCTTTCAGCCGCGCCGGGAGTACACCCTGTAAAGACACCATGTAATGGAGTCTCGGAAGGTCGGGCCTCCGCGAAGCTGCTGGTGAATTCACTAAGTGCTTCCAACGGCCTCCGTAACTATACCGGGGGGGGGGGGGGGCTGCGGCTCGGGGTGAGCTTTGACCGCCGCGCGCCGTGGGCTTGGTCCCCGCGCTGTGCCAGGTGCTGTTGCGGGAGGGCGCGGACGGAAAGGAGGCGATTCCTGTTCTCCCTCCAGCAAGGCCGAGTGTGGACGAGCACGAGTCCCGCAGGACTGCGCCCTGTGTCTCAGGCCCCGTTCATGCCATCTGCCAGTGCCCCGTTCCTCCCCAACCTCACGGACAAAAGGGGTGGGTTTTAATGTTTTCATTTATTGTGAGTATATTAACAAAGACGTATGGCCCTCGCCGGGTAGCTCGGCTGGTTAGAGCGCGGCCGGATGCGCCAGGGTTGCGGGTTCCACCCAGGTCAGGGCACCCGCAAGAACGGCCCGATGAATGATGCATAAACCACTGGAAGAACAAATCGATGTTTCTCTCTCCCTCCCCCCTCTTCTCTTTAAAATCAATAAATAAAATTTTAAAAAGTCGTATGCTTAATGTTATTTATGTTGTTCTTCAAAAAGCAACAAGTGATGCAGAATGCATGCTCTGGAGATTTTTTTTCTCTTCTGTGGCTGTCGGAAAAGGTTCTGCAGTGATCAGCTCTGTAGTGGCCCACCGTTCATTCAAAGAATGTGTACCAAAGTCGGTAAAATTAGTGAATTAACAAAGGGACGGATCGGTGTGGAAAACACAATCAGGTCCTGTGGCAGGTGTGAGGTGGGAATGGCTCAGTGGACTTTAGATCAGTGGACTTTCTGATCCCAAATGGTCTGGCTGCAGGAAGGCGGCAGCCAAGTGGGTCCTGAAAATCATGACTAATGACCCTAAGTTAATAGCATGGCAGTGTAAGGAGAAAGGAAACAGAGCTGCCTTTGAAATCCTCTGTTTGCGGAACAAATTTATACTTATTATAAATATTTTGGTTTAACCACTCTAGTCCTGAACGGAAAAGCCAAAGTTACCAGTGGAATATTCCCCAGTCGCTGGCATCAGAAAACTAAACATTTCTACAATCATGTGTCTTTGTCCTGAGGAGGGGAAGAGGCCCATTAATGATCACTGATTATCCGAGGGTGACAGAGAAGATGTTCAGCAGTGGGAAGGGGCAGTGAGCATCCCATTTTCTAGAAGGTAAACCCTTCTAGAGCTGTTAGGACGACTAGTTTCCAAGGATGCTGTACAGACAATTCCTGCAATTATGTAGGAGGTCAGGTTAGGTGACCTCAGACCCAAAAGTTCTATAATTGTAAGCATTAAGTGATAAAACCATTTAATGTATGCTAGATTTTTTAGTAGCGAAATTCAAGAAACATAAGCCCTACAACACTGTCAAACATGGTTGTTTCTTGAACCCCAACTCTGCAGCAGCACTTCATCGTGGGATTTGCCAACAAACTGTCATCATTGTGCTGTGTTAAAAAGCGCTTTCCACTCTTGCAGAGGAGGTTATCTATATTTCTGTTCAAATGGAAGTATAAATACATTTTTTTAAAACACAGCAGATAACATTGTAGGACTCAACAGGAAAAGCCAAGGTCAGGTGATGAAAAATGCACAAGTAAGAAACCCACTTTTCTTTTAAAAAAGAGTACTAATCGCTGTCGGAGTCTTGCTTTTTTACCTGTTTTTTCTTTTCCTTTTTTAAGGCAATATATTAAGGGTTAGGGGAAGCTAGAGACTGAACGCAGGCAAGAGACAGTATGGAGGTCACCATCCATCCTTCTTGGGGTTCTACAGGTAGAACAACCCAGAAGGTAAATAAAGGTTGACTTCTTGCGGGAATCCAAGCCAACTTAGAACTGGAGAGCGTTTTAAGATGTAAGATGTATGTATCTCAACACAGAAGAATTCTCATCTTTAGAGGCTAGACTAAGGATACAGAAGAGAAGTTGGGTGGTCCCAACATGCTGACGTTTGGGGGTCGGAGGAGAAAGCGGACTGGGCGAGACCACACGGACCCTGAAAGGCATGGACAAATGTAAGCGTTGGAGTCGTACATGGAGCATGGTTTAATGCCTCCTCCCCTGGGAAGTGTCTTGAGCTTTCCCCTTATTTATTCTATAGCATTTTGTAAGGACCTCTGCTTGTAGTATTTATGTTATATTATAAATCTTTCTGTAAATAGCTCTGAACCCCATTAGATTGACAGCATATGGGAGGGGGCATGGTTTATAAGAATACATGCATAGGTGAGTGATTTGAAAACGGGAAAGAGGGAAGAATTACAGACCGAAAGGTATTAGCATTCTTGTCTGGGGTCCTTGTGTCTTGGTTTTAGTAAATGCCTCTAAAATAAGCCCTTGAGACGGTGGTTGGGGCAAGAGGGAGGCATCCAAACTGGAAAAACAACACCAACCAAACACAAAACCAAAAACCAGAAAACAAAAGAATCCCACAGGTGGGAAAGGAAAGGGAACTAGAATATATATCTGGTGGAAGCCTGGAGAAGAGACAGTCTGCCCTCTATTGGCCATTGAGGGTTTGGATGGGAGGGGTTTGTTACATCGTCAACAATGTCTGAAAATCAGTGTCCAGTTGGCGTCATAGCAGAAAGTGGAACTGAGAAGACAGAATCAGAACTCTAGCCTTAGAGCCCTCCTCCCTGGTACGGCGTCTAGCCCAGCCTCTCCAGTCACACTGAGGGATGTGCAGATGGTTTATGTTTGCTTTTCCTGAAACAAAAAGAAAACTGTAGAAGTTGCCTTTTAAGTCTGATACACACACACACACTTAGAATTGTGTTGCACAAGAGTAAAAAGTCTCATTTTATACTGTTAATTGCTTACATAGGAGAAAGATCTATGAAAACAGCAGGGCACCAGGTCTGGTGCATTTCACCCTCCCCCCATCTCTGGTTCCCCTCCGCTGGAGTCACCTCTGCATGGGTCCTGGAGTCATCTTGGCTTGGGCCGGTTCAGTGACGTAGGGAGGCACCTAGTTTGGGAGCTCAGCCATCTGATCTCGAGCACTGGATCTGGTACTTGGACTGTGCTATCACCACTTAGTACCTCTTTTTACTAAGGGAGCTCCTGCTCAGCTCCTCGGCCTGTGTGTGGCAGCTGATCCGGAGCTGCTAGAAGAGGCGCGTCCCAGAACACAGGTTCCCTTTCCAGCTGGGCCTAGGACTCCTCTCCCGGCTTCCTTCACCAGTCTGAACAAGTTATTTATTCTTTCTGAATGTTTCCTCCTTTGTAAATGGAGACAACAATACCAACCATACAGGGCATTGTGTGAATAAAGTGGTTGCTCTCCTCTATTGTTATTTTCAGAGTGCTTTTAATTGAATGTCTCCTCAAGTTTTACACTGGAGCTGGAATCCGTGCTATGTGATATCTCAGCACCTATTACTACACAACATCTGTTGACCACATATTTGACTTTGTTTTTTTTCCCTTTTGGCAATCTTCCTGTTGGTCCTACTTTGCAGTTTGTCTAGTCTTGAAATTGTAACCTTTGTGATATTTTTTGGAACCTACTCCAGTCTAAGACTCATTTTAAAGGGTAGTAAGTAAAAATGATGATAATAATAGTAGTAGTAGCTCAGCTTTATAGAGTGCTTGCTAATAAGCACTTCACATGGGTTAATTTAATTAATCTACAGAATAGTCAGATAAGGCCAATGACTTAGATCATCTCCAACGCCTTCAATTGTCTCCATTTTATAGTGAGAAATCAGGCCCAGGTTCTATACAGAAGGTTGGGTGACTTGCAAGGTCTCAGGGCTCTGAGGGTGACTATTGGGATTGAAATCCCATCTTGTTTTGCCTTAAGAACCTTCTTATTTAACTGCCTCTTGTAGTAAGTTGAATGACGGGGGGGTGAGTTGCTTTTCTTTTCAGTTCTATTGCTTTCCGTGGACCTAATTAAAATTAACATCTAGGGCAATACCTTGCCTTCTTTGCTAATTTGCATATGAAAAGTTAAAATAGTGATTAGCGCTTTTCTCCATTGTCTTCCTAGGTTCTGAATAACAAATAGGTATGCAGAGTTTGCTATAGGTGTATACTAATTACCTAGGTGTATTGCCACAGCTAATCCTCACTAGAACCTGATGAGATAGGTTTATAATTACCTGCATTTTACAGGTGGAGAACCCGAGACATAGAAAGGTTAAATAATATGCCCAATGTCACACTATTTAAAAGGAAAAATTGGGATTCAAACCCAGACAATATGGCTCCAGAATGTACGTTATACAATACTGCTCCTAATGAAAACGATCAGCCAAAATCCCACCACTGAGATATTAACCACTAATAACATTTGTTATACATTCTTGAAGACTTATTTTCCCGAATAAAGTATAAAATGGGATATGCATCCTACTTTATAACTGCTATTTAACTTATAGCTACACATGGCATATTGATCTTTAGGATCAATAACTGCATCCTTTATGCCACTGAATATTATTCCATTGAGTGGATATACCATATTATATTTAATAATGCTGTATTAATATAGCTTTAGGGTTTCATTTATTTGTTTTACATTTTCACTGTCATAAACAAAGCTGAAATGTATTTCCATTTAGCCAAAGCTTCAAACAGTTGTCCAATGATTTTCTTTGGTAAATTTCTAAAGAGAAATTGTTGATTGTGGGTTAAAAAGTCTGCCCATTTTTTCACATGCATGGCCACATTGCCCTCCAGAAGGTTTAATCTGCACACATGCCCTCCAGCACCAAATGAAACCCCTTCCTTCCTGTTACTTGAAAAGCACCTGACATTGTAAACCCCCCCCCCCCCCGTAACTTTTAGAAATCGTGTTCACTCTCATTATTTCATTAGATCCTTAAAAATGTTCAACATTTGGAGGTTTTCGCTGTGAATCATCTAATATTTTTAACCTGAAAAATTACCAAATCCTGTAACCTGGCAAATTGTATGCACTGTGATTTTAAGGAAAGTGTATGCCCTCAATTAAAAATTTCCCCCAAGGAAGGAGTGCTTTTATAAAACTGAACTAATAAAAGGAAGTAAATGATTGAGTCTGCTCAAAAGGTGCGGCTATTTTAGTTGCTATTCTGTGCTTGCAGGCATTCTTCTGGATGCCTGGAAAAAGCAAGTGGAAGAAAACTGAGAAAAGAGGACCCAGCCTGCATGGCAATGAGGAGCGGGAGGAGTTTCCATCGCTACATTGCTCCCCATCTCTGTCTGCTCTGTCTGCCCAGCTGCCTGTTCTGCATGGTTTTAATCATCTGAAGTCATAGATCCAAACTGCAGACACTTTCCCAAATTTACATGACACCTATGTTAAGAAATAAAATTACATTAATTTAAAAAATGATGGTATTACTCAAAACGTTTTTATAACGTTTATTTTGGAATTGCCTTGTAGAGTCCATGAGAAAATAGCCTCATTATTTAATTGTCATATTTCAACATATTACAACTCATGTAGATGATGTTCTTCATTCACCAGACTTGGCTCTAACTTTTTAAAAAATCTTCACCCTAATATATGTTCTTATTAATTTTTTAGAGGAAGAGTAAGGGGGAGAGAGAGAGAGAGGTCAATCACTTGCCTCCTCCATGTGCCTGGACTGGGGATTGAACCCGAAACCTTTTGGTGTATGGGACAATGCTCCAACCAACTGAGTGATTTGGTTAGGGCTCTAACTTACTGTTTATAATCTCTTTCAAACTGATCCTCAAAGGATGGAGATTTATTGAGAATATTTTAAAGAACCAACCCATGGTCCAGAGAAAATATCAAAAAAAGAGTTAAAAAAAAAAAGGTAGGCATTGGGTGTTTCCATTGAACAAGCACACAGGGTTTCCAGTGACTGGTGACAAGGAGACATCGCTCATTTGAATGTAAACTCCGATATGAGCATGTTCATTAGCATTCTGATATTTTTATATTCCTGTTCTATATTTCATACAGCTGTCTTTTCACTGAAACAAGAATTCATTACCTAGGTTACCAATATCTATATTCCTTCTTTTCATTGTGGACACACAACTAGACAGCCAGTTGGGTTGTGCCATGGAATGTGGATGGGAAGAATGGGGATCTTGTCTAGGCCAGCCCCTGAACCTCTCCACAATCCTGCATATTTTTTAATTCTCTGTGCTGGTCCACTACAGAGCATACCACGGAGGACTCTGAGGCCCTAGAATTTGGAGTCACTAAATGGACAGATCCTAAGTCCCCGAATGACTGCATGAAGCAAACCTTCCATGTACGACAGTCACACACACCTCATTGAATCTCAGTGAGATCTGAGTGAGCAATGAATCTTTACTGGGATAAGTCACTGAGATTTGGGGCTTGTTTGTTACCGCTGCTAGCCTGTCCTAACATGCTATTTTAGCTGGAACAGAAATAATACTTACTGTTTTAGTCAGGCCCTAACTATTACTATATATTCTCAGACAAAATGCAATTTTGAACATGCACTTATAACTAACCTGCATTTGTTTGTTGACTATATAATGAATGTATAATGATTAGGTTACCAATCCTGGCATTTAAAATATTTTCAATATTATTAGGTTCCAAGAGGACCTTAGCATTTTGTTCATCCTGGTTAAAACAATTAAAATAAATAATATAGAAACTTTCCACCTACACAAATGAGAAGGTGGCCATCTACCTTATACTACACAGTGAGTTTTAATTCTGAGCCTCCACACTCTCAGACTACCTCTGCCCATGACTTTATAGTGGGTTACCAAGGTTGTATGCACTCAAAGGAGAATGAAACTCTTCAAATCCTCATTTTCTCTCTCTTTTTTTTTTGAACAAGTCCTTTAGAATATACCTCCTCTCCAAGCCTCTTCTGTAAAACTTCCCACTTGTGCCCCCTGTTGAGGCCTTCTTCTCTAGTCTCACCCTCATTGCAGCAACATCCGTGGGTTTATTATGGACTTTAAATCAGTACCTCCTTACATTTGCCATTTGAATTTAAAGAATATTTTAATATTGGATTCTAAAGTCATCTTACCCATCTTCTTTATTTTTAATTTTCTCTGATAGCCTTATGTGTCCTGGTCATCTTATTGGCTGCATTGGTTGTTCTTTACCAGCTTTCCCTAGATCAAACGGGAGTTTATACAACAAATCAAGCTCGTTAACCAAATGCTGGTTGCCAGTGGACTGTGGCTGTGGAAATGGCTGCTGGTCTGAGGTCAGCAAGCAAACTGGAAGCCTGAGCTCGCGAGGCATGAAACCACGCAGGAAAACAACACAGGAGGAGATTCCAAGCGCGTCTCCATCATTAGCTGATTATTGCCAAAGACCACGTCATGTTTTCTATTTAGATCTGCCAGGGAGAAGAGCTAACCAGCAATGCCAATCACAGGTGTTCGAACAAGAGGCCTATTCTATTTTTTCTTTGACAGATTATTGCATAAATTAGGAATGTCCTCCACCATGGTGAGGCGTTGTGCCAAAAGTGCCCTAATGGAAAGAACACGATCTTGGGAGTCAGGTTGACAGGATCCAATTTTGACTATGTTCATCACTGTTGTGTGACTTTGAATAAGTTATTTATAAATTTTTTTTTTTCATCAGTCACATAGGGAATCAGCACTTATAGGATTCTGAGCATATCACAGATATTTAATAAGTCTTCTAACATTTTTAATGCGGAGATTTTTTCAAACCTGTAATAGGTTCAGATATGCACTAAATGTTTGCTACTTTTAAAGCTTATGAGATGAGGCCTAGTCTATGGTTCTAGAACATAGTAATACTTCTGGCTTGTGTCAGGATCAAACCCAAGAACTTCACCTCATAGTGATTATACTCCCTCACAGTCTGTATTTCCCCTAAAATGCTACTTTTCATGTCTTCCCACTTAGGGTTCATGATTTCCTAATAGGCAGGACAGGGACTTTGAAGCCAGGCAGCTGGATCCTACATTCCTAATCACTACTCTGACTAT
This sequence comes from Miniopterus natalensis, assembly GCF_054644295.1. Taxonomy (NCBI): domain Eukaryota; kingdom Metazoa; phylum Chordata; class Mammalia; order Chiroptera; family Miniopteridae; genus Miniopterus; species Miniopterus natalensis. Next base: position 16,562,846 of record NC_142093.1, on the reverse strand, counting down.
AAAAATAAATGTCACTTTCCTTCTGCTTGAGGGTCCCCTGTCTAGTAGGGGCAACTGGTAAATGAGCAGTTTTAACATAGTATAATAGAAACTTACATGAGGAAATTGGAGAAAGTTTCACAAAGCTTTTTCATGAAGGAGAAGATAGTTGGGTTGGATCTTGAAGGAAGAAGAGATACCAAGTTCAGGGTCGAGAGAGGAAGGAGAAGAGATTGTGAGCATAGGAAACAGTAAAGTGCCTGGACTAGGTTTTGGTACATAGTAGGTGTTTAATATACAAGGTGGGGCAAAAGTAGGTTTACAGTTATTCATGTGGAAAGTAATACAATAATTAGTAAATAATAATACAAGAATAAACTGTGTTTCGTGTACCCACAACTGTTAGCTTACTTTTGCTCCACACTGTGCGCTGTTAAAAGAACATGTGCTTTTGTAGCGGGGGGAATAAAAGTTCGAGGTGACTGTGTGCCTGGTGGCAACTGTTAGGAGACAAGGCCAGTAAAGCTGGGCTGGATGGCGAAGACCCAAAACCCTATAGCAAAGAGGTTAGACTTCATTCTATGGGGGAATGCTTGGAGCTTTTAGAGACAGATGACCTCATCTGATTCCTATTTTATAGATACCGTATCTTATTGTTTTTAAGACACTTTTACAATATTTTAACAACTTTGAAGGTGAAATGTATCCCACATAGTTCAATTGACAGCTGTTAACTTTCTTTCCCAGTGGTTTATAAAGTAAGGTTGTTGCTTGCAAGTGATGATATCTTATATTTAATAAAAAATTGAAATTATGGCAGCAGAGTAACAGAGGGACACTGGCTGGAAGCCAGAAAATAGTTGGGAGACTGACCAAATAGCATAGCCGTGAATAGTGAGCTGTGGTACAGAACCCAACATGCCACAGTCGAGTTTGAAATTCCAAAATAGATTAGGGGTCCCTGAGTCCAACGGGTTAAACATCTTTTGGTTCTTTTTGTTCTTTGCCACACGGTTACAACCTAAAGAACCTAAGGCTTTTAGCTTCTCATTAAAATCACATTTTCTCAGATGAAAAGCTTAATTATATAAAGTATCATTTAGCATCTATTAGGAATCAACATTTTGGGAGGAAAGTGCAGGCCCATTGAGCTGGAGGCCCCTTGAGTGCCCTACCCAAGGGCGTCTGCTCTTTGCCCTGAATTTCTTACAGAAGTAAAGTTTAATGTCCTGGAAGAGGCTTCAGGTATCCTCAGGTCCAACTCCTTCATTTTACAGACAGGAGCATGAGCTCCAGGGGGGCCGATTACCTTTAATCTGCTGACTCTTAGCAGCCTCCCCCGGGAGGCTCCAGCAAGGACCCCCACCGCTGCCCCTCTGCATTGCAGGCTGCTTCTGTCCCTGCCTCTGGATGAGCTCTGACTCCAGTCACTGAGCAGACACTACAAAAGGACCTTTTGCCTCTAATTGCCACAGTTTACAGTTAATTCATTTGTTATTAGTTCCTCTCTCTTTTCTCGGACTCACTCCATAGCTGGGATCTAATCCCTTTTGCCTAGATGCCTGGTTGCCCGCCTCCTGACCTCAGCGGAGGAGTGATGGTTCCTGGGTTGTGCTCTGATGCCTGGGCATTTGCTGCCTGGGTTTCTGATGGGCACCACCTGCCTCTCTGTGCACCAGCTCCTACCACACGGCCCTGGGCACTCCACCCGCTCCCAGAGTAGCAGTCTCTAGAAAACAGCACTCCCCACATTACTGTTTTACTCCTTCCATCTGACTCCAGCCAGTTTACATGGCATGTTGGATGGAGCTCTGTTGAGTACTTGCTTCTTTCTCCAAGCCCCAAACCCTGGAACACTCACTCGCCACGAACACCCCTTTTTATCTCTAAGAAACAGTACAGACCAGTAGGCTGCGTGGGGCTGCGTCCCTTCGTATTGGTTACCCAACCTTTCTATCCACTGGGGATCCCTTCTAACTGGCCTCATCGGTCAGGCGTTTGTTCTGCTTCATCAGTACCCTTGGAGTTTCGTTCTTAAATAACTTCAATGTCTTCTCTGCTCCCTAGCAACCATTAATTGAGAACATGGAACTGAATATATGCAAAATACTTTGCATATCTTAACTCCTTTAATCTTCACAGCAATCTCATTGTAAGATATGATCAGACATTTTTACCGAAGAGGAACTGAGGTTCAGAGATGTTACATAACTATTCCAAGGTCAGAGGCCACGTGCTGGAGTTAGGAGTGAGACCCAGGTTTGGTGACTTCATGCCTCAGTATGACACTGTAGTACCCTGTGCCCAGTACCAGCCCACCCTACATGGAGTCTGGGCAGGTTATATTATTCCAGAATCAGAACATCTCGGCTAGGCTTCTTGGTGCCTCCATGTCCTTGCAGATCCGGGCAGTGGCCATGTACCTACTCAGAACAATGACTTCACCCAGCCTTAGTGCCCAACAGAGCTTCTAGGTCTTTTCCTCCCCTTCGGCGTCCATCTCAGCCTTGTCTTGCTTCTCAACTGTCTAAATCCTGCTTAGGTGATGCATAAACTGTACAGGTCTGTGCAAAAATTAGAACATTCTTTTTTATTCTCTGGTTATATTCAAAAAGTCACCGAAGAACTAAGGAGAGAGCGTCCTTTGGTTTCTGATTTGTATCTCACATTAGAACACTCTTTTATTTTTAAGTTCTTAAAATGAAATTTGAGTCTGAATATATCATCAAGACAGCTTACCTGCAAATAGAGCAATAAATGTACATTTAAGAACGCGTTAAAGTATACCTGGTGGTTTAGGTTTGAGCAGGCCACGAAACTATATAATATTGCTCTTAATAATAGCTATTAAAGAGTGAGCCATAAATGTTCTCGGTTCTATTATAAATAGTTTATGTGCACCCTCTCACTGAATGCCCAAGAACTTTGTGCAGTAGGGACTATTATCGTCTTCATTTTATAGATGAGGAAACCAAGGCACAGACAGTTAAGCAACTTGTCTTAGGTAGTTGTCCAGGTCCTAGATGAAAGGATTGGGATTTGAAGATAGGCAACCTAATTCCAAGGCGCAGTCTCTTAAGCAAGCCTAAGGATTAGAATGTTTCATTTAAACAAATACGTAAGAATAAAATATACAGATGGGTATTGTTTTCAAAGCACTAACATTGTCACTTTGGGAAAATAAACCTATTTTCTAAGAATGCCGTCATTTCTCAATATATTTTTGGAACTGACCTCTCGTTCCATTGCAAATCTACAAGGAAATTAGACTCATTAGGCTCAGACCTTGGTTTTGATTAAAAGCAGCATTAACATAGTATAAGAGTACTTCTATAAATCAATAAAAATGATGAACATTGCCTCCCCCAAATGGAAATGTACAGGGACAGGTAACTCCCAAAAGAAGAAATGTAAATGACCAATAAACACATGAAAAGATGGTCAACTACTAAAAATAGCCAAAGGCATGCAATTTAAAATAATGAGAAAACACTTTCATCTATCAGATTGGCTAACATTTTCTAAAATCCTCGCCCAAGGATATGTTTATTGATTATAGGGAGAGAGGAAAGAAGGGAGGGGGGAGAGAGAAACATTGATCAGTTGCCTTCCATATGCACCTGGACCGGGGTCGAACCCACAGCCTTTCTGGTGTGTGGGATGACTCTCCAACCAACCCGGCCACCGGGCCAGGGCTCAACATACATTTTTAAAATTGACAGTATCCAGGATTAGCAAGGATGAGGGCAATAAATACCTTTATGAATTATTGGTCATGGTAAAACTTGGTACAATTTTTCTGGAAGGCAATTTAGCAATACACATCAAAATATTAGCTGGACAAATCCCTGATCCAGATATCACAATTTTAAGAGTTTATTTTAAGAAAAGAATTCTTATTCTAAGAAAATTTCTTATTCTAAGAAGAAGAGAATGAGGTTACATGTACAGATATATAATAACCAGGATGGTCCTCATAGTCTTGTTTATAGTTACAAAATTGAAAATTAAATGTCCATTAATGGAGTTTTGAGTAAATAAATCTATGTAATGGAAAATTATAGTTATTAAAATATAATGTGCTTCTATATTCATTATATTGGAGAGATATCCACAATATAGTGCTCAGTTTTTAAAAGCAGGTGATGATATAACAATTACAGTAGAATCTCAGCTTTCCTCATTCTATGTGTATCTGTATCTCTATATCTATCTCTCTACACACAAACACACACATGTAGATAATATTCTGGAAAAGTGACTCACCTAATACATTAAGAGTGATCATCTTTGTGTGTTAGAATTTCACACATTTTTAAAATATGTTTTTTGTGCCATTATTTCACGCAATATATTCTTATTTTGTTAAATTTTAATTTTATAATATTTTCTTTACAATTAAAAAATAAATCTATTTACATTTTGAAAAAAAAAAAAACCCCACAAGATTATTACCTAGCTAGATCATTCACAATCATACCAGACGTGGTTTGCAATAATTTTGGAGTGTATTCAAGATAAGAAATACACTCACAAATGAAGTGAGCTCACCATAATATTTCTTTATTATGTGAAATGGAACAATCTCAAAAGAGAATTTACACAACTATTTCATAATGCTGTATCATTGAAATAAGGGTCTCCAAATGATGACGACAATTAAGGGCTCAACATCTATTTGATGATATAATTCTGGACTGTTTGTTAATAAAATCATCTCCCCACTTTTTTTGTTGTGCCTCAATACTTGTTCATTTACTTCAGTTTTCATAAAAAAATATGAGAGCGCTGAGCCCTAAAGAAATTCTCCCTCCCCGTGGATCAACAAGCTGTAATTTCTTTAGCTGTGGCATGCATCTGAAAGCGAATGCATATTTTTACTTGCTTGACCAAGCTCAGGAATCTGCAGGTCCGCTAACATTGCATTATGTGCACGGTGCCCTGCATAAAGCCATGTGCCCTGTCACCAAAGCTGAGGATGCGCTGGTGGAATTTATTTTATTCCGATTTATGAGGACTGCTGCACACAAATAGATTATTGTAGTGTCTGTGATTAATGGGACACCGCACGGCTGCGTGGACTTCATAAATCATCTGATGCAATGTCTGAGTGAATTTTACTTGCAAAATCAGTTTCAATCAGCTTGGCTTGGAAACCGGGCAGAGCAGAAGGAAGGGTCCAGTGGTGGGAGGGATCGAAGCAGTGGAGCAGTCACTGGGGGTCCAGTTTCATGTCTCTTGTTATCAGTGATGTGGAAGAGTGGGTATGCACCACGTTAATTAAATCTGCAGACGGAATTGGAAGTGTCACAAATGCTGAGGAGGCCCCGGAAATGATACAAATTGGCTTAAAGTGATTAGTAAGGGTTGGAAGAAAGGCCAAAAATCCAGCAGACCTGAGCATGCCTGCACGCATGTACACTCACTCATGAATCAATAAGTGATTTTTTTAAAATTAGTTAATTCCATACCTCTTTTAAGAAACCAAATATCATATGGAAAATACAACAGACTTGAGCATGCATGCCCACACGTACCCCCCCCAATCAATAAGTGATTAAAGAAATCAGTTAACTTTATAAGTAATACATCTTCATCATAACAGAATCAGAAATGAAAGATCAGCCAAAATAAATAAATAAATACTCTCTATAATCCCATTATTCAGTGAGGTAAGCAAATATATATACATACATACACAAATAAGCTCATGTTGCGTGTTTGATTTGGTACCTGATTTCATTCATGTAAGAATACTTTTTAAAAAGGCCAGTATTCTGAGACCCTTGCTCTGTACCCACCTTTCTCTTGTTCATTAAATTTGTTCCCTTCAATCTGAGTAATTAGGAGTTTTGAGAAAATGACAAAGGGCTAATATTTGTAAAGGCTTAAGCTGGAGAGAAAAGAAAAAAGGGAATTTTCTTTGAGGACCCTGCCTGGTCCTGGGAAACGCAGACACCACCAGCTCACCAGCCATCCATTTCTCTTAGCCCTCCCAGGCCAGCCTTCCACTCAGGGAACAGTCACAGTCCCCCTGGCCCTGCCCATCTTTCCTGACCTGTGGGGAGGCTGGTCCTCCGATCCTGCAAATTGTTGGCATTGCAACAGGATCACTCTCAGGAACTGAGGAACATGCCTGTTTCTGTAAACAATTTAAAAGGAGGAAGAAATTCCCTACACTGAAGGTTATTCACAAGGAAGGTAGGTAGTAATCTCAGACAAATGTCCTTCATGGGGTGGAGTCAGGGGAGGGATGAAAGGAAGAAAAGTTTGCTTTTTTCCTTCCTTGAAATATAGCTTGGAGCTTGCGCGAATGTGTATATAAGATGCAATTTCATTGCAAAAGAGAACTGAATAAATGAAGTAAAAGTCTAAGTGGAACAAACATAAGCAGGATCTAAATCATACCATGACTCAAACCTGAAAGTGTAGGGAGAAAGTTATAAAATCAAGGGAGACCAATGCACCAAAAGGTTGCTGGTTCGATTCCCAGTCAGGGCATATGCCCGGGTTTTGGGCTTGATCCCCATTAGGGGGCATGCAGGAGGCATCTAATTGATGTTTCTCTCTCACATCAATGTTTCTCTCTCTCTCCCCCTCTCTCTTCCTCTCTCTCTAAAATCAATGAAAACATATTTAAAAATAAAATAAAATTTCAAGAGAGACCAAAATCATTCTTGGAATTATTCTAGAAACACTGACTTTGGCATCAGGTAGACTTTCCCTATCCCAGCTCCTGGTTCTTGGTGAGGAGGGTCACATGGGCTGGCCTAGGTTAACCTGTCCTGGCAGTGGCGAGATAAAAGGGAAAGAGCTGTGGGCAGGAGTCCGTGGATACCAGTTTCCAGGTATCTTACTGACTACCTGCTGCCACTAAGTAATGCCTATCACCTCGTGGGGTCTCAGTTTTCTCATTGATGAAATGAAGACTATGCTCTGGATCATCTCTAATGTCCTTTTCAATAGACTCAAGTTTCTAAATCTCAGCTGCACTTAGAACTACCTTGGGAGCTTTCAAAATCCACCAGCAAAGGCCTCCTTCCAGACCATGTATGTCAAAATCTCTGGAATGGGACAGGTGTCAGTATTTTTATGCTCCCTTGGTAATTCCAATGTGCCACCAAGTTTGGGAATCTTTGAACTATATCGGATGATTTTTGATTCTTAAAAAATTAAGAATAATAATAGCTAATATTTTTGGATGTTCACTATATAACAAAAGCTTTTTACATATTAACCCTCATTTAAGGACCTCAGGAGTTAAAATTTATCATTTCTCCAATACCAGAGATGCAGAAATCAAAGCTTAGAGTGCTTAGGCAATTTGTCTGCGCTTACCCAGCAAGTAAGTCGTGAGCTATTATTCTAACAGAGGCGATTTGATCCCAGAACCCAGGATCCTGCCTCCTAAGCCATACTGATAATACAGAAATCTGAACAGCTTCCTGTAAATGGAGTTAGCTTTGGAAGTTTTGTAGAATTACCTTTTTTTCCATAAAATAAAGCTGTGTGAGAACATTCCATTCTGGATCTGTGTCCTGTCTCTACTTCTGATTTTGTAATTCACCTGAATTTGCACTCAGAGCGGTGCCATCGGGGCTGAGTTAGGAAACACCTAACTGCCCTGTGCTGGTAACTAGCACCTACACACTGCTTACTACGCGGAAGCTTCTACCCTAAGTGTTTGGTTTGTGTGTGTGCGTTTGTCTATTTTTAAAAAGCGACCACAATATTTTGAAGCTCCTCTCATCAAGAAGTAAAATCTGTTTCTTTACCTCTTGACTCTGGCCTTGGCCATATGACTTGCTTTGGCCAATGAGAAGTCAGCAAAGGTGATAAAAGGAAAAGGTTGGCTGGTGCTTTGGTACCTGTGAGTGGCCTCACATCTTCAGCCGTTGGAACCCAGCCACTGATAAATGCTGACGATGCACGGCCCAGTCACACAAAGCAAGTCCAAGGCTCGCGAGTGTGGCCATTTGGGACCAGCCAGCCCCTGCTGCTCTGCCAGCCGACTGCCAGCACAGGGAGACCAGCGGAACCACCTAGAAGCACTGAGCTGAGCCAGCTCAAGCTGTCAACTCAGAGAAGCATGAGCTAGTAACTGTTTCAACTATTAAACTTGAGGGTAGTGTTTTAATGCATCAAAAGCTAACTGACATATACGTTAACTCTTTTAGTTTTCATACAGCGCTAAGAGGTGAATTTTATCGCCATCTCCATTTGACAGATGAGGAAACTGAGGTACAGGAAGGTTAAGTAATTTGTCCAAAGCCACTTAGCTAGGAGTGGCTGCCCCGGGGTGCGACCCCAGGTAGACTGGCTCCAGAGTCACGCTCTCCATCTCCATGCTACACTAACTTGTAAGTGCTCATCTGATGAGCGTGCTCATTACTGCAGTCATTTCCAGGGACTGGACTAAGAAACAGCACCAAAAAAGGAGAGGAATTTAAGCACATCTTCCATTCCTAACGTTATCATTCTAGTGCTTCCTTCTCTCGCTTTCTTTTACCCATCTGTCCTTCCAGCATTTATTAAGCCTCTATTTTGCAGGCTCCGTGCCAGGCACTAGGGCTATCAGCACACATTTCCTGCCCAAAAGGCTTTAGGGAGAGACAACGGTGTCAGTAAATAATTACAACATAAGACGAGAAGTGCTACTGTATGGATGTCCAGAAAGCACTGCCATGGCGAAGGTGAAATGATTAACCTTCGCTGAGGCGGAGCTGGGAAGCCAGAGCTTGTCACACCATCACCATCATCATCACCATCATCATCATCATCACTTTTACTGTTTTTTTCAAGACTTCCACATGTATTTACTTTTAAAATATGGGGAAATGCTTCTTTATTCACATTTATTTTATGTGTTTCCTCCCTCCCTCCCTCCCTCCCTCCCTCCCTCCCTCCCTCCCTCCCTCCCTCCCTCCCTCCCTCCCTCCCTCCCTCCCTCCTTCCTTCCTTCCCTCTTTCCATCTTTTTCAAATAATCTATTGAGTACCTACTTTTTTTTGTCAGGCACAGTTTCTGAATGAACAAGATAGAAAAGGTCTCTGCTTTTATGGAGCCTATACTGAAATGAAAGGAAACAGGCTACAAACACACAAGAAAAAAAAATCTTATTGGTATTAAGTGCTTTATAGCGACTTTGACCATGATGTGATGGTCATCTCAGATGGACCAAGTGGCTGCATTAGATGGACTATTAAAGAAGATTTCTTTGAATCAGTGATCTTTAAGCTAAAATATGAATGACTACAAGTGAGTCATACAAGTATGAGGCAGAAGAGCATTCCTGGCAGAGGAACAGCTAATGACAGTCCCTAGGCTGAGAACACGCTTGGGGACATGAGGACATTGTGGGGGGGGGGTAGAGGGATGGGGAAAAGAGAGGAGAGTCATATACACGAGAAAGGGGCCCATGAAGGGTGCTGGGTGGCGGGCTAAGGAGCTTGGACTGGACTCTGCAGAGAACTGGAGGCCTGTAGGCGTTAAGCAGAAGAGTGTCAGCCCTGTTCCGCAGGCAATCCCTGGCGGTGTGAGGAGGACGGGCAGAAGGGGAAAGGCAGCCGGCAGAGGGCACGGCGGGCGCACCTTGGCCAACGGGCACCATGCATGTCACCCGCGCAGTCGGGCCAGCAGGCGCCCTCGGCAGAAAGGTGGGTGGGAAAGGAAGGAAAAAGGCGGCTACCTAAGTCAAGGGGGGCTGAGCCCAGCAGAGCGGGTGAGGGCAGGGAGCATTTGCAGGCAGGAGTCCCGGCCAGAGGGGCCGGGGGGGCTGGTCAGGAAGCCCCCCCGGAGGGCACAGCAGCGGCCAGGCACCGGGACAGGAATCCAGGCCACAGGGTCTGGGAGAGGGGTGAGCGGGCTTTAGGCGGGAGTCTGAACGGCAAGACTGGCGTGGGAACAGACCCGCCAGCGCTGAAACGAAGCGAGATCGGCCGTCCCCTAGAGGCCTGTCACAGGCAGATTCCCGGGCCCCGCCCCGGAGATTCTGATTCCTTCAAGGTCTGGGGAGTGTCTAAGACTCTGCGCTTCTCCATGTCCCACGAGATGCTGATCCTACCGGTAAATAGCCTAGAGTTTGAGTAACAGGCTGAACCTCAGAGGGAAGGCGGGGGTGGGTGGGTGGAGGGGGAAAGATTAACCAAAGAATTTACACGCATATATGCACAACCCGTGGACACAGACAAGAGAGTGGTGAAGGCCTGGGGGTGTGGGGTGGACGGGGTCAGTGGGGAAAAAGGGGACATCTGTAATACTTTCAGCAATAAAGATAACTTAAAAAAAAAAGAGTTAGTGTGAGGATTTGAAAACATCTGACCTTTCAGGAGTAGACATTTGGTTGCCAGGCCGCAGAGAGGTGTGGGCGGGGGAGGAAGTCCAGCTCCTGGCAGGTCAGACGTGCCGGGTGAGAGGCACCACAGCAAAGGAGGCGCTGGACACGCCAGAGGAGGCTTGATTAAAAAAAAAAATTGCTTCTACTTCTCTGTAGGTAGTTGCTACGAAACAGGACTAATGGCTGTTTGAGGAGAAGCGAGAGAAGGAGGCAGGCCGAGCAAGCGCTCTGCATGCAGACGCAAGCTCTTCGGAAACTGGATCTGTCGGGCCTGGAGCTGGGGGTCCTGCCGGGCCCACCTCAGGGGTCCAGCAGCCCCCACAGGGAACGTCCCTGCCTTCCCGGGCTCACTGAGCTCCGCTTCACTATGAAGCCCCCTGCCCAGCTTTTCTGGGGCCCTCCTAAAATGAGAAGGAAGGATTTTGTTGCACTATTTAAAAAATAGGTGATGATCATTAAATTCCTGAATTGATGAACTTATGGTGCATCTTTTAATATGGACAGACTGAAGAGGCTTCCAGAAATTAGGCCAAATCTTCCGAAGAGCTGCCAGGAATCATACGACATGCGTACATATATAAGCAGGATTTCATGCTCAACAACTTTTCTTTTCTGACTTAAGCTGCGAGGGTAACACTACCACTGAAGCCCTGGTCCTGGTGGGGTAACTCAGCTGGTTAGAGCGTCGCCCCAACACGCCAAGGTTGGGGGTTCAATCTCCGCTCAAGGCACATACAGGAAGCAACCAATGAATGTAGAAATAAGTGGAACAACAAATCTATGTTTCTCCCCCCCCTTCTCTCCCTCCTTCCTGCTCTAAAAAATCAAACAAACTAACTAACAAAAAAACACGGAAGCCATAACCAGTACAACCCAAGCAACAGATGGTAATTTGCTTAAATTTCGAGATAGGTTTGAAATGAAAATTGATTAAAACACTAGTGCCTACAGTAGATAAAAAGGAGTTGACTCATTTTTCAAGATCCTTCAAATACGGAAACTATTATCAGCCAGTCAGCTAGTTTTTCACTGGGTATTAGCGCATACAAATTCCTCTAACGTTCTCACCTAGGCGACACAGGCAAGCACTCCATTTCCACATCAGTGAATCAACGTCACAGGCAATGGGAGCAAGAGCAGCCAGAACAGTGCAGGTGTGTGTCAGGTCCTCAGCAGGTATTTACTAACAAATGAGTGAATGAATGAATGAATGAATGAATGAATGGAGTCCCGAAGAAGAAGGTGGGGATAACTGGCAGCCTGGCATTAGACTGGGACTACAAAAATGGAGCAAGTGTTCGTTGTTTGGCCACAGAGGTCCGCATTTAGAAAGCAGGAGATGCAGAAAGACAGGTGGGGGCGGGGGCGGGGGCAGGAGAGCAGTAAAGCCTGGATTACTGGTCAGGAGGGGCCTGGGAGACTCCAACGGCTGAACCGAGGCAAAACACTCGAACAAAGTAGCTCTTCAGACAAGAACTAAAATAAAATCAGCATTGATACAAACAAGCTCTTGCTTCTAATTATTTGGCAGCAACTGCTTGCTGCAAATCTCCAAGGTGAGTGGGAGAGGCTGGATTGGCTGCATCAACTGTTTTTGGAGTTTACTGAAGCCTTTTGGAAGGCTCTTAAGGAAAGAAATGTCGTGAAGCTTGAAATGGTGGGGATACTAAATTTTTCAGGAATTGTTTATCGATCACTGACCATGTAGAAATATTTTGCATGGTACAAAAGTGAGTAATATGGAATTCCTGCCATTGAGCATCATACAGTCTATATGGGGAGACTATATATGTTAAGAAATAATTTTATATAATAGGACAAACTTAGATGGATGCCCAGAAGTATGAGAATGATTTAGAATATTCATTCATTCATTTCTTAGAAAGTGTACAATTCAATGGATTTTAGTATATTTGTAAAACTGTACACCCATCCCCACAATATAATTCCAGAACAGTTCATCACCCCCAAAAGATACCCAGTAATCATTAGTAGTTACTCTTCATTCCCCTCTCCCTCTACCCCTGACAACCCTAATCTATTTTCTGTCTCTCTGGGTTTCCATATTGTCAACTGATTCCCCAAAATAAAGTGACCATAAATGTAAGATTTCTGGACTCTGATATCTATTCCAATGATGTTTATGCCTACCCTTCTGACAGTACCACACTGTCTTGATTATTGTAACTTTATAGGGGTTTTGAAATCAAGGAATTTAATTTAAATCTTTCAATTATGTTCTCTTTTTTTCCCTCTTCCATATTGTTTTGGTTGTTCTAAGTCTCTTGTATTTCCATATAAATTTTAAGATTAGCTTGTCAATTTCTGTAAAAAAGTCCACCGTTGTTCTGATAGGGATTCCATTTAATCTATAGACCAGTTTGGGTAGTATTGCTATTTTAACAATATTAGGCTTTCCAATCCATTATCATTTCCCCCCATTTATTTATATATTCTTTCAACAATATTTTGTAGTTTTTTAAAATACAAGTTTTACACTTATTTTCTTAAATTTTTCCTAGGTATTTTATTTTTTTGATACTATTGTAAATGAAATTGTTCTTTAATTTCACTTTCAGATTATTTATTGCTACTGTATAAAAACAGAATTGACTTTTGTGTATTGCTCTTATATCATGCAACCTTGCTGAACTTATTAGTTATAACAGTTTTTATGTGGATTCATTAGGATTTTCTAGGTCCAAAGTCATGACATCTCAAAATAGAGATAATTTTAATTATTTCTTTCCAAGTGGATGCTTATTAATGGATATCTTCATGTTATTCTTGACTTAGGTGAAAAGCTTCAGTCTTTTTTCCATTAAATACGATGTTAGCTGTGGGATTTTCGTAGGTGCTCTGTCAGGTCGAGGAAGTTCTCTGTTATTCCTAAGTAGCTGAGTATTTCTGTTCATGAAAGAGTGATGGGTTTAGTCAAATACTTTTTCTGTCTACTGAGATTATCCTGTGGGTTTCACCCTATATTATATTAATGTGGTGTATTACATGGTTGATTAATAAATATTGAACAAACTTTATATTCCTGGGATAAATCTCACTTGGTCACGGTGTACTTCTTGTATGTCGCTGGGCCCAACTGGCTAGTATTTTTTCCTTTCTCGTGACATTTTTGTTTTGGAATCAGTAATACTAGAATGTTAGGAAATACATATTCCCTCCTCTTCTTTGTGGTGGGAGACTTTGTGAAGGATTGGGGTTCATCTTTCTTTAAATATTTAGTTGAGTTCATCAAAGAAGCTATCTCATCCTAGGGTTTCTTTGTGGGAAGTTTTTGTTATAGGTTTATTTAGATATTCTACTTCTTAAATCAGTTTTGGTAGTTTGTATCTTTCTAGAAATTTGTTCATTTTATCTAAGCTATCTAATTTATTGGCATACAATTGTATTTTGTGTTATCTTATAATCCTTTTTACTTCTGTGAGGTTGATAGCAATATTCCCTCTTTTCATTCCTGATTTTAGTAATTTAAGTCTCTTTGCTTTTCCCATGGCCCAGTCCAGCTAAATGTTTGTCAACTGTGTTGATTTTTTTCAAGGAACCAAATTTTAATTTTATTGATTTTCTCCATTGTGTTTCTGTTATTTATTTAATTGATTTCCAATTCACTCTTATGACGTCCTTCCTTCTGCTTGTTTTCGTTTGCTCTTCTCTCCCTAGTTCCTTGAGACGGGAGGTTAAGTTATTGATTCGAGGTCTTACTTTTTTAAAAATATAGACCTTTACAGTTATAAATGTCCCTCTAAGCATTACTTTTGCTCCTTTCTATAGCTGTAGTATGTTGTGTTTTCATTGTTATTTGTCTCAATATATTTTCTAGTCTTTCTTGTGATTTTTTTAATCTTACCCATTGGGTATTTAGTAGCGTGCTGTTTAATTTTTACCCCTTGTGAATTTCCTGCATTCCCTCCTGTTAACTGAGCCCTGATTTGAGTCCTCCGTGGGTGAAGAACCGGTTCGTGACGTGCCTGCTCCTCTGCATGTGCCGAGGTTTGCATCGCGGCCCAGCACACGGTCCGTCCTGGAGAGAGCTGCACGGTCACCTGCGGAGCGAGCGTGTCCTGGTGGGATGGAGCGCTCTGGGCATGTCTGCTGGGTGCAGGCCGCTTAGAGGATTATTCAAGTCTTCCATTTCTTCACTGATCTTCTGTCTTGCTCTTTCTGTTATGGGGAGTAACATATTGAAGACTTCAACTACTATTGTTACATTATTTTGTGTTTACTTCTGTGAGATTTTGTGTAATATATTTTGGGGCCCTATGGTTTGGGAATTTTGAAGAGGGGAAAATATACCAGGAAATGTATATTCCCCTAGACCAGTGATTTTCAACCTTTTTCCTCTTACCCACACATAAACTAATTACTAAAATTCTGCGGCACAGCAAAAAATAGATTACTTTTTTTGCTGATCTGACCAAAAAAAAGATATAATTTTGATTCATCACACCGGATGGCTATTGTTGTGTCTGGTGTTGTCATTTTTTTAACTTGACAGTCTAAGGGAAAAGAGGTCAGTGCCTCTGACTAAACAGTCAGGTGTTGCATGCTTTATAAATTGTAGCGTCACACTGGTTGAAAAGAAGTGCCCTAGACACACACACATACACAGACCATGTATGTGTGTACTCATACACATGCACACATATTTCCCTTTAAACAGCTTGTTCTGCCTTCTGTGTTTCCTCAAGAAACACTTAGGAAACTGTTAGGCAACAGTTAAACAAGTTGCCAGCTAAGCAGCAAGCAATTCTGTTTCAGTGAGACATGTTGGCGCAAAGAATCAGGTGGCTGATTCTTTACCTGTCAACGGCAGATGAATATGTTAGAAATATATTTTAGATATCTAATTATACATATATTTATCGTTCATGGTTTTACCTTAAAAGATGAAAGATGTATCCCAGACCTTTCTGGTAAAAAAATTCAGGAATATATTTAAACTTTTCTTGTATTGATTTATATTTTTAATTAATACCGCTCTTGGGATGTTGTATTCCCTAAATTTATTTAGGTTCATTTTCCTAATTACGTTCTTGATTTGAAAAGTGGCCCAGAAGTTTACCAAAGATTTTGTATAAACGTTGTTACCCTCAACTGAACTTTTGATAAATATTAAGTGACTTTGAGTTTAAATTACTCATCTCTAATGTGAAAAGCACCAGGTAGAAGCTTTTGCATATATGGGTTAAGAAGAGAGCTGTGAATTCTTCCACTCAGCAGAGCTGAGCATAGGGTTTATACCCTCTGAGGAAGGCTGAAGAACCTGAGAAAGACACATGCTTAGAATAAAAGACGACTGGTACCTTCCCTGGTACCCTGCACATCAAGATGAAGAGGGGCAATACCACTGGTCTGGGCCAAAGCTCTCCTCATGAAGTAGTTTTGGGTGCTCTCCAGTTCACTGAAGAAGAATCTTGCTCATGATCCTGAAACTTGGGTCCCTAATCATGGCCACAATACTATCAGTCTAGAAATATTTTATAAGAGGTGACACCAAATGCCCATATGGAACATACAATAATTCAGTAGAATGCCAATAGAATGTATTATGTTGGGCAACCTAAGAATTACCTCCAGAATGTACACCTAAGCACTTGAATACATTATATCATTCCACAGGATTTTAACCTCAAGCCAGTGAGTGTTGATGCTGTGGACTTCTTCCAAAAATGGCGCCTGGG
This sequence comes from Miniopterus natalensis, assembly GCF_054644295.1. Classification (NCBI taxonomy): domain Eukaryota; kingdom Metazoa; phylum Chordata; class Mammalia; order Chiroptera; family Miniopteridae; genus Miniopterus; species Miniopterus natalensis. The sequence goes on along the minus strand of NC_142093.1, from coordinate 16,546,832 downwards.
CTTCAAACTGCTTGACTGTGACTATTTGGTACAGAAAGTAGGGACAACTGTCTCTAAGACCAGTAAATGCATGGCAATAATATAAGCCATCTACCTATGTGCAAATGCTAATCATTATTATTTTATTTATTGTTTTGAGGGTGGGGAGCAAAAGGAGTGCAGGCACCCAGGTCATTAAAAAACTCTTATTAAGATTTTGATTAAAAATAAGGAAAGTCAAACATGTCCTTATCTTACCCCATTTGAAACTCTTGTTTCTTCAAAAAGATTTTGTTAACATCCATATTCCTAACCATATGGTAAGATGCAGGCTCTATTAGTTTTTAAAAAACGTGAAATCTTTATCGAACTAATAGTGTAGGCCATCATTGACTGGTCATGGAGGCAAAAGTGTTTTTGAGGACAAAATTATATATTGTTTTTAACAGATTTTACTTTAAAGTGACAAAGACCATAAACTGTAGACAGTAAAGAAGAAAAAAGTGCCTCTAGTTTGCTTGTTCTTTGAGTAGAACAGATTCAAAATTTATCAAGAACAAAACTAATGTATTTAGAGTTGAGCAATTTCTAAGGCAATGGGTTGGGACAGGTGTATTCTAAGTCCAGTTAGCTAGAGTCATGCCTGTAGAGATGACAAAGAGAACCCACTTACAAATCAGGGTCCACCATTCAATTTTGTGATGAGAAATATTTTCTGGATCTTCTTTAGCATGAGCTTTTAAAAATTAACTACAAAATGTAATAAAATGATACCAGGTCCCAGGTAAAAATGGGCAAAATTTGGGGCCAGTTAACCTTCAGTTTATAAAGGTGGGAAAACCAATTATCTCAGGTTCCCACTAGAATCTGTGCTACTATAAGTTCTCCCACAAAATCCTTCTAGTTATCATTTTCCAGGGCCTTTTTTCATGATCCATTTTGATGGCCAAATTCAGTCATATTTATTATATCTGTCCTTTTTAAACCCTCAAAATGGAGTTAAAAAAAGTTAAATTTGATAAATTGTCGATGGTTTCCCCAATTTTCATTTTGTATGTTACCTAAAAAGAAGTCCTTGTCGGTTCAAGCCATAGGAGGCCAAATCCAAAATTTTCTGGATCTCACTCCAGAGCTAATCTAATGATAAGTGGAGGAAGTAGAAATCCATTTCCTAAGGCACGACGGAGTTTGAAATGGCTCCTGGGTAGCAACAGATCACCAGGAGAAGCTGGAATTTCCTCACTCCATTATAAACTTCTCACCTGTCTAAGGGTTCAGTTAGGAATATAGATGGGCAACTGGACAGGTCCACCCAGGTGAGGCTTGAAAGGAAACCATGTGGAAATGAACTCTGGCATGAACCCAAAAGAATCCAACCACAATCGCCATTGGTCCTTTGAACTCTGGATACTGGGCTGTGTTTCTGCCTTTCAGATTCCAGATTTGGGCAAATCATTTTTTCACACATCAGAATCACAGTTCCTTTCCACTTGGCAACTTCTATCCACTGTTCAAATATTAATTTTCTCTATGATTTAACAATAAGTGGATATGGGCTAAAAAGTTGTGGTATTAGGATCAAAACCAATGAACAACTCAGCTTGCTCACAGCTTGAGTGTGGAGGAAGAAAATAGGCCTTTACAATGCTCAAGCACAGGGACATTCGTCATTGCGCTTGCTCCTAAACGCGTTCTGGTGACCACTAGGTGTCACTCTGCACAGATGCCTACACGTGGAGATGCAAAGGCAAGAAAACTTGATTCCTTGGTAAAGCTGTTCTCTCCTTTCCTTTAGGAGACAGAGAAAAGATTCTGCACACGATGAGTTTAATTTCCCCTTTCTCATCAGCGAAAGTCTTCAATTTGCCTTTTATTTAGATCTGAAAGAAATTTTTCTTGAGTTCCTCCCTTGTGTCAATCTTCCATTCTCTTGAATTTAAAGCTAAGGAAAAGCTGGTCTTGGTTGAAGGAACACATGCTGAAGGCTAGAAAATTCCATGTTGCATGAGCATTGTGGAGGTCCTCCTTTGGGGGTTACACAGTCAAGCTGAGCATTTCCTCAGACTCTCCATCCCTTTGGGGCAGAGCAAACTTTACTGGGGGGCACCTTTAGAGTGTGATTCGAAGCTGTGACCGCAAGCACTTCCCCTGCCTCAAATATTCACTTCATTAGTGGGCCCCTCCCATCTGGAGTGAAGTTCACACCAATGAAATCTTACCCCTGACTCAGGTACATTATTTAAGTCAGAACAGTGTTACTTAGATGTGTATGTTACATAGTGCCCCTCATGAGCGCATTAACATTAAATTAAGTTATGCAAGTATATTAAGTTAAATTATATTATCTACATATCCCCTGAAAAACACAGAGAGTATAGATTTGAGGATGTATGTTTCAAATAATAAAGAAAAAAGGAGGGACAGGTGTTGATAAAGACAATGAAATTGGACAGGATTTAGCCACAGGAAGTGTAGAGGCCACGAGGATCATGGAAGGAGCAGGGACATTCATTACCTGTCCTTGTTGCAAAGTTCTCTCTCTCTCCCTTTATGATCCTTCTGTGAACACCCATTTTCTCTCATCTAATTTGGAAAATACAGAAAGGTTTGGGATGTATTTCATGAAGCAGTGGCTAAACTAGAGAAGAAAGAAAAGAAAATACGTGAAGTGTCTTCCATGTTCCATGCACTATATTCTATGCCTTTTGAACATGAATCCACTTAAATGACCCTCTGTAAGAGAGTAGAAAAATGAAGTGCAAAGTCTTAAGTGACTTTCCGGAGTCCTCACAGCTGGAAGGAGGCAAAGCCACAGCTAGAACAGATTAGAACTTCTTTATAAATGACCCTAAGGAGATGAACTTGGGATAAGTCTGCCCTGTGTAATTTCTCCTTGAGTGTGGATGGAACCTGTGAGCTCCTTCCAATCAGTAGAATATGGCAAAGGTGATGGGATGTCATTTTTGTGGTTCAGTTTGGTTGGGTTACATTTATTGTATAAGGCTCTGTTAGTAGACTGGGGGTAGAGATTCTCCTTGCAGTTTTAACGAAGTAGGTGGGCATGTTGGGGAAGCCCACGCAGTTAGGTCTATAATACCTACTTACGTTGTCCTATGTGATTTCAGTTCCCTTCTATGAGCCCACTGTACATACATGACCTTTTACCAGGGATGGCCACCCAAGTTGCCTCTGATTCCCTGCTCTCACAAACAATGTTGTGGTGCATATCTCTGCAAACAGCACACTGTGGAATATGCCTGGGAGTGGGATTCTGGGCCATGTATAACATGCTACTCAATTTCATTAGGTGCTCCCGGGGTGTTTCTGGACAGGCTGTGCCTCGTGGCATGACCACCGCAGTGCAGAAAAATCTGACTATACAACTATCACAGTATTTCAAACCCCAAGTGTTTCTGTCTCCAAAGCCCATGTTCTGATTAAATATGAACGATGTCCTAGTCGTCCAAGTTTTGAAGACATTCAAAGAATACAAATACTCAGAAGTTCCAGACATTACTGTGTCCAAAATTAAAAGACAGATCATTATCTGAATTTTCCTGTCTCATGGCTGTTCTCCATCGACCTCCTCTTACCTGATTATGAGAGAAAATAAGGGTGTGGGAAGAGAGAAGTTTGGAATATCGTATTGAGGTGTCAGGGAAATAGCTGTGTGTGAGTGTGTGTGTGTGTGTGCGTACACACAATGGGAGAAAGAGAGAGGCTAAGAGATGAAAGTAAAAGGGAAACAAGAGTGACAAGTAACAAAGAAACATGTTTTTAAAACACTGATTGGGAGTGAAGGTGATAAGGGTAGGTAGGAGTCAGCAAGGGGCTTTGCTATGAGCCTGCGTGCACACGCGCGGTGAGAGGGCAGGCAGGCCCTGGCCGAGCGCCGCCTCCGCAGGCTGCTGAGCCACCTGCACACGCAGCCCGGGCGCTGGCGCCTCGATGCATCTGAAGGGCCCTGCTGGCCCCGCTGTGCGCTTGGGGAGGTGAGGAAAGTATAGAGCACGAAGATGCGATTAGGCACCGAGGCCATGTCACCGTGACCAATTTCTTCTTGCTTTCTTTCCTTTAGAGCTAAATTGTCCAGTGTTGGAAACGAAATTTGTAACCAGAATCTCCTCATCACCAAATATTATGTTTTAATTGCTGGGCGTGCCAGGTTGAAATAGGCATCACTCAATCCGCTTGTTGAAAGCACACAAAGCGCAGGGTTTTAAAAGAAATTAAGCCTATAGAGGTTTTCCCTGACACATTTTATTTGAGAAAGTATTGAAAAATAACAATTTCTCTTTTACTAATTTGATGACCGATTGACATGAAACTGTCCTATGCAAATCAGCAGCAGGGAGTATGAGCTATAGCTAAGTGATAATCTACGCTAAGTGGTTAACAAAAGTGCACATTGTTTTGAAATGAAGTCACCTAAACAGATGCTCACAGCTTGCAAATACCAGACTGATTCTCCCAGGGCGTGGTCCCCTCTCTGTCACCTGGAACCTGAGAATAAGGCCCAGCTCCACCCTCCCTGTAAGAGTGTCACTGATGGAGCTTCAGGTATACCAGAAAAGGTTCCAGAGGGACCTTGAAGACCATGCAGGTCCAGCCTCCCTCTGGAGCTTGATTCTCCTGAACTCTGCCACGTGGCCGTCCACATTCTGTTTGTTTCAGTATTCCCAAGGATGAAAAGTTTACTTCATCCCAAGACAGCCTATTCAGTATTTCAACAATAATCAGAAAGATCTAACTTTTGCTCTATTTAAGCAGATATCTGCACTCATTTGGAACCTTCCTCTCAGTCCTGTTTCTGACTTTTTGGATAACACAGGAAAAAAGTTATTGCTTACTTCTAGTGATAGCATTGCGAAGGCATCTGTCATTTCAATCTCAAAGGTTTCCTTTTATAAGGAAAACCCATTTCTTGTTTTCATAAACCTCCTGTGTCACAGATTGAAGTTTATTTTCCATCTTGGGCACCTTGTTTTCTGGCGCTCAGGACCAAGGATGACAGAGAAGGGGAAATATAGAATAAAATGGGGTCAAGCATGTGGGCAAGTATGTCTTTGGTGTAAAATTCTTTTCATGTGTATTTTAAAATCTGATGATTGTTATAAATAAACAGGTAGAATGAGATTTTTTTGTATTAAAAATCTTGTTTAGCTGCATGATAGGAAGTTGACATGAATAGTAGGGGAGGTGGAGGCAGGGGGCCAGAGATGGCATCACGATGCTGAACAGGTTTGTGGGCCCGAGGCCTCGACGCGGAGGAAGAACTGGGCTCCTACAGCAGGATGTGGGCACCTTGGAGCAAGGGCCCTGACTGGCAGCTGATTCTGAACTGGTTGCCTCATATCAATGGCAAATTTAAGAAGGACGATTAATTAAACCGCTCCTCCACTGTTCCCTGTGTGGTGCTGGCTCCTCCCAGTTCAGTGCCTGCTGCATGTGACACAGCAGACGCCCTCAGGATGGACATGGTGGAAATCCACTCTTCAGCTTCCACACCTCAACTACCCTCTGTATTTCCAGGATCGCTCCTGGCATCTGATGGCAGCACCCAAAGGGGGGTCCATAAAGGGTAAAGACAAATGGTGCCTGTCCTACAGCTTACTGATGGTTTAAAACATGAGCTGCCTTGGGTCAGGGGTTGGGATGGTAGTTAACGTATTAAAATCTACATCATTTGACTTGAGTAATTCTGATATTACTTAATTGCTCTGGACTCTCAGATACCTTAGCGGCTCTGCGGGTGCGGGTCTACCCGATTGCCTCTGTAATCATCAGGACCCGCGAGGACGGCCCGCCCATCCCTGAGGCCGCCCGCCTCCCGCACGCACAGCGTGGGAAGCTCTCCCATCCCCGCCCCTTCCCACCAGTGGGAATGAGAACAGGGTGCGCCCCCCATTCAGAGAAGCCAGGCAATGTCTGTGTGCGGCCAGAGCCCAGGGACCTGTGAACACTGAGCCCTGGTGGGTGCCCGCGAGGTGAAAGGGAAGAGGTGAGGCTGGTGGGTGTGAATTGAGAAACGGAGAAAGCAGATCCCAGAGAATAAAGAATGAATTAATCAGGCAGGAGAGGGAGGCAGAGTGAGAAACAAAGGCGACACCTCCTCCGGACTCCTGAAGCATTTCCACTCTCCAGCTCCAGTTCGGCCTGGAGGCCCGACTGGAGGCCCGACTGCTTTCCCTCGGAACTAGCTGGGCTTCGGTTTGGTGCTTTGCATCCCAAAGTATCCTAAGTGAAGCTCCACTTCTGATGTTAGAAAGGAGGACTGAGCAAGGGAGAGGGGCCAATTCCAAAGTCATCACCCCCCAGGGGAGCTGTGGGGAGGCCACAACTGAAGCCCCTGCCTTGGAGGGTGCCATTGTAGAAATAGAATAGAGCAATTACTGGGGACTGCTAGGGATCTAAAGACTCGCTAACTCACCCAGGACTCATTTAGGTGGGAAAGGGGAGGCTTTTGATCGTCCACAAAGCACCGGAATGTAAGAGAAAGCAATCAGCTGGGCATTGTGTTCCTTTTCTGTTTTCCCTCTGGTTTCTGTGGCAGTGCGAGCTGGCTTTCCTGTGGCTCCTTCCTGGAGCTTTTCTGCAGGTGACCGCGGTGGCGAGTCCAGGTGGGGGTCAGTGCTGGGACTCACACCTGTATTGTGCTCGACAGTTTACAAAGTGCTTTCACATACATCCCAGCGCTGTAATTTATGGAGCACCTACTGTGTGCCGGGCTCGGTGGGGCTTGTCCGTAATAGCTCTGAACCCCACGGCCGGTCCGGAGGCGCACTCTCATTCCCAGCCTGCAGAGCAGGAGGCCGAGGCTCGCAGAACCTAATACCCGCCTTTGGACACTCGGGCACCGGGGCTTGAACCGAGCTTCTAGGCTGCAGTTTGCACTCCTCTTGCCGTAAAATGACACTTTCCCCCTTTCTTCATTTCCTCTAGTCATCCGTGCAGATGAGAGGGGATACACTTTCATAGAACTACGCATGGGCAGGTCACAGTAACGGCAAGGGAAGTATTCGGAAAGAACTGAGAGCTGTAAAGTAAAAGTACGGAACGACCCAAAGAAGTCACGAGTAAAAATATTAGGCCAATTCCCATTCAGTCCTCTCTGGGAGAGGCGAGAAACGAGACTCTTACCAATTTTAATTTGATTTTGTTATTTAACAAATACTGAATGCTTTGTCTACTCCGTGCCAGGTATTGCGCCAGACACTGGAGAAAGAAGTTGAAAATGCATGGCTACAATTCAGAGCCTTCGTGGGCTCTTGAACCAGGGGGGAGACAGGTTCATAAGCAATCCCCATGCCGTCCCTCAAGGGCATTGAGGGAGGCAGGATATTTACAGGGTGCAACAAGTATGTAAGTTAAATGTGTATAAAATATTTGTTTTTGCTGAGAGTCAGGCTTGAAGGTAACACGGAAGAAGTAGTGGTTGGGCTGGAGGTTGAGGATGAGTAAGGATTTGTTATGTGGGCAAGGAGGTGTTTTAGTGAAAGAGATCAATGCCTATTTATTTGCTTCAAGAATCCATGTGAAGGGAAGGAGTTTGGAATTTTCGGGGCCAGTTCCTCTACCCACATGTGAATTCATTTGTCTTGGAATGAACATGGACTAAAGGAGGTAGGTGCACAGGGAGAGGGAGTTGGAAGGTGCTGAGTTCTACCTCTGCTGCTATAGAGTTTCCTGCCCTAAACTCACCACACATAGCTCTTGTGTGTGTGTGTGTGTGTGTGTGTGTGTGTGTGTATACTCATCTCTTTGGGGTTTTTTAATCATGTGCTATTGGAGGAGGGAGTATAGCAGCCACTGTGACAATATATAATCTGATAAGGCTCCAACTACATTTCTGATGATATTACTTATTTTCTTATCACAATTAAACAGTGTTTCCTTAGTATAAAACATTATGTGTGTGATACTATATATTTTTGTTGACATGTATAACTTCCATACAGCTATGTGCGCCTTGAAAATGCATTTTTTATATATTTATTTATTTGCTCAACTGTTGTTAAACAGTTGTTTCTAGATGGAAACCACCAACACACTTTATTAGACATTTTCATTTGGTTGTGAGGTTCACTAATCAGTAAATAAGCGGTCATTTAATATTTAACAACTAAAAATAATTGCACAATTGCACTGAAATGCTCCTCGGTATGTTGTTGCATACTCTGAACATTGCTTAAGTGTTGTTGGGTGGTATAAAGATCTGGAACAATAGCGTGAACTTTGTGAAAACCTCAGGTTTTCCAGGTCGGTGAGAACATTCAATGCTACGCTGATTAAATGTGATATAGTTTAAGAAATGCATTAACAATTGGTGACTAAAGAGCACGTGAATTGATTAGTCCATTTGCCCTGCACATTATGAGGTAGGCTACTAAATGCGTATAGATCATGCATTGATAAAGACAGAGTGCTTTCCAAATGTGAAGGTCATATGCATTGTGGCCAGCATAGTCCCAGTGGGAACTATTCTCTGAAATTATAATTGAAGTCATCGGGATGTGTTATTAGTTTTTAAAGTAATTGATTAACGTAAAGTCTCTGGAAGATATTGAGTGCCTAATGCAAAACCAAAGCTACATGCTAAATGTAAGCAGCCTCTGGTAACTCAGTTCACACAGAGGCTGACCAAAAAAAGCCATCAGTAAAACTGTATGCTTGTGACGTGGGATTATAAATGAATAAACACTTAATTGGCTCAGTACAGTTAAGACCTAGGGTACTTCATGGTCACTCCAGTCATTCTGTGAATTGCTGATTGTATCGGAGGCTTTAGTCTCTTCCAGGCAGTTTGCTGAGGGAGAAAGCAATGCAGACAACGTATTTGGATCTTGATGGGTTTTATTTCATTCCTCATGGCATTAACATCAACAAGAAGTGCTTTTTATACAGTGCTGATTTAATATCTATCCACTTGGGTTGACATTGTCAGTGGGTGACACTGGATTAGTATTTCATTTTTTTATCAGTAACCTGGATAATGCAATTATGAGCATTATCAACTTTGCAGACATCACCCAAATGGAAGGGCTTAACACCTCACAACTCACACACAAAGAACACAGTGTAATCTTTTGAGTCAAGAAGCTGGAGGGCAGTTCCAAATCCTTTTCAATGACCTGACAGTGGTCTGTGGCTTATCATTAAAATGAGAAAGTACAGAGTGCGACCTTCTGTAGAACCCATTGAGTTGTAAGAATTACCTGGATGACATTTTGTTCCATCTCAACAGCTTTGCAGAAGCCAACACATGAACTCTCAGGCTGGCTCCAGGACATCGGCGGTGTGTTAGGAGGCCTATAAAAATCTCTCCATCACTATTCATTTTATGCATAACATTTTGTTTTAATTAGTAATTATAAGTTTATTGAATTTACTAGTTCTATAAGTACAGTCGCTATGCTTTTTTATAAATTCCAAATATATTTCCAGTATCCAACACTTAATATGGATTTTGTATTTTTGAGGAATAAATGAATCACATTTATATTTACTGACTCCTCCACAGAAGTCCAGGATTTTTCTTCATCAAAGGCTCCAGTTTGGACCTGAGCTATGCCGGCCACTGGGTTCAGATGCATCCTGTCTTGTTCTCTTGGAGGGTGGGAGACACACAGGAAACCACATTTATTTTATTGCGCTCACGTGCGTGGGAGGAAAGGCGTGGGAATGTGGCTGCAGAGCTTTCTGTGTGGAGCATTATGATGAAAGGGGGCCCTGAACTGAAGGGTCCATGAGGGCTCTGTGAGACAGGTGGCACACAAGGTGTTTGACATAGTGGATGAGAGACAATCGCCGCATTGCTCCCAGGGCCGTTTGGGCACCTCAGGGGCTGGCATCTTTGGGAGGGTACAGGTGTCACAGACATGACTGTTCTCACGAGAGGAGCAGTGCCAGAGATAGAAGAGACTCAGTGAAGTGGACGTCAGTGGAGGGCAGAGGAGAAGAAAAACGTGGCAGAACGTGTACTTCATAGACTCGTTTCTGATCCCAAGAGGCACCTTTGGGCATTTCCAGCTACAAGTGTGTGGGGGGTTGACCCTTTTTCAGTAGATGGGTAAGAGCCAAAGAGATGGGCATGATTTCTGATTTTTGCCGCCATCTGTACCCACAGGTTCAAGAGCCTGGGGAAGCTCAGGTCACATTTTATTAGGACACTTTTACCCTTCTCCAGGTCATTGGCTGGCAACCTTTAGCTAACGTGGCCAACTGACACGTGTAACTGTATCTCGCCGTCTCTCAGGCTTCTGGCCCAAAAGGAGTTCTGGGGTGGAGAGTCCACGCATCACCGCACGCCCACTCCTGATTCACCATGTGGATGCTCTGAAAACAGGCTCAGTAGCCTTGGATTCAAATTCAAGGAGGCTGTGGGTCCTGGGTGTGAACTTCTAGTCCCACTGGGAAGCTCCAGGAGGGCAGGCTTGTGTCTCACTTTTGTGTCCTCAAGGCCCAGCTCCATGTCTGGCACAGAGGAGACGCTCAGGAGATATTTGTTGAAGAATGTTTTATTTAACTTCATAACCCTGACCAGGCCGAGTACATATAAGTTGACTGCTCAAAGAACGTTATAATTTTCATGAACACGGAGAAAGGAAAAGCAAATGAGGGTCTCCACAGACTCTACAAGGCAAAGTTTCTGAATCTTTTTTTCCTTAATTCATTTTCTGCCTCTCTGCCCTTCACTCTAACAGCTGCTGCTCTGATCCGCTCCTACCTGTGGCCTCGAAGGCACCATGCTACCTGCCAGCCGGCTTTGTGTCAGCAGGCAACGCAGCCCGAGCAGGGAACATTCTGAAATGTGTTTGCTGTCACTTTCCTCTAAGGGCCATTCCTCATACTAAGAAACTGAATTGTGTAAAACGAGCTCAGTCCAAAGAGGACATACATGTGGCCAATAGACATATGAAAAGATGTTCAACGTCCCTAATCATCAGAGAAATGGAAATTAAAACCAAACTGAGACATCACCTCACACCTGTCAGGATGGCTCCCACCAATAAATCAACAAACAGCAAGCGCTGGCGAGATGCGGGGAAAGGGGAGCCTCACCTGCTACTGGTGGGAGTGCAGACTGGGGCAGCCACTGCGGAAAGCGGTGTGGAGCGGCCTCAAAGATTACACAAATAGCTGCCTTATGACCCAGTGGTTCCACTTCTGGGGATATGTCTGAAGAAACTCAAAACACTTATTCCAAAGAATATATGCACCCCTATGTTCACTGCGGCGTTATTTACAACAGTCAAAATTTGGAAGGAGCCCAAGTGCCCGTCAGTACACGAGTGGGTAAAAAAGCTGTGGGACATTTACACCATGGAATACTACTTGGCTGTAAAAAAGAAGGAAATCGTACCCTTTGTGACAGCAGGGATGGACCTGGAGAGCACTATGCTAAGGGAAATCAGCCGGGCAGAGAAAGACAAACACCACATGCATTCACTCGATGCGGAATCTAGTGAACAAAATAAACTAACAAACAAAAAAGAAACAGACTCATAGATGGAGGACAGACTGACAGCTGTCAGAGGGGACAGGGATCGTGGGGCTGGTGAAAAGGGGTTAAGCAAAAACCCCCAGACTCATCGACACAGACCACAGTACGTGAGTATCGGAGGGAGAGTGGGGTGGGGGAGGTAGAAGAAGGTAAAGGGGAGATAGGCGGGGACGGAGGGAGGCTTGATCTGGGGTGGCGGACACACAATACAATATACAGGTGATGTATTGTAGAGCTGTACACCCGAAGCCTATATAATGTTATTAACCAGTGTCACCCCAATAAATTTAATAAAAAATTAAAAAAAAAAAAAAAGAGATTCCTGGCTGGGAGGCAGGGCTGACGCCTATCCACTGCACCCCCATCCGCCCTCGTCACCCCCTTCCCTGCACTCATCCAAGCCTAGGCTCCCCGCTGCCTTGACGCCTTGAGCACAGGAAGCAGGGCCGTCGGACAGGCTGCCCGACTGTGTCCCAGAAGGAAGGTAGGACGCGCGGGGGGGCGCAAGGCCTACAGCAGCCTCGCCGCGCGGCCGGCCCGGGCGTCGGAACAGGAGGCGGCCCCGCCGGCATGTCCCGGAGCCGAGCTGCCCGCAGCTCAGCCCATGGCGAGGACCCGGGGGCGTCAGCCAGCAGCCCCAGAGGGAGCGGCCCCTAGACGCTGAAGGCGCTCGGTCTGCGGGCAGCCGGCTTCTTTTCCTCCCGGCGACCTCCGTGTCCAGGCGCTGGTGCCAACCCGAGCCGGGGCGCCACGCTCCGCTCCGCGCCAAGGCTTGGAAAAGGCCGGCTCCTCCTTACCCTCAGGGCCAGAGGGGCTGCGTCTGATTAAATGGGAAGCTCCTTGTTCCGCTGTTAGTCTTATTTATATAAGACATTGAAGTAAGAATACTGTCACGTAAAACTTTTCTTCACCAAGATACGTAAATTAATCCAATTAAGTTACCCAGTCAGTACATATTCACTGAGTGCCTACTATGTGCTAGGTCCTATTCTAGGCCCTGGGATATGCCAGTGAGCAAATCTTTAAGTAGTTCAGATTTCTTGGATTCGGGTTTATTCCAGGAAAGTTCAGTTCCCACTGCTTTAAAGGTGTGTCATCTCCGAGAGGGCAGGGTTCGAGACTGTAACGGGTTCGGGCTTGGTTTTCTTAGTGCTCAGTGTTCTAGCAACACTGGCTCAATTACGTCTTATTTTCTCCTTTCCTTTCCTTTCCTTTCTTTTACTTTTCTCTTTCTTCCTTTCCTCCTTCCCTCCCTCATTCTTTTTTGCCTTTTCTTTCTGGCAATATTATTAGTCTAAGTGACACAAGCACATAAAAGACAGTGACTGACAATTTAATAACAAAGGTTTAAGGCCTTGAGACGTCACTAGGAAGTGGAGAAACGGGAAGCTAGAGGCACAAATGCACAACCACCTAACCCCCAGAGCCCTGCCTGCACTTGTTAATTTGTTTTTGGCAGTTTGGTGACCTGTACCCTCGGGAAGCATTAGGGATACACTTACTGTATTAGCTAAGTGATAAATGGTCCTAGCGAGGCAGTAGCTGGTAAGTGGCAAGGCCACCTGATTCTTCCTTCCTGAGAGCCTCCTATCTTCAATCTACCCGTCAATTAGTATCTACAGACACATGCATCTTTCTTGACAGAGAACGTGTTATATGGGGAGATGGATTGACAGGGACCAGGCCTGACTTTAATTGTAGGAGATGTTGCTTTCGTGTCGGCCTCTCCAGAGATGGGGGGAAGGGGCATTGCCACAATTTGCAGCATCGATTGATTCTGAGAAACTGCCAAGCAACCCCTGTCTACCAGAGGTGGTAGGCAGAAGTACATTTTCCTGATTTCTAGTTCCAATACATCATTCCCTTCTGCTCAGAATGCATCCCTCCTTTCACCTGGGCCCTTTATTAGCTCTGAAGTACATTCGGCAACGGCTTTGGAGGAAAATGAGCAGCAGGATGCTAAGCTGTGTGCCTGCCTCCTGGGAACACATGGCCTGCAGGGGAAAGCAGCCTGAAGGCCAGGAATTCAACTGCTCTGGAGGCCCAGAGGGGCCAGAGCCTCTGCTTCCTTCTCTACCTGCAAGACCGTGCCATTGCCACTGCTGACTGGAGTCCTTCAGCCACTGGCTTGGCAGAAGCGATACAGGCTTTGAATACACTATTTGTGATCCTTGGTTAAGTCTGCCCTTCTTTATGATCATCTGTTTCTTTTGTTACTGTCTTTCTGTACCCATTTAGTTTGAATGTCACTCAGGGTTGGGATCACCTTAGTGTTTTCACAATTCAACAGATACATACTAAGCATTTAAAAACCAAGTGTCAGTCACAGGAGGAAGAAAATGAATCAGTTCCTGCCTGTTTTCTTCATTTATTTAATTGTTCATTTGTCATTCATTCGGTCAACAAATGTGTATTGAACACCTACTTTATGCTCTCTGTTATTGGAGGCACGGGGATATAGCAGTGAACAAAACAGACAACGGTTCCTGCTGTAGTATTCTGGAAGGAGGAGACACAAGGAACAAGTGAGCACACAGTACGTCACGTGATGCTAAGTGCTACAGAGAAAAATTCTGTGCCACCGAGAGTTGCAATTTTAAAGAAGGCAATCAGAAAGGCTTTTCTGGGAAGGTGTATTTAAACTCAAAAATTGAGTAACTATTTCCCATTCTGCCTGGAAGGCATGGCCCCCAATCTCTATGGCGATTCATAACCCTACCTGCTCTACAAAACCCAGCCTCAACAGTGGTCTGGTTAATGCTTATACTAAAAAATGGATTTGTTATTTGTTTGAAATTCAAATGTTTTAGAGTGTCCTATGTTTTATCCAGCAACCTTAGCACCCCAGTGCTTCCTCCAAACTGGAAATCTTCTTTCTCTCTTATGAACCACAATGTCTTCTTCTTCTCTTGTGGCATTGCACAGGTTTTATCACATCTCCTCTCCTCCAAGCACACTGAAGTCAAACCGTACCTGATCCACCTCTTTATCTCTACAACACGCAGGGGAGAACTGGCACATAGTAGATGGGTGTGCATTTGTTTAATGGATGCACAGGGTGTTTATACAGACTGATATGCGAGCATTCGCTAAATCAGCAAGTTCTTGGGGCCACAGCCTTTTTTCTGAAGGCACAATTATCTGCCACCTAACGTTTGTGTTCCCCAGAGCACTCAGTAGGCTCCTAAGTGTCTCAATCTTCCGCTCCGACGCTCTCTTCTGTTGGAGTATGAACCGCACTTGCTTAGTACGTAGTGTTTAGGCTGCTCTTGCTCAAAGTGCACATTAACATAGCTGTTCACTGACATATATAGAGATGTATCTATTTGGCAGCACTCCCAAGGCTGGATAGAACTGGACACCCGGGCACTCTGCGATTGATCTGAATCCCCAGGGGAGGGCCTCTGAGGACTTTGATCTGGTTGGAATTAGAGAGCTCTGCAAGGGTCACTTAGCCCAAGCTTCTCTGGCTTCCCTGTGCACTGTCTTCACTCAGTTATCTGTCAGCCAGCAGAAGCCAAGTATTTCTAATACCGCGGACCATTTCACTTTCCCACTGTCCCTCACCACGTTCAGCCCCTTTCCTCACTCTCCAGCAGTTCTAGTCCCCCCAGGATGCTGCGCCTTTTGAGGGCTCTGCTGGCCAGGCCAGATCAGGTTGCCGTCCCATCCCTTCTGCAAGGGTGCCTGGTCAGCCTCCTGCTCCGTGCTCTCAGCCTCCTGCTCCGTGCTCAGTGTCAGTCAACACCTCCTTTGCTTTCTGTCTCACGGAAATTTGTTAAAAGCTATCCTCTTCTGATAGCTTTCATCCTCTTGTTTCCTGCTGTACATTTATACATTTGAAAAAAACCCTTTAGAGTGGATTTTTTTTTTAAGGGGCCCCCTGGAGGGAGAGGCATTAAGCACGCAAGTTCATTCTGCCAACTTGCAGAAGTCCTCAACGCAGTCTGAAGAATTCTGTGAGAAGAGCTTTTGGCCTGAAATATTTCTTGAAGCAGCCCAATCCAGCCATGCTCTCCTCATTCCCTGGGAGTAAAGACGTTCTCTTAGACACCATGTGGGTCATGGAAAACCCCGGGGTCTGCCGGAGCTCACTGGGCCCATCTGGACATCTCCGCCGGCTCTGGCACGTGGGCGTCTTGACCCGGCCTCTGTGGGAGTATTTGCCCCGTGGAAGCGGCAAATGCCGCAAATCTGGGCTCTTTCCTCACCAGCCCCCCAACTGGTGGGCCAGTTTACCAGCAGGCCTCTGAGCATATTCTGTGGGAAGGGGGTTAGTGTGGCACGAACCCCATTTCCAGGAACACTCGGGCACCCTTATACCTCAGCAGCGTCACTTTATCAGCCCAGCTGGGCAGTCCCTGGAAAGCCAGGGAGTGGGTCTGAGAGAGCCTGGCAGACTCAAGGCAGGAAGGTTCCCACTGGTGAAAATCAGGTCATAGGAAAGGCCCAGAGCACAGCAGTCCCAAAGGAGGTACCTGGAGGGCGCCACAGGAGCCCACGGGGGGATTGCTACAGGGGAGCAGGACCTCCCCCTGGTGCGGGTGTCAGGGGACGAACTGGATGGCGCCAAGGCAGAGGCGGACAGGCCGCTTTTTCTCTAAGGCACTGACCTTGCTGGAGCTGGGGGGACTCATTTATTTCACCCCCTTTCCTCCCTGCAACAGGGACTCGACACATATGCTCAACTACCAGGATCAGCAGTGGGTGCAGACCCTGCTGGCACCGCTAATTACCAAAGGCCCCTCCGCAGGGGCAGGGGCAGGGGCAGGGGCAGGGGCAGGGGCAGGGGCAGGGGGCTAACACCTGGGCAGGGGTAGCTGACTCGGCTGGAACCCGAGCGCGGGCGCAGTTAGTGTGGACACCGGGTCGTTAATCAGAGAAGCAGTGCCCTGTGCCTGGGAAGCAGGCCCAGAGAGCCTTTGCCTTCTGATCAGCGGGTGCCACGGCGAGAACAGAAACCGAGTTCCTGGGCTTTCCTGCCGCAGAGAACACGGACACCTCGGGAGGGCCTGATGTCACTCATTTGTATGTAGGTAAAATTTGTTGCTTGAAGCATTAATGCGAGGTGTCCTCACCGGGTCGCCTCCTCCATAAATGACCTGAGGACTTTTTTGTGATCAAACTGTGCATCCATTTACCTTAAACCTGGGCCCTTTGATAATGTGGGCAAGGCAGTGGCCATTAAAGGGCTTCCAGAGAACACTGTTTACCAACTTTCCTTCCCTTTTCACTATGCCCTGTAGCCTTTTCAGTGTTTTTCTAATTTACTTATTGTTGGAGAGATAATAAGGGCAAATTTTTAAAAATATATGTTTTAGGATTTTCTCCATGCCATTTTTAAGGGCTTCATAAAAATCATCTCATTTAATTTTTATAGTAACTCCATGTGGATGGAAATTTCTGCTCCAAATTTACGTAGGAGGAAACCGAGGCTTAGAAAGATGAAGAGCTTTGACGAAGGTCTTGCCGTTTCCCACCTGCCTTCCCTGCCTGTCCATTTTGATGCTTTTGAGGTTACGCAGGGGAGTGTGCAGGAGGGATGGGATTACTTGGAGATTTCTCCAGTTTTGACTGTCACACCTCAAGTTCGTCCCTCACTCAGCCGATTGGTGACCAGGACCTCCTCTGCCTTCCTGGGGCAATGGGTCACACATGTGGCCTGGGCTTTCTAGGAGAAGAGCTCCTGCTGGGTGCCCTGGAGGGAATGTCCATTATTACCATGCCCAGGACAATCCCATCAAGATCAGATGTGGAGTTTGAGTTTAAAGGAAGTCATTATTTTTCTGGTTCCATGCATACATCCCTTATTGATATTATTGTCTGCCGAGGCATAAATGTTAGTAATTTTCTATTTGTCTGCACTGCAGATACTGAAAGGATTTTTGTAGTTATTTTAGATAAAGAAAAATGAGGAAGTCTGTGTGTCCCATTCAGGAACCGGAATATAATTTCCACTTTCAAGATAATGTAAAAGGAAGTATATTTCATCTGGGCAGCGTGGCTAGAGAACAAAAGGCAACAATGGCAGCCCTTTAGAACAATTAATCTTCCTCAGAGCAGTGTCTCTGTTGAAGACATAATCCAAACGCAGCCTCGGTTATTTATCTGCTGCCATTTGCGGCAATCACTCGAGCTCAGATTTCCTTGGACCAAGTGCTCATCACCAACTTTCAGCCAAACTTTTAAAAATCCACATGAAACTATCATTTTAGAAAATATTTGGGACCTGTTGAAACCTCCTTATATTCCCCGGGGTTGAAGAGATTTAAAATCAAGGCGATGGAGCACAGAGGATTTTAGGGCAGTGAAACTACTCTGTGTGATACTAGTGATGGGTGCGGGTCATTACACGCTTGTCCAGACCCATGGGACGTACACCAGCAAGAGTGAACCTCGTGTAAGCCGGACGCTGGGTGGTCATGAGGTGTCGATGCAGGCTCACCGGTGGTAAGAAATGCACCGCTCTGGTGCAGGGTTTGCTTGTCTGGAAGGCTGTGCATGTGTGGGGTCAGGAATATAGGGGACATCTCTGTACCTTCCTCTCAATTTTGCTGTGAACCAAAAACTGCTCTAAAAAATGAAACTATTTAAATAAAGAAAAAAATATCAAGATGAGACCAATTGTACTGAGCAGTGCTTCCCTAAATGTGGGCTCAGGCCAGGTGCATGCAGGTTGGTGCAGGTGTCTAGGCTTCTACGAGGCCTGTTGAACCAGAATCTTTGTTTTTTTGGCCCAGGAATTCTATTTTTTTTATCCCCCCATCCATGCTAAGGTTTTAGGGCTGCTGGAGTAGAGGAAAGGCCTACGCTTTACTATCTGACAGGCTTGAATCATTTGTGTGTTTTTGAATCCTCACATGAGGATATTTTTTCCATTGCTTCTCAGAGAGAGTGGAAGGGAGAGGGAGAGAAGCATCGATGTGAGAGGGACACATCGACTGGTCGCCTCCCGCATGCGCCCCAGCTGGGGCCGGGGATGGAGTTGGAAACTGAGGTACGTGCCCTTGGCCGGAATTGAACCTGGGACCCTTCAGTCCTCGGGTCCACTGAGTCATGTTCTAACCACGGAGTCAAACCGGCTAGGGCCACACCTGAATCTTTGACTCTGTCATTTTGTAGCACTGTGACCTTGGCCAAATGTTTAACTTCTTTCTGCTTTAGTTTCCTCTTCTGCAAAATGAGGGTAATGCCACGTTCCTGGAGAGGATCGATGTTACGCATAAGAACCGCCTCGTACAACACCCAGCAGGTTGTAAACACTTGACATTAGCAGCTGCAGTCTCCCGTTCCCATGCATCACCATGGAGAAGCGGCCTTTCCTCGGCCAACAGAGCCCAGAGTCGCCAGTAAATCCTTCAGCACTTTGCCCCAATTGACTTTTCAACAAGTGACTGAAGGAGAAGGAAGCAGCTGATTGAATGAGAGAACAAGTCAGGTGGGGAAGGTCTTTCTTGACACCGTGGGCAGCTGTGTCTTGAGGTTTCTGTCTCCCGGAGCAGCGGCTCCTGAACCTCAGAAGCCACCAGAAACTCCCGGAGTGCTTGTTACACACACAGATTCTGGGGCTCCATTCCCTGCTCGCCCGATCAGGCCTTTGGGGTGGAGCCCCAGAACCTGCATATACAAGAAGCTCCTAAACTGATCTTTAGGAAGCCAGTGGAGCTTTTGGTCATAGACCAATTTGGGGGAAACCAGGCCCAGAATGTACAGTGTTTTATCCGCCTGCTGTTACGTTGCTTTTTTGTTGCTTCCCACCCCAACCTGAGCCCAGGAAATACGATTTTTAGTAGCAGCAGCAGCAGCTACAACTTCTAACGTTCATTGAGCCCTTCCTGGGAGCCAGGCATTGTCCTAAACTTTAAACGCACTCACTCATTAATCCTCATAGCAATACTCAAAGATAGGCATTGCAATCATCTATGATTTACAGAGACAAAGCTTAGGCACAGCTGCAGATCTGGGGGGTCGACCTCTTAATCTCTGGGTTACACCGCATTTCAAGAAAAGATACATTTCAAAGTGGGTTAAGATGCAACCAGCTCCTTCACTCTGAGTATCCAGAGCAAGAGGGCTTTACCTCTTCAGTTTAAATGAGCCTCAGATGAGCCTTTTGCTGGTTGGGATGAGGGAGGGGCAGGTCTGGAGCCAGGTCACCTTCTGGGAAGAGGAATGTGGGAAGGGAGAGGCCTGGCAAGGGCATGTGCACCCTGGAGCAGTGTCCTCAGGTGGTTTGAACCGGATGGTGGTGAGAGGTCCCCTCCCATCTCACTGCAACAGGCTGGCATGATTCTCGGAGACAGCCCCAGGTCTGTGCTGTTTTTGGTCCCTAAGCATGACTGTCAGCTGAAAGAAACCAGTCTCCCAGGCTTGGGAGCATATTCCCGTCAGAAAACCCAAAGATCTTTCTGCTCGGGACTCCCCCAGGTTATTTCTCAGAACTTGGAGGCAATTTTTTGGAAGCTGTGGGGCCCACAATTCATTTTTCTCTATTATATGACTCTCCCTTCAAAAATGGCCTGCTTTTCCATCTTCCGTGTCCCTGGAGATAAGCACACAAACTCTTCATTGTAACTCTTTTTATTAATAATTGCTAGAAGGGACTAGGAAATGCTGGAAACCAAACCTAATTAACGAACACAGTCACATTACAAAGGGGACAGGAATCTCAGGGTTTTCAACCCAGCTGATGTACCTGGATTGTTACTGACTCTTGTAGATTGCCCAGATCAAGTTATCTTCTTTTATTCATGGTCTCACCAAACCTCTCTGGTCCCTCAGCCTTCAGATGCTCTGGGAAATAGTTCTCCACCCTGAGTGTCAAGCGGAATCTTCCAGAGGCCTCAGTATAACTTCTGGGCCCCCGGTCTGCAGTGGGAATGATAATTTGCATTTCTAACTCAACTTTCCAGGTGCGGCTGAGGCTGCTGGTGCAGGGACCACCCTTTGGAAAATGCTGCTCTGGTAGACCCAGGCCTGAAGATGTAATTCAGACAGAAACATCGGTCATTCAGTGGGGACAGGGGTCACCAGATAAAATCGGAATGCTCAATTAAGTTTAAATTTCAGATAAACAAATCATTCTTAATGTATGTATGTTCCAAATATTGCATGGGACAGACTTACGCTAAAAGATTATTTGTTGCCTGTCTGAAATTCAGATTTATTGAAGTGTTGATATATCCTGCATTTTTATTAGTTAAGTCTGGAAACTCTATTTCAAGGGCATGACATTTGTGAGTTTCCTGACAGCATAGTAGCTATCTCAGTGACTCAGCTGAGATACCTTCTCAGATATTTCCTTCCACCACCTAGCTCTCAGGCCCTGAAATGGATTTCCCAACTCTGACATAGGTCATTCCTGCCCTGACCTTCCTCTAGAGACACCCCTCTAGGACCTACCTCTTACTTAGTGTATCCCAGAGTTGACTGCCCTACAAACCTTTGGAGGCTCCTATTGCCACATGCCCCTAGTGGAATATTCCTCTTTTGTATCCGAGTCTTTTAATATGCTTGAAGAGTGGCAATTTCAGGCCAAGGAAGGGGAGAAGGTGGAGCCCACAAAGCACACAGTTAGCTTCTTGCTTTGTTGATGCCAAAACTGGCCAAGCTGGTGCACCTGAGTCCCGGGCAAGCTCAGAGAGGGGCAGTGTGTCTATCCACCAAGCCAGCAATCTGGTGACTTTGCCATGTGGAACACACGTTAATACCATATAGTGGGTAAGTGCTGTTTCAAGGCAAGTTAAGGATCGCAATTTGTGTTTCATTTTTAAATCCCATTGTTGCTCCTATGGTGGCATTTCTGAAGCTGGACAAGCTTACTTGCTAGGACAGGTCAGCTTCAGAATACTGCTCCTGAAAGTAGCAGGAGAGTCTTAGACATGGACTATAATGATGATGACAATGATGAGCTAGGTAATGAAATAATTGAATGGAGATCATTCTTATGAGCCTTAAGTTCAGCTAGAGTTAGCATCCAGGGGGAGTTTGTCCACCACTTCTGGTCATTTCTCTAAGGAGCAGTATATTCACACTCACAGCCCAGCATCATGGTGACGACTGCCGAGTTGGGTCGCACATCCTTCTGCAGATTTTTGGCATAAATATTTAGGAGGACACCATCGTTCTCGTCTTTCAAATATTAATAATCCTGAATCAAAGAGCAGTACCTGGAAGTGTTTTTCCAGTAAGGCATTCCTATTTCCAAACACTCTAATGAAGCTAATTGGGAGCCTCAGGCTTCATTCTTGTCTTTCTCTGAGGAACAGAGTCCTGTTAAGTACTTGTTTTTTCCCCCCTAAAACTTGCCCTTGCTTGAGAAACGGATGTTAGAAGAGGGTGCGATGAAAAGTGAGAAGAAATGAACTGTAGCTGAGAACAAATATTTACTTTCCCAAGTCATAGCTATGTATCAGTGGCTTCCTATAGTAATCAATGAAGGAAAAGTCCCATAATAAATGTGTCTAATGTTTGTGTGCGAGAATGCTATTCCTTGCCCACCATTAGCACTGGCATGTGTTCTCGGGTTTTTTCCATTAGTCCTGATGTGCTTGGGCAATGTCACTCACATGCTCTTGCCTCATCCTACTAGTAATCAGTAGCAGGCATGTGCAAAAAAATAGCCAAGATTTTCTGGTGTTTTATGTGGTGAAGGGCTGGATTTCTGCTCCCAAGCGTTTCTGCTCCACTGGCATTGTGGTTTTGCATCACGCAATGTTATGTGGCGGCAGACAGGGACAGCACAGATTGGGAGGGTTGAACACGCACTGTAGTTGAAAGGTACCCTACATTTTCTTCCCAGGGGAGCCAACCTACATGAGCCTCGACCCAGGCTGCCTCTCTTCACGTCCTGACTATGCACTTTTCCCTTGCTGCCAGGGAGTGACCTTGGGCAAGCTACCTAAGCTCTCTGTGCCTCAGTTTCCTCAGTAGTCAAATGGAGGACATTTTATTACCAAGCTCTTAGAGACATCTTCAGCATTAAGTGAGATAATGCCTGTGAAATGCCTACCACAGGCTGAACACAACAAATATTAGCTAAAAATAGAATAAAATCAAAGAAAAATTTAAACTCTGTCCTCGGCTAATCCTGGATGAATCTTTGATTCTATTTTGCAATTATTGCATGAAGTAGAGATAATGTTGGCTACCTAATGGAATTTAACCAACGACTTGAATTTTGGAATAATTGTATCTTATACACTGGTTAAGGATTCATTGGATAACAATAGAAAATACATTAAGGGCATATTTAATAAAGCAAAGACCCCCTTATGTTTTAAGCCATCATTCTAGAATAAACTTTTGCTTACTGTCTAAAGCAATAAAGAGAACAGTATACAGAATAAATGTAGTTTCACTACAAATGGTGTTTCTAGTCTTATTATTTTTACATTTATTACTAGGCTTTTGTGTTCTAAACAAATTCTCTAGGTCTATGATTTTTGGACTTGGGCAGTATCACTGATAAGCCACCGGAACACCAGGGCGTGGAAACCGTGCTGTCTTCCAAGATGTGGTTTCTGTGGCCTGGCTCTTTCTGCTCAGCGCTCTCTGCTTGGTGGGAAGTGAGCAAGTGTGAAGGGAAATTGGGCAAGGTGGGTGAAGTGGTGTCAGTGGTAATCCGGGTGTTTAGACCACTCAAACTGTGAACATTTAATGTGGGTGATTTCCTGTCTGCAACAATATGCTTCGGTGTAGTCCCCAGTTTCCATGACCAGAGAGGTTCAAGAGCCAACAGATAGGAGGAGGGAAGGGAGCAGGCGAAGGGAACCTGCAGAGCAGCGCGTCTCCTCTGGGCCCTGTGGGCCCCCACTGTGCTCGAGGGGCTGGAAAGCTTTCAGAGCAGCTGTGACGTTACTGCTGGAAACGGGCACTCACTCCACTCCAGTCCCCACGCCTGCGGTCACAGACGGAGGCCTGGCCTCTGTGCTTCTTGCTGCCGAGGCCTCTATAAGCTGTAAACATCCTAAGAGAGCAGCTCCGCAAAATTAAAATGGGTATTTGCTGAGCGACTTATTCTGTGAGTTCATTTGATAAACTGACTCCCGTTTTACACCTTCAATGTTTTGCAGAGTGTAGAAGAGGCCGGGGAGCATTGCGTCACATCGGACACTCTACTCCGGGCCGCCTTTCCATTCGCAAAGGCTCAGGCGCACTGTGCCCGGTACGGATTCATCTTGCCTGCTTTTGTTCCCTTCAGTGCTGATGTCTCTTAGATATTCCTGGAAGGCGGCTAGGCTTGCTTCGCTTCCTTTCCAACACGCGGCTGCCTGACCGAGCACCCCCAGAGCGTGCTCTTGGGGAGCCCCGCTCGGAGCTCCTGCTCCACCCGCCCACGGAGGCCTGGTGCCGGGGCTGCGGGGGCGCCGCTCCTCCCGCTCAGCCAGAGGTTCTGTGCCCGAGCGGTGGCCCGCCCTCAAGACTCATCAGTTTAAGTCTCAGCCCCGCTCCTTCACTATGGTGATTAACGGCTTTCCCTTCTGGGTTATCTCGCGGGGACCCGGCGCTGCGTGGATGTCATCGGGCCGTTTTGAGACAGTGCCGTCCTCCTGCGCAGTCATCAGGCTCAACACTGTCCAGCCTCTGCAGGGAACACGACAGCGTGGGCTCTGCACAAACCCGAATCCCTTTTTCTATATTTCACATACATGGTATTGACCATACTGTTTGTAGTTCAGTGCAGGGCACTGCAGGAGACAGAGAAATAAATGAGCCATGGCTACAGCCTTAGGAGCTCGCATTGCAGTGGCCAAGGGGTGAGCATGACAAGGCCTGCGTGCAAATGTCTGTATGTGAAGCAGGACAAAAGGACCATCACCAAGATGGAATCCACGAATCCACGAATCCACGACGGGCATTTGCAAGGAGGAGAGGGCGACCACCGAAGCCTCTTCTCTTTGGATCTTGGTCGGTGTTTTGGGGTTCGGGGGACCAGAGAGAAAGCTTGTTGGCCACATTGCGGTGGTTTGTTGTCACTGTGATTTTGTACTAACAGCTCATTTTTGGTGAGAAATAAAAAGCAATGCAAAAGGGGATATAGGCAGGGATGGGGTATACAGACACTCCTTCATTATACTGATATTTTCTCCAGGTTGTAACAGAAAGAGTGAAAAACAAAAAGCCTACAATTCTCACCACAATTATATTCGATTTGACAAACAACAGTTCATTAACTCAATTTAATGCTAAATATGTAAGATGTATTGAGTTGGAATGTACAATGATGAACCGAAGCTTATATTCTGGAGAGAAAATGAGATGTCTGTAAAATAAATATCCCATGGTCGGAAGTGATAACAATCATTAGAGAAGAACAGAAAAATTATCATAGTATTTGAGAGGAGGTGTAGGTTATTTTCACATGAAAGAGGTGATAAATATTAATAGCTAACATCTTTTAATTGCAAACCAGGTACTGGGCCTTTAATGCTCACAAAAACCCTCTGAGGTAGATACAACGATTCCCCCCCCCCCTTTTTTTTTTTCCCCAGGAAAGGAAACCAAGGCATGAAGAGGTTAAACAATTTGCTAGCAAGTGACCAGCCGTTTGGCTTTAGAGTTTGGCCATTTAACCCCACAACTCGACTCACCAGGCTGCACCTTGAAAGGTAGATGGGAATGGTTTCCCACACGAGCTAAAACAAGCAGAGAGAGAGCAGCAGGAAAGGCCAAGGGGAGTGTGGTGAGGCTGGCACGCGAAGAGAACTGCCAGGGGCGAAAGAGAAGGTCATGTGGGGCTAGAGGCCGTGGGGGGCGTGGAGTAGCTCGTAAGGCTGTACTTTGCTTTTTATGATTGACAGCTTTTGAAAAGCTTCATCATATGACTGAGGTGGGCAGCAGGTAAGCCATTCTGATAGCCTCGTACAGGATGGGTAGGAAGGTTGTCTAGGGGCAGGGAGACCAGTTAGGAAGTCATAATCAATAGCAGGGACTATGGCTTGGAGCGATGGGACGAGTGAAGTGTGGGTGAAAAGGAGGAGTTTCAAAGTGAAAAGTAAGAAATTAAAAATGGAAGTCATGGAAGTGCAAAATTATGAGACAGATTTTAATTCTTGAGAAAGAGATGAGTCAAAAGAGATGTTCGAGTTTTGAGTTTCACTTACTGCAAGGGTAGGGGTGTTACCCACACAGCCTGAAACCCAGAGGCAGTGAAGCTGGAGTAGAAAATGAAGTTAATTTTGTACGTACAGTTATGCAGATAGAACTTTCTGTTGGATAATTCTCTGACAGAAAATCTGATAAGTGGATATTTGACTGCATTCTGCAGGGTTTAACCTTTTAACCCTAAACCAAAGTCAGGGCCTAATAAGGAAAGAATGTGCTCTGAGATTTGAGATGGTATCTAGATGCCTGAAAGCAGCCAAGGCTTCCTCAACATGAAAAGGTGCTCAGCATCTCTAATCATCAGAGCAATGCAAATCAGAACCACAATGAGCTATCACCTCACGCCTGTTAGAGTGCCTGTCATCAACAAGATAAGACATAAGTGCTGGCAAGAATGTGGAGAAAAGGGAAGGCTTGGCACTGTTGGTGGGAATGCAAATTCCTGCACTATGGAAAACAGTTCCTGAAAAAAGTTAAAATAGAAGTATAATATGGTCCAGCAATTCCACTTCTGGGTATATATCCAGAGTACATGAAATCATCACCTTGAAGAGCTACATGCATCCCCAGATGTTCAGTTCTGCAATTCACAATGGCCAAGACGAGGAGACAACCTAAGTGTCCGTCAAAGATGGGTGGATAAAAAAGTGTGCTAGATATATGTATCAGGAAATATTATTCAGGCTAGGAAATAAGAAAATCTTGACAATTGTGACATTGTGGATGGACCTTGGGGCATTATGTCAGGTGAAATAAGTTAGAAGAACAAAAATACTGCATGATATCACTTACATGCGCAATCTAAGAAAGCTAAACTCATCGAAACGGAGAGTAAATTGATGGTTTCCACGGGCTGTGGGGTGGGAGAGGGAAGAAAGGTTGGTCGATGGGTACAAGCTTCCAGTTATAAGATGAATAAGTTCTGCAGATCTAATGTACAGCATGGTGACTATAATTAAAATACTATACTGTATACTTGAAATTTGTTAAAAGAGTAGATATTAACTGCTCTCGTCACCAGCACCATCACAACAAAGGATTGTAATTATGTGAGGTGATGGATGTGTTTACTAAACTTACTGTCCTAATCATTTTGCAGTTTGTAAGTGTATCAGATCATCACATTGTATATCCTAAACTTACACAGTACTGTGTCAATAATGTTTCAATAAACATGGAAAAAACAGGAATTTTTTTTCCCCATTTTTCTATGGTCTCTTTCTTGACCCATAATTTTTTGTTTTGTTTTGTTTTGATTTGCTATTTAGTGTGATTCCTTGGGCACAAGATACTTGGAGGGTGAGAGTGGACCCTTACGGTTGGGCAGTGTACATGCTTGACCCTAACCACCCTACTACTCAGGCCCCTACTACGGGTGGAAGGTGGCAGTGGTCATTAAGCGGAGACAGAGAAATGCATGTTCAAGAACCTCTCCTCGAATGGGTGAGGCAATGGAGTCAAGGTTCCAAACCCCTAGTGAATGCTCCATGTCCCATTAAACTTCATTTATAAAGCTCAAATTCATAATTTTATTAACCAACGTCACCCCAATAAATTCATTAAAAAACAAACAACAAACCAAATTCAAGGTGGTGACAATAGAGCATTAAACCCCAAGTGTGGGTACCCTTCTGAATGCAGGGCCCTGTGTGACTGCACTGGTGGAATGTCCAGACTGGGCCTGTCTGTCCGCAATGGGAATGACGAAATCCCAGAACAGCAGTGGCCAAGAGTTTGATGGAATGTCACATTTGAAGGAGACATATATAGACTTGGATATCACTAGAAAACTTCAGGGAATTAAGATTGACTTTAGAAGCCAATGAGAGCCCCTTGGAAGAACAGCTTGGTACAAGGTTATGTGGCTCACAGCAGTCTTTCCAGATAAGGAATGAAGGCTGCTTTCCTGGGAGATGGCAGAGAAAGAACCTCCAGACATTTTTGGGGACCTTGAATCTGAGGAATTCACTTGAAACTATAGGTATTGCCAGCAAAGGCTGATGGTTACTCTATGGCTTGGTTTCTTAACCTTGAGAGGCTAATTAAGGTTCACTCTAGAGAGACCTTATGAGATTCTAGCAAAGCAGTTTTAAGAGAGCCTATATGATTAATTACTACTCATATTGTGTTTATGCAGATAACCTGGCCAAATTTATTGAAACTAGACTTATGTAGTAAATAAAGGGTTTTAATTTGACTATCTTTGGAAAAATGGGAGTGATTTTTAGAGAGGGAAATTATCTTTCAATAGAATCTGTAATACACAGTTGTGGATATTAGATTCTAGTTCAGTTAATTGTCTTTAAAGTTTTATTTTTCATTTATAAACTAGATTGGGTCCTGATTTTTTCCTAGTTTTCTTAAATATTTGATGATAACCCTCTGAACTAGTGTTTTATTTTTCTCTCATCTTTTGACTTAGAATTATTGAGAACTAAAACTTTCTTTTTTGAGCCTTGCAGCTAAAGGACATGACATAACCTTGAAAAGTCACCACAGCAGCTAATGCTTAAACAATTCTAGTGACTGACCGCTGTGTAAGCCATGCAGAATTTACCTGAGCACTGGTGACATCATCAGGGACATTCAAACTGCAGACCAGGAGAATCTATCAGATTGTCACCGCATGCCTTCATTCCAGCCAAATAAGATGAGCCTTACGTCTAAAAACCTCGGCTGACAGCCTCACACACTCAGAAACTGGCTTATAGTTAATGCTCTGATCATTGACCTTTGTTTTTTCTTTTTGTTTTCACAGACATACCTCATTAGATACTTTATTACTTATACAGTATAGGCCTCACTTTGGGGTCCCACTTGCATCACGACCTCCTGAAATGACACTCAACAACTTAAGTGAACTGAATGATTAGATCAGTGAAATATGAAGCAATCTACCAATTTAGCTTCTAAAATGTGAAACTTTATTATTTAAAGTTTCAAAGGCAGGACTGAAGGGAACCAAAATCCTGCCACCCTGAAGCTGCCCTTTTGAGATATTGATTTAAGCTGTTTGTTAAGAAATATGACGCAGAGGAAGTCTGCTCAAGAGATTCAGACAGAGAAGCCTGCACCAGAAAGGAGAGTTTAGGATGCATCTTAGCCTAATTTGAATTAAATATGGTAAATAAGAGGGTTTTAGAGACTTGTTAGCCAGATACCTCCTGTGGCCTATTGTTTCTGAGTTGCCTAGCAAAAATTCTCCCAGGGAACACATCTCTGGGCATTGTTCTTGGTAGTCCGCTTTGTGTGGAGAGAGAAATTACCTGGGGTAAGGATAAATGTAGACTGATGGGCAGTGAAAAATGGATTAGCTGATTGATCATGTACCAGAAGGAGCAAGACTAGTAGATTGGGGACTGATAGGTCCGGGCAGTAGGCATGTAGATGGACCTATGAGAGTAGGCACGGAGTGTAAAATATTTGCATTATGTGTTAATACTTACTATAAATTTTGTGTTGTGGTAGAGGCACTAAACAACCAAAAGGATGACTCAGCAAGTTTGGATAAACCGTGGCATGTTTTGAAGTTAGAGGCAAAAGAGTTTGCTGATGGATTGGATGCGGGGTAGACAGAGAAGAGCTAAGGATGACTCCAAGAATTTGGCCTGAGCAATTAGAAAAATGGAGTTGCCATTAAGTGAGATTGGGTGGAACAATTTTTGCATAAAGATTAGGAGTTTAGTTTGGGACATGCCGGCTTGAGATATCTATTAGACACACAAGTGGAGATTCTAGTCGGCATCTGATATATGAGTCTGAAATTCGAGTTGGGAAGAGACTAGTTCAACCTAGAGTAGGAGAATCATGAAATGGCTGGGAAAAAATCAGAAATGATCAAAAATATTCTGTGTGCTGGATTGAGGGATCCAGGACAAAGCCTTTCCCCTTAACTTGCGTAACTCATGAAATGAGGGGACAGAAGTATGACGATAGTAAGGCTTTTCCTGTAATTCAGATTCTGGGCAAATTCCACAGAGTAAGAAAGATCGAGGGCTTGGGCATTCTTTAGGTAGAACCAGTCGATAGACACTTCTAATGCTCACCTGTTTCTGACACTCTTTTCCTGGGCCCAGGGGCAGAATTACACTTTGCTGAGTCCCTTGTAGTTAGGCAGGCTTATATGACAAGTCTGGCCTTTGGGTGGTGAGATGGCTGTCACTCTGTCACTTTGATGGTTGGTGTAGGACCTCCAATGCTCTCTTTCCCTGTGTAGTGAGAGCATGGGGTCATGTAGAGAGGGAGATGCCACAAGATGGAAGCAATCAGAGCACTGAGCTGTCACTGAGGACTTGCTGCCCTGGATCTTGCCCAGGCCCGCAGTAGACTTTTGTGTGTTAAGCTACTGAGATTTTGGTGGTTGTAATCGCAGCATAACATATTCTGTTCTGACTGATAGAGGCTCTTGGTGATAGACCTTTCTTGGGACTCTGGAAATAAGAATCTGGTCTTTAAAGTGTGGAGTGTCCTAAGAAGAGAAGTTTTGGAAACCAAACTTGACTCATGTCACCATTTTCCTCAGGGCTATGAAGAACAAAGGTCATCTTTTCTCTCATAAATGCACTGTTCTTTTTCTTTTTTATTTCGGTTTATACACTGTTTTTCAATCATTCCCCTCTCTTTTCTTTTCTCTTATGCTGCTGTCGAGAGCCATAAGGCTTATTCTGCTGACAGTAAATATATAAATATTCACAACTAGACTTCACCAGCTTTAATTCACCAGGTGATGAAAGTAGACCCCTGAGTAGTTTAAAGACACCGCCCACAGTGGAAGTTTGCCTACCGACCAATCAAACAATTAAATCACAGATGGCTGATGGAGTTTCCAGTGTACCTAACTAAACATTTGTTAATGCTAATAAAGGATTTATGTTTTTAAAGATTATAAGACTTAAAATATAGTCTACACATCTCTGTTTCAGCCCTCTCCGCTCTTGGTGGGTCTGGCCTGGGAATAAAATTTTGTATGCATTTGGAGGAAGGAATAATTTGTGATGCATGGTTTTTACGCTCACTTGTCATTTATCTTCCTCTCACACTGTGTGTGTGTGTGTGTGGTGGTGGGGGGAAGATATACCACTGAGGTTCTGATTCAATAAGTCACGTATACGATACTTTGTGGAGTTTGCATTTGACGCTTGGTGAATATTGGTTTGAGTCCAGTCCAAATAAAAAGCTCAGCAAAAACAATAAAAACCACCACCACCAAAATATAGAAACAACAGCAACAAAAATCTACCCAACACATTTTTAGTTGAAAAAGGATTTTAGCACTAAGTTTAAGAATAAAACTTAACATCTCATGGGTTTGCTAGTCTTTCAACACTGACAGCTGCATTTTACGTGAAATCTATGAAATTGGTCAATTGATAATTAAAGAAAGCTCATTACAAAGCAAATACAGAAAAGCTATTCACCTTTGAAAGATAGCATTTTCATTACAGAAACAGCAGAAAAGGGCTTAGGAAACTAATAAAAAAAAACATAAACATGCAAATTACTGCAGCTAATTTGTTGTGTCTTCAAACATATTCTGAATTATTCATTTATAAAAGAGTAAATCTCTTCCTTTAAATATAAGGAAATGGCATCCTCCCCTCATGGTTAGCATTAAAATTATAATGCTTCACTCCTCTTTAATGTAATTGTATCAACATTTTGTTGAGGGGACAAAGAGGAAGAACCAAAGAATTTCAGTTTCTCCAAAGCTCTAAAGTTACGCGTTAAGCTCCCAGGCTCCCCGTTATAGGTAAAAAGAGCCACATGGAAGGGCCGCGTGGCAGGCAGTTAGCTCCGGGTGGCTGCTGTCACTCGGCTTTGTTCCCTGTAGCGTGCCCAGCGTCTTTCAGTGTCTGGCACCGGACTGGGGAACAGCTCTCATCAAGGTAATCAGAGATTTCCAGGGGACAAATCCCCCCTGATAAGATTTAGTCAGGCCTCATCCTACTGGGTATTTGGTACATGTGACCGTCCTCTCCTCTGTGAAGTCCCCTCCCCTTTGGCTTCTGTGACATCCCTTATTTTCTTTCCGCTTCGCTGGATATTTCTTCTCTACCTCCTGGCACCTTTACCTCTTTACAACATCTGCAGGGCCCCAAGGGCTCAGTCACCGATTCTCTCCCCTGTGCTATCGTTGAATCCCATGGTTTTAAATGCCATCTAGATGTCAAGACTCTTTGTCTCTAGATCTCCCCCCCCGAGCCCCAGATTTGTACATTTAGTTGCTGAGTTAACATTGCTTGTTAAATATCATCCAATGGGATTTCAAATCAACAGGCAATATTCTGGACAAATCTCAAAATCATTATGCTAAAGCAGAAGCCAGACCCAGAAGCCAGCATACTGTATACTGTAGGATTCCTCTTACACGACAATGTCATGGGGACTCCCAGAGGCCTGTGGCGAACAGGACTGACTGCAGAGCAGAGTGAGGTAATTTTTTGGAATGATGGGAATGGTCTGTACCTTAACTATGGTGGTAGGGCGGTGACCACGTGACTATATACATTCGACAAAACTCACTGAACTACGCAGTTAAAATGGGTGAAGATTTTTGCACAAATTATTCGTATTAATTTTTCTTCCTTAAGCCTGATTTTTTTTTAAACATATCTTTATTGATTTCAGGGAGAGGAAAGGAGAGGGAGAGGGAGAGAGATAGAAACATCAATGATGAGAGAGTCATTGATCGAGCCCGCAACCGGGGCATGTGCCCTGACCAGGAATCGAACCCCGATCGCTTGGATCCCAGGTCAACGCTCAACCACTGAGCCACGCCCGGCTGGCCAAGCCTGATTTTTAAAAATGCTCAGATGTCTTCTCATCGCAGCTAGCATAAGACCAAATGCTTACCATTCTTCAGCCAGGCTGGTCACTGTTCCAGAATAACTGAGCTCATTCCATTCCCATGCCTGTATCCTCACTCTCCTGTTTGCCTGAGGATTTCTCTCTGGGGCAGACTTTTCTAGCCTTTGGTGTCATAAGTAGGTCTTTCTTCCCTTTCCTTCGAGTAAAACCCTCTCGCATTTTCCTGTTTCAAGCACTCAGCGCTGCCTGAGGAGCCTACTTATGTATTTATTTGCTTCCTCGCTTATTTTCTCTCTCCTCTGCAAGCTTCTGGAGGGAATGGAAACTGTCAACTGGACTCACTGTTGAATTTCCCCAGCTAAGGCCGCTAGCAAGCATATTGTAGACTTTGAACACGTATTTGTTGAGTGAATGAATAAATAAGCAAACAGCAGGGACTTAATAAATATTTGTTGTTGGCTGAGTGACTGTAGCCTACACCACAATTGTAAAACACTGGCACTTCATGTGCAATTGAAGCATCATGGTGCAGGGGACATGGGTCAGTGATGCTAACAGAGTGTGTACGTAAAACATGCACGTCCATCGACACGCATTTATTAAGGTCTTTCCATGTGAATGGCACTGCACTACATGTAGCAGTCACTTATTTGGAAAAAAACCCATTCTGTCAATCATTTCTACCCAGTTTTTCAAACTTTCTCAAGTGGATAATTTTCAGGGAAAAGCTTCTTAGTTCAAACTTCTGCAAGAAACCTGTGAATAGTGTGAAATAAGTTAGTAATTTTTTTCTTGTGTGTAGAATTTGGTTCTTAAACCAGTTGTTAAGAGTGTCTTATGGATATCTTTGCTAGATTTGAGGAAATCTGAAACAAAATATTTTCTCTAATAAATCACTCTTGGTATAGTAAGAAAAACACTTGGTTTTTGTCAATAGGTATATTTTAGAAAATGATTATGTAGCCAACTCTATTTTGAGGAACATAAAAGGTGTCCTTGCTT
Organism: Miniopterus natalensis; assembly: GCF_054644295.1. Taxonomy (NCBI): domain Eukaryota; kingdom Metazoa; phylum Chordata; class Mammalia; order Chiroptera; family Miniopteridae; genus Miniopterus; species Miniopterus natalensis. The sequence continues at coordinate 16,513,435 of NC_142093.1, read as the reverse complement.
TGGGTATCTGAAAGCTTGAGTAACTGGGCAGTAAGTGACCACTACACTGGCATTTAACACGATCATCCTGATCATGCTAATTAAAATATATTACAGCCCAGCCGGCGTGGCTCAGTGGTTGAGCATCGACCAATGATCCAGGAGATCGAGGTTCAATTCCCGGTCAGGATACATGCCCGGGTTGTGGGTTTGATCCCCAGCAGGGGGCGTGAAGGAGGCAGCCGATCAATGACTCTCTCATCATTGATGTTTCTCTCTCTCTCCCTCTCTTTTCCTCTCTCTGAAATCCATAAAGATATATTAGAAATATATGTATTACAAATTAAATCCAAACACATGAGGTTTAATGCGTACATAAATTTGAATCCAGGGTAGAACGCCCAGTGCTAATATAACTGAATGAATAATACTTAAATTAGAGCAATTAAATCACCAATGAGCCACACACACACACACACACACACACACACACACACAGTGGAAAGCAGAACTCTTCTTTATGATAGCCGTGGTCTAGTATTGATTCTAGGGCTTTATATTATTTCTCTTTTGTTTTGCTCTATTTGGTTGTTGAGGGACATTTTAGGCCAAACAACTCAGGCAGGTAAAGCCCTTCCTGAGGGTGGGGTCCTGCTGGGCTGGGCCCGGGTGGTTCACTGCAGCAGCATCGCTCCTTCCTGCAAGGAGAGGCTGAGAGGCCGCAACAGGCGACGGCGGGGTGCGGGCGGAGAGGGGAGCGACAGTGCTGACTGTCATCTGCTCCAAATCCTCAGACTCTCCTCCTCCAGCATGAATACTTTGGGCAGCGATAGAGATGATCCAAAGTGCCTGGTAAATGCGTCTTCTGTAGTAGCACTAGGTCAGGAGTGGAACAGGGGTTCAGCAACTTCATGTGAGCAGTGAGCGGCCTGAAGTGTCAAACCCTAACCCTAAGCGTCTTGCTCGAATTCATACTATACTGTGTGTGATTTACCTTTCTTTAGTACCATCTGAAACACATGCATGCTTTCATTTGATAAGTGACATGTGACTAGGTGAAACTGATGAATCTATGCCATTTCCTTCCCTCGGAAAAGCAAAACGCTATGTACTGACTGTGTATGCACTTTATCCTGAGCTCTCCATAGGGAACATTTTTCAGACTCACATGCCCAATGTTCTTGAATCTGAAAATAAAGAATAACACCTTTGCTGCACCTCCAAGTAGTGATCGCTTGCCTCCTGAGCTTATAATAATCGAGATACAGAATAAAATAAATAGTGAACACCCCGTCATTATTTTCCATAGCACCCCCAAATCAACACTGGCTTGTGAGGCCACCTTTCTGGAATAGCCGTTGCTCACCCATTTTGCTTCATGTCCTTGACTGAAGGAGTTTCTTTAACTCCGGGTATATGAAGAAAACAGCATTATTTGAAAGTAATTGATGTGACACTACAGAATGAGAGCCAGGAACAGTGTCCCATTTGTTTTTCTTAGAAGAAGAGTGACGAAGCAACAAGAGAAAGGACATAAGAAAGAGAGGGGGTGCTATGTGCCATCCACTTACAGCCTGTCTGGTGCCAGGGCAGGGGCTTTCAAAGAATCACATGCCATTTTCACAAAGTGTAAAGTAAGTGTGACTGAGTCTCAGGGTAGTTTCCTGTTCCCAGCAGCAAAGAGTTAAAAAATGCCAGAGCCAGGGACTCTGTGCTTGGTCCACTGTATGGTAATACCTCTGTTTTAAGATTCTTAGATAGGATGCACAAGAATATTCTTGCAATTATTCTGTCATCTCTTTTCTGGTTGGGTTCAGATTTTTTGTGTCTCTGGTGTAGCTGACTTGGGTCTGGGATTGTCTTCAGTGTGTCTCAAGCCACTGTTGTCCTGTGCTGTTTTCCACGGGGCTGCTCCCTTCTTTATAATCAGGGTCTTTATTAGTAATCGCAAGAAGTGATCAGTCTGTTGGGCTGCGATAGCCTGAAATTCAAATGTAAATGCTGCTCACAAACCTGTGGAAAGGGTGCAGCTAATTCTCTTACGCTTTTGTCCTGTCACCTCCCGGCCTCCGGTGTTCCCCCCGCGGTCATAAGTTCTGGTTTCAAGGCCCGCAGCGCCCTGTTCCTGAGAACGCTGCGGGCTCCCTCCGGGTCCCTGCGCTCAGCCGTCTGCGGAGGGCCTGGGAGGCTGTTTTGAAGGGAGAGGCACCCTTAGGTCGGGCCTTAGCTGGTCTGAATGGTTGCCAACACATGTCTTATGGAATGCAGCTAAAATTCTTGGCTAGATACAGCAGCACTTTGTTCTATGCTCCAATCATTTTATGTCCACTAATTGTGTGAACTACACAACGAATGTTGAATTTTAAACAATGCATACCATTTAAACTGGGCTGTCTCTCATTTTTCAATTAAAAGTGTCTGTTACCAAATATTTCTGCATGTTCCCTCACAGTGATAAAAGTGAAACCCGAAAGCCCTGAGACACTGGTCATCATGAACATACATATCTAAGTCATCATTGGAATAATCAAGATTAAACCCAAGCTGCTACTGTGCATTATATTCTGCTTTTTTGAAAATTGGATCTCCTGAAAGGCACTTTTGGTAGACTTCATCAGATATTTTACTACTCCTAATTCAATTTAACAAATATTTTTTCGACTATCTGCTATCCAACTTGTTCTGAGCATAGTAAAGTAATATAAAGCAGTTTCTCCACTTGAGGAATTTGCAATCTAATTAGAATAATAGATACATGTCTGTCTGTCTGTGTGTGCATGTGAAACAATTGGATAAAATTCAGAGTAATATAGGTTTATGTTTCAAAATAAGATTTTTTAGACAGTACGATAAGATGTCACACTATGGAGAACATTTTGAACAGTTTCTTCAGTGTGTCAGCTGTTTTTCTAATCCTCTCATCTCAGCTGTGAAGCTTGACTCAGTTTGGAGAAAAATAAAACCCTCCACAAGACAATTTTAAACCTATGGCTTGTGGTCCCCACTAATACTGCTATTTCTCTCCATGCGATAAGGGGCAGTGTGTTCCTTCATCCACTCGTTACTGTCCTCTTTGCCCTCCTGCCTGTTGCATCTCATTTCTTATTTTGGTTTACCCGACTGCGATCCAAAAGGCTGACCTCAAGTCAGGCCGCTGAGTTTCCTGGGGAAGGTAGTTTCTTTCACCCTGTGCTCCAGCTTGAAGGTTAATTCACTAGTTGCTATACGTCCCCATTTAAGAATTGCAGTAGGTGCCATAAAAATATTTTTTTTATAATTTAAAAATGTAAGTTGCCAACATTCATGTGTAACATATTTTTTTAAAAAATACATGGGGAAATTTAACACAAATCTACACATATAATATTCAGAATGTGTACTGTAATAAAAATTGAAATTACATCTTTGGCTGAAGGCTGTTACTTTTTTGAAGTCACAAAACTCCATCTCATGTTATATTTAATGCTTTTATAAAGAGTAAACTTTGGAGAAATAATCTGAAAAATGCGTCTAGCTGGAGTAATGGAAAAGAAGTGTGGCACACCATGAATTGATATAAATTTATTTTGGAGGAAAGCAGAATGACCAGCGTGGACAATGAAATGTTTCAAGCACTATAAAATGTATTGAGTTCCAGAAACCAGACAATTTTGTATAAAATGTCCTTTGGATTCATTTCCCCATGATGATAAACAGTGGAAAAAATGTACTAAAAATACAGGAAAAATATTCTAAGAAGCAGATTAAATTATAGAAATGATAGTGTCATAAGAGATTCCATAAAAAGACTCACAGAAAAGTAAACTTGATACCACTAAAATGAAGCTTAAAATGGTGAATCCAGCTACTTATTGGTCAACGAGAAACAACTGAAAATAGCATCAAATGTTTGGAAAAACACCTCCTAAAAACAACTCCCCAAATCATACTGGAATATATAATTAAAATGAGGTTTCATATTGTGCACCCTTATTTGTTCTGATAACAAATGTTGCTGATGGTCTATATGTCCTCCAGGGCTCTGCTCAAAGTAACTCCTCCAAGAAGCTGAGGAACATCTACTTTTATCTTTTTTAAAAAAATTTATCTGTATTGTTGAGAGTATTACAGGTGTCCCATTTTCCCCCCCCCCAATTGACCCCATCTTGATATGTCCCCATACTTCTCTATTTTTATCTTGACACTTGATCTTTTACTAGAATTTAGATGTTCTGGGTCTTGACATTTTTTATTGTTATGTTAATAATACTGATTTTATTTCCTGGAAGCCACTTCATTATTTGCATGAATAAGTTATAACATATATAATATGTGCATATGAATCATCTGAAGATGTTGATATGGAGATTAAGGCCTTATGGGCTAAATGATCAGAGATCTTTCTGATGCCATTCAAGATTTCCCATATCTAGAAAAATAATTGATTATTCTAAGTGTAAAAATAATAACTTTACCCAAACTCTTCTTTTAGAATATGGTTTGAAATATAAAAACAGACTAACAAACTAATTGTTATCAGTTAATCTAAGAATTTCAGGCAGCAATTTTCAAACTGTGCAGCAAAATATTTTAAAACATGCAATACCTGGTTAATTAGTCAGGGGAATGGACCTGTTTTCCTTTAGATTTCAAATTAAAAAAATGGCAGCAGCCAACACCAATAATAGCCGTCTGGTGTGAATGCCCTGCTCTGAACCATAAATATATAGGATAGATTATACAGTCGAGTTGCATCTTACTGGTCATGGTGCACAATAAGGTTGCATATGATTGGTGAATACTTGGTATCAGAAAACCTTATATACAATATAGTCACCTGATTTTTAAAAAAGTCACTCTGGAGCAAAAAAGGCAGGTAATTACTATTATAATTATTTTTTTGTCAATCAAAATTATACCTATTTTTTTTGCTCAGCTCAGCAAAAAACAATATATTTTTTGGTGTAAAGCAGAATTTTAGTAATTAGTTTATGTGTGCCATTATTCGAAAAGGCTGAAAATCGCTGATTTAAGCAACAATTTTGAGGGTAGTTTCAGTGATTTATCTGGAATATTTTTACTCTTTGAGAGATAAGTAGCTCCTCCAAAAACTAGTTTTGTGAAGTTAGGCAATTTATTTAATTTATACCTCATTCTTTCTAATCCGAAAATGGGGAAATTAATAGTGCCTGCCCATAGGATTGTAAATTTTGAGGGTTAAATGAGTTAATATTTTTAAAGTGCTTAGAACAGTAATCAAGTATTTAAATACTATCTAAATGTTTGTGTATTGTTAACCATTTCCTAACTCAATGACTCTTCAGCTGTCAAATATATTAAACTCATCCACTAAGTTTGAGATCTCAGTTATTAAAAGGTTCATTTATTAAACTTTTATTTACTTTGAAATCTCATTGTTCATTTCTTTTGCATTTTTCTTGTTGCCTATATTTCCAAAACAAAAAATTTTCTTATATTAAACAGAATTATTTTATATTCTGTTCACAAAAAGCTCAAGTCTGCAACCACTTGAATTTAAATTCTTGGCTTGAGGGTTTTTGTATAAGTATACAATATTTAATGTTAATTATTTTTGAAATAACACAAAGCCCTTTGCCTACATATAGCCTTCTTTCCGGGACTCAGTTTTTCACTGAGTTTTCTATGTTGTATTAGTAAGATTTCTCCATATTGCAGCTGTAATTTATTCAGCTTTGTTTCTACATAATGTTTCGCAATGTAAATATATTTATAAGTTCTTTCTCTTTTGGATGGATCCTGGGCTGTTCCCAGTTCTTCTTCTTATTCTGTGTTTCACTCACACTACTAGCACTTCCATCCCCCAGGACTGATTGGAACTGGTGACAGTAGGTCATTTTTTGTTTCTATGGTGCCCGATTAAATTGACACCTCCAGCTCACACCCTACGAGCCACACGCCGCCATGCAACCGAGCTGGCCTCTCCTTCCTGGAAAACCTTGTCCCTCGGGTTCCACGAGGCCTTCATTGCGGTTCATCTCCTGCACCTCTGATTCCTCTTCGCAATGTCCTCTGTCCTTTCCACTTCTTCCCCGGCCCTCTCAGTGGTATTCCTGATGGCCCCATCCTGGGAACTCCGCCTTCACCACGCTCTCTCCCTTTCCAGGTGGAAAAGTATCACCTCTGGTACTTACTAAAGCACAGAGTTTGAAAAAATAAATAAAACAATACAGATTTGAGGAAAGTTCCAAAACAGATTCTGATTACTAAGTGTAGGATGAGTCAAAGGAGTTCGCGTTATTCGCAAGCACCCACCTCTTGGTGGATTTCAGTATTTCTTAACATTTACTCTACTGTCTCTTGTGCAAAAATTGCCTTGCTTTGCTCAGTTTGTGATGTCTTCTAGAGGCTTTACGAAAGTTAATTTTTTAGAAAGAAATCCCTCTCACTAATAACACTTTAAAAAGCCCTGCATTTAGAATTGCATTTAAACCGAGCAGAGTAGCTGTCCAGCAGTTATATAATATTTTCTATGCTTTGGAGACGGTACCAACGGGAGAGCTAGCTACCGGGCAGGTGCACTGGTTTCCAGGACCGAAGGGATGTCTTTTGTTGTCAGTGGCGCTGATCAGGCTGAATAGCTCCTTGCAGCAAAGGGAACTAGAAAAGCTGAAAAACCTTAGCATCTCCTATAGAAAAGTTGACTGATACAGTTTTTCTCTGGCAGCTATAGATTTACACAGTGTGGTGCTGACGTGCAAGCTGATGCTAATAGGTAGGGGGTGGTCAGCAAATTAGCATACTTGTGGGTCACGTTTAGGAATTTTATCTTTACCTAGGTTGAAATAAGATGCCACTGGAGACTTTTAGATACGGTGATAAGGCGGAGACAGAGGGTCCCATGATTTCAGGTGTATGCTTTGAAGAGCTCACTCTAGTGAATAAAATGAGTGTGAGGTTCAATTGTGCATTCGGTGGAGGGGGACTGGTTAGGTGGTTATTGGTGAAGTGAAGGAGAGAGGGACTTGAGCGTGGATCAGAGTGGTAGCAATCGAGGGGGGACTTGATTCCAGAGATCATTATGATTTATGATCAGCTGGGTCTGTAAATGAGCTTCCAGGTTCCCCACTAGTACTACTGGGTGAATGGAGGTGCTGTTAACAGGAATGAAGTGATGCTAAAAGAGGCCACTTTTGGGTCTTTGATCATAAAATCAGTGGTGTCCTTAGACCTGAAAGATAGTGACCTATATAGACCTTGTGGTTTTCCTCTTTTAGTGCATGACAACTAAGAAATGTCTCTTATGCATATTTTATTTGCATTAATCTCTCTTATCATTGATAGTTATTTCTACAAGGAAGAAAGCATGGTGCTGACAGCTTCTGTGTCCTGAGGAGAGAGTCCTTTGGCTTTCTCTCTGTTCCAAGTCCAAACTTCCACCCAGGGAACGCGCCCACTGGCCCAACATGCTCAGGTGGTTATCCTTGGCCAAACAATAGTGGCCCAATGGGTGGGGCCATGTAAGAGCTTAGCAGCTCCTGTGGGAACCATGGGAACAAAGCAGGGTGCAGAGGATTAGGTTATTGTGGGCGTATTCTACTGTAGGTGTCCACAGGGTATTTGTTGGGAAAAGCAGAGGAAACAATGCCCTCTCCACAGGCCAACACCGGTTTGGTAATGTTTGCCTGGTTTTGTTAGGGGTGGAATGCAAACATCCATAGTACTTTCCTTAGTGCTGTAAGGTACTAGCCTTAGTACTGAACTAAGCACTATAAAGTACTATAAAATACTCATTTTGTATAGCAAAGTCTGGGATGGATTGTGCTTTCTGAATTAAGGCACATGAAACATTTTATTTTTCTACATTATGATTTCCTTTCTATAGTTCTCCCTCCCTACAAAACTGCCAAAAAAAAAAAAAAAAGAAAGAAACTTGGATATAATAAATGTGATATAATGTCAAACTGACCAAGAAGTTGTCAGTTTGCTCTGTAAGAATATGGGTTTTATGTACTTCCTATTGTATGTGTGAGAGTTGCACAGTGCTCCAGCTCCTTGTCGCAGGATTCTGCGCCCTCTCTCACCCCATCCTTTAAAACCTTACTCATTTCATTTCAAAAATGTTGAATGACTTTTTTTATCCCAAATTGATTCACTTGGGTAATCTTTCTATCATTCCACTGAGGTTAACTGCGTATAAAGATTATGATGATACTTAAGAAGGGAAATGAAAAGATAAATTGGTTATGACTAAGATGGAAAAAATTGAAACACAATTGCTTGAGTATAGAGGACTTAGGCAGAGGAAAAGCCAATTATCCTATGTTGGAAGGTTATAGGCAATACTTTTGAAAGTTTTTCTACATGCATAATTGTTCATATCAGTGTAGGATAGTTTCTCTCTCTTTACATGCCCATCGAGAAATTGAAAAATTTACTTACTATCACAGTGACACAATGAGATAGCCTTTTTTCTTCAATAAACACACTATGACTTTTTAAAAGGTTAAGAAGCTTACTTATATCATTTTTACTTTGATTTTTAATTACATATGTTGCTTATATTTCCACTGCATTATGTTTTCTTTGAGAAAATCAAGGTGGTGCTCATAGGCAGCAATACTGAAGGCTCCTCACCCCTTCCCCTGTCCTTGGAATATACATTTTGCCCACCATTCCCACGGTGGGAGCTGTTTGCAAGGATGCAGCCTTGAGAGAGAGCGATGCGTCGTTGAGACCATCTGCATGGTGTATGTGGCTGAACCCAGTTAAGTCCTCTGTATAAACTTCTAAGATTCTGGCAGGTGGGTGCAGAGATCTACTCATCTCGGGGCTGCCCGAGACAAGCCTTGGATGTAAGTTCTCCTGCTTATTAAACCTGCCACCTGCCGGTCCAGAGTGGCCTGCTTCTTTCTTTGGTCTCTCCTGACCCTCTGTGTACAGGGGCCAGCTTCAGTTTCATCTCGGATGCTCCTCAGGCTTGTGAGCCAACAAAGAGATAAAAAATGTCCTGCAGCTCAGAAAATTAGAGCATCACATTTTATGTGTTTTAAGCCCTTTGAGATTTTTTCCCTAAATTACAACACCACCTAATTAGATATGTATGATGTATTATAACAACAGCTAAATAATAAATAAAGGAAAACCACCAGCTAGGATTTTTGGATGCACTCATTTTATCTAAATCTTTTCAAATGCCAGACTTAGATAAATTAAGCCATATTCCATATGTTTGTATCACTTTTCTATTTTTCATTCTATAGCTGTAGGGGCATTTTGAGTCAACATTCTAAATGTTTTTTTTTTTAATATCTCTTCAGTTAGAAACAATAGTGAGAATGAGGGGAAGCTTACAGATTTTCTGATTTTGTGCCTTTCATAGGTACTGAGAAAAGCACGGTGATGGTGAGAGGAGAGGAGATTCAACACGTATGTGGCTCATGGTTCCTGCTTCAGTTCTACCATTCATTCCTTTGTTCATTCACCATTTGTCTACCATCTGCTATGTTTCAAGGCATGAGGCAGCAGCAAAGAAATGCAATCCTTGCCCTTGAGGAACCCCAGTCAGGGTGAAAGCGAGCTGTGGGAGCCTGTGATTGCAGCCCAGAGTGATCAGTGCCCGCGCATTGATGCGTCAGCATCCCAGGGCTGGAGAGGAGTCAGGGGAACATCTTTGGGGAGGTGTCATTTGAATTGAACATGAAGGGATGATTTTCTATCTGCGTGAGATGAAGAGAAAGGGTCTTTCAGGTGGGAGGAATGACATGTGCACAGGCATGTAAAAGACTAGCTCATGGGGGTAATGTGTGTGGCCTTCTATGGCTAAAACTTTGGATGCCTGTGAGAGGCGGCAGGTGACACGGGAGAGAAATGCAACAGCCAGGGACTGTTCCCCAGGCGATAGATGGGGAACCTCCTTCTGCCCTACCCCTTAAACACCATTATTAATCTATTCGCAATTTTGTGAAATCTTTCCCAAAGCAACTGTCTACCTTGAAAGTCATCAGAAGTCACATCGGTGCAGCTTTGAGCGCTCCTGATTAACAATCAGTTCTCCATTTCACTTCATAATGTGTGGGCTAGGTGTAACCTGCCTAACTATTTCTTTAAGTTGATCAGCCAAATGCAATTCCTCTTCTTTAGTCTTAACTAACAGTGAGTGCTGCTGTGAATTCACAAACCCCTGTTATTTGTGAAATTACCTCCATTGTTACAGTCTGACAAATTACTAACAGATACACATCACAAAAATGCCAGGCACCTCAGCTCATTTAACTGCTTTCAATGGCACTTCATTCCGACCCCCCCATGATTACTGTCATTTCTTTTTTAGCTCTGTGTTAAATCACCATCTAATTATGCATCATCACTGCAGCTCATAACAGGCCTAACATCTCAAAGCAGCCCTGTCGAGTCAGGCTCACGATGAGTGTTGTCACTTGCTTTGACCTTGCCTTACCCTCGGGGGCTTTGGCATTTTTCAGTTCCACGATTGTGGTGGGAATCTGCTCAGAGAGAGGGGTGTGCTTCGAGAAAGTTCACTGGTCACTGGGGTACGGAATAAGGAGCCAAGGGGAGACCATCTACCTCCCTGCAGTTCCGTTGCCAAATTCAGGCGCCCTGCGTTCTCATCTTGAATCCACCTTTCTAACAGAAAGGCATTGACTGGCGGGGAGGTAAATCTTGAGTTTTTAACCAAGTATGACCATTTGGGTCAAAATGCATCAAGTCAATTAATCTCTGTTTCCTCGCCTGCGAGACGAGCATAGTTCTACTTTCCTGTCCCAGATGTGCGAGGATCAGATGTCCCACGTGATTGCTTGGCCCTCACTGGTCGAAGGCGATCGTTCGACGCTCCCTGTAGAGAATGGGGCCTTTTCACAAGTGCAGTAGCTATGATAGAAATCGGAATCTTAGGAAGTGCCCTGTTGCCACTAACCGGGAAATTCGCGGGCGGTAGCGTCAGGGAGTCTTGCAGAGAGGGTCAGTTTTGATCCCGTCGCACATCCATTGAGAATGTGTCTGAGCTGAGCGGGGGGCCAGAGTGAGCCATTCTCCTGGGGTCCCCGTTACGTTTCAGGGGCTCCATGGCCTCTTTTTAAAATTTCTCATATATTTTATTTGGATGCCTCTATAAAAGTAGCAGTGAATTTCAATAGGTTCATTTATAATTATAATCTCATCTGGGATCATCACCTGTTCCCATTTATCAGAATTGCCAAGGAAAAGTGTTTTATTTTTATTTTTATTTAATGAAGAACCAGCTGCTCTAACAGATGTTTCATAAATTTAGAAGATGCCCCGCCCTTCCTCATCAGTTTAAGAACACCTGAATGCTCTCTGCAAATACAAAATCTCATAAAAGTACTTTGCGTTCTTGACCACTAAATTTCCTGAAATAGATAAGTGACATTATTTGACTCTCCAAATCAATAATCAATATTTAATAGCAGATGACACAGGCTCATCTACCTTCCCCTGTGTGCTCTATCTTGAAGACCAATATTAAGAAGCAACGGCTATACTGTGTGGTAGTTGTGCTTCTGTAGACTAGCTTAATCAACAACCTGTCAATGTAAGGAGTATTGTCCCCACTTAAAGAGAAAGAACCAGGATCGCAGGAATGCCAAGTTTATTCACTAGAAATTGCAGAGTCAATATTCAAACTCAGGTTCCTCTGACTTCACAACACATGCTCTTTTCATTCCTATCTGCTTTACCAGCCAGGCTTAGTTCATGCCAATTTTCTAGTGAACACACAAGAAATATTCTTTCATAATTTTCTGAAGAGACATATTATTCAAGGTACTCAAGAAAGTCTGTCTTAATAACCTCAGCATTGACACTGAATAGAAAAAGAAAGAATTGGGGATCTTACAGAGACTATGGAAACAAAGAAGGTTTTAGATTGCCATATATCCTTAGGAAGCCGTTCTTAGTCACAGCACACTAGGCCTCGGGTCAGATTGCCTGTGAAGGAGCAGGAATCTGAGATGCGCCAACGGGGGGACCAGGTAGGGTCAGAGGGTTCTGTGTTCTAGAATGACTTGTGGACTTGAAACACCATCCCTGGTGTCTGTGGGAACACCCCTCCTCTTAGAGCTCACTATGCTCAAGGGCAGACATCGCTTTTCATGCCCAGTCATCCAAGTTACTCTGCATCTCTGAAGCCATGAGTGTGCTGGGAGATGGGGGGTTGGAACGTAGTGTACAATTTAATTTCAGAGATGTTACTGTCTTTTTCCCAGTCAGCCTCACGCAGACGCTTGCTTTACTGAAGCAGCCACGAGCGCTGTGTTTTGTGAGAAGCTTGGTTGATGCTTCTTACATCCTAATTCATTTTATTCTCTTGAAATTAATTAGAAGAGAAACAAAACATGATTTCCAATAGTTTCCCTTGATGAATTTTTTTTCCCTATCAAAGCTGAGTTACTTTTCTATGGTTGCCTGGATCATTCCATAAAACCAGGTAACTTTGTTTTCCCATTGGCTGCTCTCATATATTTAACATCTCTTGCCAGGTATATACTCATTCAATATCCATCCTTCCATCCATCCATCCATCCATCCATCCATCCATCCATCCATCCATCCAATGTGTCCATCCATTTCTCCATTAATCCATCTAGCCACTCATTCATTTATTGATTAAGTCAGTCATCAGTCATCATTCAATGTTCACTTCCTTCTTGGTCATTGTATTTATACTTTATTGAAATATTTTGTAAAAGTGCCAATAATTAAAATGATGTATGATTTCCCTGTGCATGTATTTCTTTTACTGCAATAATAAAGATGATATTACAGAAAATTCATAGTATACAGGTATGTATATACCTTGATGATGTGAATATAAATTGATATACATTCATTAAAGGCAATTTGGCAATATATTTAGAATTTTACAGTGTATCTACTTTTTCACCCAGTGAATCAATTACTAGTAATTTATTCTAGAAACATGTTTGTACATACAGGGAAAGGCATATGAATAAAGATGGAAATAGAAACATCATGCCCGGCCGGGCGTGGCTCAGTGGTTAAGTGTCGACCTAGGATCCAGGCGATCAGGGTTTGATTCCTGGTCAGGGCACATGCCTGGGTTGTGGGCTGCAGCCGATCAATGACTCTCTTATTATTGATGTTTCTCTCTCTCTCTCCCTCTCCTTTCCTCTCTCTGAAATCAATAAAGATATATTTTTTTTTAAAAAGAAAAGAAACATCATTAAACTACAGATAACCTAAATATCTACTAATAGAAATCTGCTAAAAATAGCTATCTACTTTCTTTTAAAACACTATTTTCAAACTCAGTTTAAAATTTTTCCAGTGTTGCCCTTTCAATATTAGTTTTGTGGGTTAGTTAAATTTGACAACAAATAGTGACTTCTCCTATTTGTTAATTCACTCTCCTTTTTCCAAACAGAATACCTTTCTACTCTACTCTTAACATGAATTCATATATTCATTTAACAAGCATTGTATTGAGCACTTACCATGTAAATATATTGCCAAATTGCCTTTAATGAATGTATATCAATTTATATTCACATCATCAAGGTATATACATCCTGTATACTATGAATTTTCTGTAATATCATGCTTGAGGTGCTTGCAGACAAAACTCCTTCCCTCACAGAGCTTACATTACAGAGAAGGGAGACAGAAAAGTTACAATACCTGTAATAAACAGGTAAGTTGTGTGGAAGACAGTAAGTGGTTTGGGGGAATGGACAAGACCAAGGGTGTTTGGAACACTGGAAACAGGGTCATGCTGCAGTTTGAAATCGGAGCATTAGGGTGGATTTCCTTGAGAAGGTGACCTCTATACAAAGATTTAAAGGAGAGGAGGTAATTAGCCAGCAGCTATCCGGTGTGTGTAAGGTCAGTGTGTTTGGACTGAGGACAAGAGAAGAGTGATGGGCGATGAGCAATGGAAAACCGGGCCACGTGGGCCTCGCGGAACACTCACACTTTCCCTTCTGGGCGGGACGGGAGCCACTGGAAACTCTGAGCAGGGGAGTGACACAATTTGATTCATGCGGTAAATGGCGCTCTGCTGGAAAAACTGTAGGAGGAAATCCTGCTGGGAGCCAGCTGCAGTCATCCAGGTCAGAGTGGGCTGCTGGAATGAGTGACACAGTAAAGGTGGTGACAAGGAAACGAGGCTGAGACCGAAGCTGCCCTGATTTCCTAACAGTAGATGTGGGGTTGACATAATTCCCCATCAGTTAAAATAAGGAAGGCTGTGGGCGGGTCACTTTGGGAAGGAAGATGCCTTAGGTTTGAGATGTCAGATGTCCACACGGAGACTTCCCTAGGCAGTTATAGGGAGTCCGGAGGAGGCCGCGCTGCAGGGTTACATTTGGAAGTCACTGCATAGGGTGGGTATTTGAAACCGTGACACCGGATGAGGTCTCGAAAGGAGGGAGTACAGGGGTCCCCCCCTGTGCGACTGGGCAGGAGAGGCGGAACTAGCAAAGACACGAGGAACGACTTGTAAGAAAACAAAGGGAGTGTATCAGGGAGGGTGGGAGACATCAGCTCTGCCAACTGCTCTTCTTAAGCCAGGCAATCTAAGGACTAAGTGAAGAGTCCTTAGAAGGGTCCTTTAGAAGAGCAAACACGACAGTCTTAATAATGATTATGAAAGGATCCTTGTTCAAAAGTTGACAAAGTCATGATTAAGACAAATATTAAAAGAGTGTATAAGCATGATAGTTTTAGGAAAAGACGTTATAGACATTTTGAGCCAAAAGATGTTTAGAAACACTTAAATAATAGCACAAAGCAAAATAATATCGATTAGATTGTTTCACAGTTCCTTTTCATTGTTTCCAATTCTTTACATGAAAAGACTAATTCCATGATTCAAATTAAGATCTCTATCTTAAGGTACAACGTGTGAAGTTACTCTCCTCCTGTCCGCGCTGAGTCCGCTCCCCTCCCGCTCCTGTACCTTTCCGCGTGTACGTTCAGTATTTCCTGCCGCAGACAGCAGCAAACACAGACACATGCGAATCTTCCCCAGTTGCTTACGCAAAGGAGAGCATGTGGGGGACACTTTTTCATACTTTCTTTCCTTACTATACGGCATAACTTAGAGGTTTTTCTACATCGGTATAAAGAGAGCTTCCTCATTATTTATTTATGGCTGGATAGTGTTTCATTGTAGATTATTTAAAGAGCTTTTTTTTTTTTTTTTTTGATGGACACTTGAATTTTTAACTAACTTTCCACATCAGATAATGCAATGACCTTTATACATCTCACAAGTTCAAGTGTAGCTATAGGACAAATTCCCAGAAGTGAGAATCCTGCTCACTGTTTTTTGTTTTTTTTGTCATTTTCTATGCACTGCCAGACTTCCCTCCCTAGGGATTGTGCTATTTTGCACTCCTGCTGGCCAAGATACGTGAGAGCCTGTTACCCTAAAGCCTAGCTGATGTACTGTGTTGTCAAATTTTGGATTTCTGCTGATACAGCAGATGAAGAATGGCATCTTTTATGGTTGAGGCTGAGCGCATTTGTGCATGTTTAAGGACTACTAGCATTTTTTCCTTCTGATTATATCCTTCAACCACTTGTCTATTTTTTTTGATGCCTTTCTTCTAGTTTTTAGGAGCTTTTTATACATTAGGGAGGTGAACCCTTACCTGTGATATGAGTTGTAAATGCATATTTTTTCGTGTGATTTATCTCCTAGCTTGGATTATTTTTGCCAGGTGGAAGTTTTCTTTTTTAAAAAATGCGACTATGCATTTGAATTGATATTTGTGAGCTTGTGCATTTTAAGTCGGTTACAAGTGTCTTCCCCACTCCAAGATCATAAAGGGACTTGGTATGTTTTCTTCTAGTACATTTGCGACCCACTGGCGTTTGGCCAGGCGTGGGGTGCGAATGATTTTGATCTGCTCCAGGATGGCTCCCCCGAAGCCCAAACTCCGTGTAAGCGAACCCCCACCTTCATTTCGGCTGATCTCAGAGGCTGCCCTTCCCACGCGTGGAGTCCCGCAGGCATCTGGGTCTCCGCCTTGACTTTCTGTTCTGTTGTATGGGTCTGCCCGTGTGATCTCCTGTCCCACTGCCTCAGTTACTGTGGCTTAGGAGTTAACTTACTGAGGTCTCCTCGCCGCCCCTCTTTCCGAGTTTTCAGGGCTATCTGCAACAGTGTAAGTACTGGTGGGGTCATTCCGTATACTTGTATATACAACATTAAACAAAATAAGCCTTAGGAGTTGTTTTTAGTTTATAGTTATTTAAAGCCATTTAAATTTAAACCCACTTAATCATCCATCTACTTCATCAATATTCCTTAAGCCCCTACGGTATGCTTAGCACTTTTTACATAATTGAAACATCAGTAAACAAAACAAAGCCATGCTCTCTTTTAGTTTTGTAGCCACAGACATTAGTCCTGAGTCTTTCGAGAAAAAGTTCTTTTTGATTATTTCCCTACATCGCCTGAGAGTAAATTCGAGCAGACTGTCAACTTTGCCATCTCAATATTTTATTAAGAAAACATCTTGTGCAAGAACATCTATAAAAATCCTCTTGGATACAGAATAGTAAAAATATAAAGAGTATTGAAGAAAAGAAAGCACTAGAGAAAAAGGAGATACCCAAGAGATATCTCGTTTCCCCACTTACTTCAGCTGCAATGAAGTATCTATTTAGTATCATAAATTTGCAGGACAGTGACCATTGGAGCATTTTAGCAGTTGACCAGGCTCAGAAATGATCATTCCTGCCCTATGTCAAGTTTTTAAAATTTCACTCCTGAACTGTTAACAATAAAATTGTAGTAATAATTTTCTTTTGGTTACATAGAAAACCCTAAAGACTCCATCAAAGTACTACTAGATTTGATAAACCAATTTGGCAAGGTAGCTGGATACAAAATCAACATCCGGAAATCAATGGCATTCTTATACACCAACAATGAACTTTCAGAGAGAGAAACTAAAAAAGCAATACCGTTTACCACTGCAACTAAAAAAATAAGATACCTAGGAATAAACTTAACCAAGGATGTAAAAGACCTGTACTCGGAAAACTACGTGACACTGAAAAAAGAAATAGAGGAAGATTTAAACAAGTGGAAGAATATACCATGCTCATGGATTGGAAGAATTAATATCATTAAAATGTCCATACTACCCAAAGCAATTTATAAATTTAATGCAATTCCTATTAAAATACCAACAGCATATTTCACAGACCTAGAACAAACATTTCGAAAATTTATATGGAACCAAAAAAGACCTCGAATAGCTGCAGCCATCTTGAGAAAAAAGAACAGAGTGGGAGGGATCCCATTACCAGACTTCAAACTGTATTACAAAGCCACTGTAATCAAAACGACCTGGTATTGGTACAACAACAGGCATATAGATCAATGGAACAGAACAGAGACCCCAGAAATAGACCCACGCCATTATGGCCAGTTAATATTTGACAAAGGAGGCAAGGACATCCAATGGAATAAGGACAGTCTCTTCAATAAGTGGTGCTGGGAAAATTGGACAGATACATGCAAAAGAATGGTTAAAATCAAAGATTTATTCTTGAATTCAAGAAGCTTGATGGAATATTTCGTCACACATGGTCTTGGCGATGGCAGAATAGTGCTTTCAGCAACTGACCACTTTGTTGACATACAAATAAATATTCTGAAGTCCTTTACCATCAATTTTTTCCCCCAAAGACAGAAGGAAAAGATGGGAAAAACAGGTTAAATACCTGCATGTCAGCGGCATGTCAGGCTCATGCCAATCTTTCAATAGAGGAGTTTCTAGCCCCAGATAAACTGTCTAGTGAGCAAAACATACATGGACTGAACTTACCTGGACTTCGGCCTTCTGCTGTATGGGATCATCCCTTAGTCCCGTCAGCAACCGCCACACACCTAGGACAAATTGTTTTAGGACTTTGAGTTAAAAAAACAAACTTATTTGAGGATATCATTAAAAAACCCCTAATTTAAACAATATACAAATACATTTAAAACTAATATACACAATAATTTTCTCTAGGTCTTCATTTATGCCGTTGCTTGTGCCTGGAACCTCCTCCCCGTCTCACCTGCCTTACTCTTCAAATCTCAACAATTGCCTCTGCAAGCGCGTTCTTTCTAAACCAGTTCCCGGGAAGTTTCGGACATACCAGTAGTTATCTTACTCAGTGTGGTGACTGCCTCATGGTGCTCGGATAGTTACAGTGATTCTCAAATTTGGCATTCGCTGGAATCAGGAGGCATTGTTAAACCACAGATTAGTGGGTTCTGCCATCTGATTGAGTAGGCCCGGGGTGGGGTCCAAGAATTTCCATTTCTGACAAATGCCCACATGATGCTTAATGCTACTGATTTGGGACCACACTTTGAGGACCGTGGACATATTATTATATTTATGATTTAACTTTTTGGTTTTCTACTTGTCTACGAGTTTATTAAAAGCAGATTGAATTTAGTTTTATGTTAATTTCTAAAATCTAAAAACAAGTCACATAATAGGTACATTAGAAACATCTGTTGATTAAATGAATAGTGAGCTTTATTCCGCAGCACGGCCTGGAGCGCACGCACTTCGCAGTTCCCGCACGCGTGAGCTGCTGCTTTCGCCCCCGGGAGCCACTGAGGATGTTCTGGGAAACCGACCTTTCATAGGCTACTGATAACTTTGGTATGAGATCTGAAGCATCTGTGCAGGAAAGTTTGAATTTTTCACTTTATTAATCACTAGCAAATACCTATTTATCAAAAAAATCCACAGGCCCCAAATGGCATCGCTCATGCTGAAAGCCCATGATCCCAGACCTAGATTAAATACCTGATCCGATTGCAATTTCAGCCTCTCCCAGAAACAATCCTAACCAATCAGCACGGAATTTTCTGGTCAAGCAGTAGTAAGGTAACCTGTCACCTGGCCTCTGTATCCCCCATAAAAAGAAGAGGCCGTCCACATGACTAAAACTCGCCCCCTTTTCTTCTCCCAAAGAAAATTGTCCCAACCCAAAACAATCCTTTCTTTTCTTTTGTTAACAGCTCCCTTGCCCCACCTTTCTTCCTATGAGAGCCTTCTATTTTGGAAAACATCTAGGAGCGCCCTCCTAGTTGCTGGATGGGGTGCTGCTTGTCTCATGAGTCACTTAATTGGAACCAATTCAATCTTCAAATATACTGGGTTGAATTTTGTTTTTCAAAGTGTCAAACATAGTTTAAGAGTAATGTTTTATTTATAGAAAGATGGAAATATACTCTTTCTCATTAGTGTATTGGGCTTATATGTACTCTAATAAAAAACAAACAAACAAACAAACAACAAACAAAAAAATCTTAGCAAAGATTTCAGCTACTAATCAGTTTTACCATTGCCTTAAAGTAAAGTTGCGTAGAGGACGTGTGAAGTACCCCTGATGCCAACTCTTCAAACTATCACATTTGCTCTGTGCGGTAGTGAGCTAGGAAAACAGTTCTCCAAGTAGAAATAATAAACGGCTGTGGACGAAACGGGGCCACATACTAAACCTGGCAAGCCCAGGGGAGGCCTGCGCGGTGGCTTTACAAACTCAGAGGCCGAAAGTTACCACCCAGGGTGGTCTGAACGCAAAAATTTCTAACTGAAAGGGTCATGGCAGGAGTCAAGTCCTAGGCCTGTAGCTTCCTTGACAAAGGTCAATCCTCACCTTAAGTGAGCCTGTCTACTGCCTTTTTGTATCTAAGACAATATACCTTTGGAATGTGAGAGTCACCTCCTTTCCCCTGACCCCTCAGGAGGCCACAGAACTCACTGTTACCTCATTGCCCACCTACCATCTCTGTGCGCCGTAAGTGGCGACTGTCCCGTGCCCACCTAAGTAAAGGAGTTTGTGTCTTTCCATTTCACTCTTTATCCACCCCGAGATTTGTCTGCTTTGCTTTCTCCCGCCCCTTAACCTACCCCCAATTAATTTCATGTAACCCCCCTTATGTCTGTCTCCTCCTTGGGTTCTAAAGTATAAAATAAGCTGCAAAACTGCCATTCTCTAGAGCATGTGCTCAGTCCACCGAGATTTTGCTTCCTGGCAATTGTCTGTTTGGCACAAAGAAACTCATAAACAGTCTCTCCCAGGTCTGGACATTCAAGTAGACACATAGCGCCAGTTTTCTAAATTGCCGCCAACAACCACACCTTCCACAAGGAAAATCTAATGAATCAGAAGTACCGAGACCATTTCTACAAAACTGAGGATGGAGGGGTTGTAGAAGGAGAGGAATAAGCAACAGAGCTGTGAGGCGAGCACGGGCCTCCACACGCAGTGTACGCCATCGCAAGCAGCCTCCATGACAGCGGTCTGCAGAAATAATGTCCTTACTGAAGTCTCTTTTTTCTTTCCATCAACACCTCTCCTGGACCCCTCCCCGCCCAAAGGCAACCTGCAAAGCAGCCGCAAGCTTTGCTGCGAGGGACTTCCCTTCACGGGCAGGTTCCCCCACGCGTCCCCCTTGCCGTGTGGGACTGAAGAAGCTGAGGCCAAGACTAGGCAAAAATCTGGTCCCTTGACTACTGAGTCAGATGCAGCTTGGGATACAGGATGCCAGGGACAAGTATTTTGAAATACAGAGGTTAAAAATGTTGACGACAGCAAGCACACTTTGCCTTCTCCCCACACCTATTTCTTGCTTTAAAGATTTTCTTATTTTCTGCCCAAATATTTTTGACTTGAGAACTGATGAAAGGACAGAGATAAAGAAAACTTTTTGTCAGTGACCTTCCTCTTTGGCTTATGTTCATTAAAATGGTAAAACTGAATGAGGCTGCTTTTTTCCCTCTTCAGTTTTAGATTGCTCTTTCCCTCCCTTCCCTTCCCCGATGCATCTTCCATTGTGAGCACTACCTGCAGCTCAAAAGTCTTTTCAGATGTAAATGTCTCTCCCGCAATTATTGTCTGGCTTTTAATTTTTAATGTCTTTCTCCACCCCCCCACCTGTGTTTTTCTTTTCCATGGATTTGATTTCACTGGCAGCTGGCATTGTTTCCATTATTTCATCCTGCGCACAAAAATATTGTCAAAGCCCTCACCTCTGTTTTACCCCAGAGGAGAAACTAGAGCGTGAACACTCCGCTCCACCTTTCTTTCTTTCCAAGAACAGGTAGCTATTTGGCGCGAAATGTCTCCCTTGTAAAATTTCTTTATATTGCCCTTCAGTAATTAATCTAGGCTTTGTTATTTAAAAAAGCAGTGCCATCGTCTTCTAAAGACTTGTTCTATGTTGGAATCTTGTGAGTTCTTACCACCCATAGAAAGGCAAAATATTTAAGGGTTGGAGAAAGGTCAAAAGCAAGGTGTCTGTGTGTGTGCGTGTGTGTATATAAATAAATAAATATATTTTAAAAATTACTGAAATAGGCTTATGCTTAGGAGATATGTTTTCAATGTGTTATCTACAAATTTTGGTCAGTGAAATTTTCTGTTAATTTTGTTGAGACTTTTCCAACAGGCAGGAAAGGGTGATATTAATGACTTGTAAGATTTTGGCCTTGTTGATATAGTTTGTGGACTGGAACAAAAAGGAAATTTCTTTATTTGGTGTAGTTGGTCTCAGCTATCCCTGTGACTCAGAATCATCTGGAGAGTTTTAAAAAAACTATAGGTGCCAGAGCTTTGATTTCAATTGACTTGGGGGGGGTGGCCAAGAAGTGAACATTTTTAAAAACCTCCCAGATGATTCTAATGTACAGTCAAAATTGTGAACCATTGATTTAGCATCAGTTGATAATCTGGGGATGTGCATATGGGACCTACAGCATCTTCATGGCACTGGGAAAACCATTGCTTCTTACATGTGTCCTTTTTTGGGGGTATCCCTTGGAGTCCTAAGAGGTGCCTTCAGCTCTGGCTCCACAATGGTTAAGTTTGCCTCTGTCTTTTCTTTTGCACACTCTTATGAGAATAAATGTAAATGTCCAAAGTATTGATGCACGTCAGGGTGGGGGATTAAAGAGTGGGGAAAGCAGACAGCTTCTTTCACAGTGTGAAACAATGAAAGAGTGCGCACGCTCTCGTTCCTGAATCTGGTGGAGGGTGCCACTAATCTAGTTACATCCATCACGTCAACCTTGCCCACAGACTATTGTTGTCTGTCTATAGAGATGTGACATTAAGTAGCCCATATCCTGTGTTATTTATTTGTTTATAGGTTAATTGCTCAAAATATTGATCTCCTGGGCTCACTTTCCCATTCTTCCTCAAATACCCTTTCAAACAAACATAAACTAGGACAGATTTGCGACACAGGGGACTCTTAAATGATGCAGATTCTTTCTCCTTGGGGCCTTTAAAAAAAATCACTCTCTCAAGAAAGCATAATCCAGTGTAAACATCGCTACCACTCCAAGAGTTGCTGCAAGGTTTCAGGTCCTCACATTTAGAGGGATGGAAGACACTCATTGGGAGACACCAAAACTTTGACCACTTGTTCTTTCGATTAATTTAGCAGTGAATATATAGAATATATGAAATTCTATACATTAAAAAAAAAATTACTTGAAGATGAAAAACTCAGCTGTGTGGGAGCTCCTGTGGGATTCAAAATCTGCCCTTAAAAGCACAATAAGAAATAAAAACTTAATTCTGAGCAGTGAGGATACAGCTTGTCACTTGCCCCCCATTTCCTGCTTCCCATAGTTGCAATTACAGTAACCTCTGCCTTAATTGTGTAATACATTTGTTTTTTAATTAGCAAAAAGTGTATTTAAAGCCCGCTGCTTCACCAGTGTGGGAGGCTGTGGTAACAGACCAGGACGTTTTGGTATCCACGCATTTGACCGGGTCAGCCTGGTCCTCCCTGGGGAGCATGGGGTGCTGTTCAGTCCATTTCTGGCCTCCGAATGCAGTTGGACCACCTGAGCATGTTGCCCTTGGGAGCAGGTAAAAACTCAGCATTGGATAAGCTCCCTAGAGCCTTTCAGTCCTCCAGGCTGGCTTCAGGTGGCCGACCTGACTTGCTGTTTTCATTTCCTGCACTGTCTTATGTCTTGGATTTATACTCCTATTTCTCGGGAACACCTTAGACTCTGCTTCCTTGGGTGACCTGATTTTTTTAGATTAGTGGCTTTGATTCACCCATTCCTTTAGTTTCATTGTGGTCTTTTGGCTTCTACTGCCTCTTTGGCCCTGGGGAAAGAATTCTCACCCCTTTGGGACAGAGGACACAGTGCTCCATTATTTCTATGTGGTGGGACTCAGGGGCAGCAGCAATCTGGTTTGAATGTGGGCCTGAGATACCTCCTCTGAAGATGTATTTGCACAGTGAGGGTCTAGTGTTCGCTCTGATTCTCTGTACATTCAGATGTGACATTGGTAAGTCAAGTGCTTCCCATTGGGTTCCTGGAATGGCAACCAACATATATATATATATATATATATATATATATATATATATATATATATATATATATATATATATATATTACATATATATATAATAGGCTGGGCCTCAGGACATAAATAAATTTTATCCCTAGATAACAACATGATATTTGACATGCTGGTCCCCACATTTTCCTAGCTGCAATTCTTTCTGAATGAAAAGTAAGCAGCTCTAGATCATGTAGAACAATATTTTCATTTTTTTGAAATGGGGAGAGCTGTATATAACGATATTTTTCTTCTGATTCATAAAAGAAATCATATTCTTATTTTTATAAGTGACAGTTTAGCAAGATTGAAAGGGTGTACCAGTCAAAAGAGGAGATGTGAGAGTAGTCCAAGGTGCTGGCAGGGAGTGAGCAGGAGAGCAGGGCTGGTTGACTCAGGACAGGATGTTTCCATATTGGGCCCATCTGGGTTTTGTCCTTGACTTTCTGAAACCCTGGCCTAATTCTCATATTTATAGAACTTTACTTTTAACTTCAGAATCACTGAATATGGGGTGATATTAATATAAGACCAGAAATCACTTAGAGAGAGGAGCTAAAGCCCAGGTGTGACTTAAATCTGAGAGGTGGCCAAGTGTCACAGAAAGTGGAAAACTGAATCAACTGTACTATTTGCCCAGGTGAAAAGGCCACAGAAGTCACAGATGTTTAAGCTTCGAAGGAAACTCCTTAGAAGCACTTTCTTGTGTATAGCCCGAATATTCTTTTGGAATTATATAATATCCTCAGGGATAATTAAAACACACACATTTATTTCAGTCATTAAAATAGTGTATTTCTTTGTAAATGTAAAGAAAACAGAATCCTTTTTTTCTTTTTTAATACTTAAAAAAAAATTATCTTTATTGTTGAAAGTATTACAGATGTGTGTCATTGTCCGTGTCACCGCCCCGCATTGAGCCCCTTCCACGGCGCTCCCACCCCCAGGCCGTCACCACTCTGTGTCCACAGGTTATGCATATAACTTCTTTGGTTAATTTTTTCCTGCAATGCATTTTTTTTAAACTATAATTTTTTTTAAAAATCAGCTTCATGCCAGGTCGGCCTGCCCCAGGTGCCCTTCATTTACAATTGGTTGAAGCTGAGTTCCTATCCTCTACTCGGGTGACTGGTGTCCGGCCCTTCTCTAGAAGGCCGCTCTTAGCTCTTTGATGGGGTCTTCTCCCATCCGGCTCCTTTCCCTTGGGGAACATTGCTCATGGCAGGGAGGTTCTAGAATACGTGTCACCGTCCATTCCCACGGCGTTTTGCTCTGAGCCTCGGTATTGCAAACCGATTGCAAGTGGGTGGCCTTAACATTCCCCTGAAGCACCTTCATTCACGTCAGCTGCTAAGTGTCACTGAGCAACAAACGCGGCGCGTTAACTGCATCTCATTGGCAGTTTGGTCATTTCCCGCTCGAAGTGGGAAGGACTGAAATGACATTCTTATATTTTGGCTGGCCTGCTACAATTAGGCCGATCACATGGAAACCAGTACTTACGGGCCTTGGTAGGAGCCGCCAATCCCAGCCCTCCTGCTATTCAGGTTGTTCGTGAAGTTAGGCCAATGCTGGCGTCGGAAACAAAGATATTGCAGCCCAAAGGCAAAGGCTATTGGGACCTGCCTTACATGATTTCAGTACTTGTCCTCGAGCACCTTTTAAGATATGGGAGAAGTGAGCTCCAAATTTTGAGTCAAATTCAGCAATATTTAACAAAAGAAGTTTTATCTCAGTATGCACTCAATGAGCTATGTAAAAAAGGGGACATTGCTTTTTTTTTTAATTCAAGAGAGGTTATTTTTAATCTCCACTGAGTAAAGAATGAGGGGATGTGGTTAGGTTAGATGCCAGAAAGAGTTTCCTCCTGGCTAGGGTTATTGTTGTGTGGTTATAAACTCTCTTTTTCATTAGGGAAGTGGTTTTCGGAGTATAGACGCAACTGCAGTCTTTCTTCAGGTGACCTCAATGCTGTCTTATCTATAATATGAAAAGGCTTGTATTTTGGGTTCTACTGTATAAATAATTTGCTTGCACTTAAAAGAATTTAAAGCCCTGGTAACATTTAGGGGAATAACGTGTGAGAACAGATGGGATAGGAAACCTGTAGTGTCTTTGAGATCTTTGCTGCCATGGTTCAGAATATGACAAAAATATTTTCTTAAAAGGCTTTCATTTCTTCATTAAAATGAAATTATAACATACATTTTTAAAAGGCTAACTTCTTTAAAAGAAAATTCAGTACACAATAAAACTATGTATAGTAAACATAAGGTCAGTCAGATCCATTATTCAGATATCACATGATTTTTCATGGTGAGACCCAGGACTGGAGTTCACTGGGAACTCCATTTCTTCAAGTACTGTGTGTCCCCCCCTGGCTGGAAAAGACTGAGCGAATGAAGACCCAAGGGTAGCCCATATCTGCTTTGGCTTTTATTGCATGGTTTGGAACAAAAACATGAACAAATAAAATTCTCTCATTTGTTTATTTGAACTGAGGAACATGAAGGGAAGTTGCTAGTTAGTGGTAGAACCTGAGGTCAGAGAGTCAGAATACTGAGAGTTGTAGCAAACTTGTGAACCAACATAAACCATAGACGCTTAAGATTCTCTTTAGTGAAAAGCTGAGAATAGAACAAGCATCCAGAGAAAAATTGAGGTGTCCAAAGGGAGAGATTTTAGGCTTTGTTCTCTTTGCAGCCAGACTAGCCATGCTAGTGATCAGTTTTCCCTAAACACAAATAATTTTTGCAGGGACGTGTTCATGAACTTATAGTTTTCACACTCTTTAGTACATTGCTTCATTTTACTTCTACAACAAGTACATTTCCCACCCCCTAAAATACAATATTGATTATTAATGTGAATAATTCGAAAAGATATGTTAGTGACCAACTTTTGGAAAACTGAAAATGAAATACATTTGAATAGTTTAATCCCAACTGACATACTAAAATCAATTTTAATTGCAATAATTGCAATATATGCTGTGTGTTTTCTGAGTTATAATAAGTCATAGCCATGGTTAACAGAGGGATCATGATGAGCAATTTCATGAAAGGGAAAAAATGCCTCAAATACACATTTGATGCAACTGTTAAGTTTCTATGTGTATACATATCACCTTACTGACCTACACAAGAAATTGTTCTATTTTATTGAATAATGGTTCCCAGTTAGAGATGTAAAAATGTGTTTACTGTAAAGCTTCCTTCTTACTCTTGACTGCGTCTCATCCTCTCCCCCCGTGACCACAGCAGCTGGATGCGGAGGGGGTGCAGGCTGATGCCAGGCTCCGAGTCCTAGACATTGAATTCTCTGGTGTTATGGAGAAGATGGGGGCATAGGGGAGGCAGAAGTCTTTTTATGTGACTCCTCATGTGTCAGGGGCCGTCCTTGTCATCCCCTAGGTTCAGTCCGATGCTGATGAAAGCTGCTGGCATGAGGGTTTCCACCCAGAAGATGTGCCTAGTTTTCTTTGGGTGGCATTTACATGCACCCCAGTTTTCTCTGGCATAGAGCCATCCTCTAGAGGAGAGATGCGTCTCCCTTTCTGTCCCCAGCAGCGCCTGCCTCAAATCCTTGTTTAGATTGGATATCCCTCTATTGGTCCCGCAAGCGCCTGGGCATTCCCAGTCTCCTTTTGTACCCTTTTCTGTGGAGCTGGGGCACTTTTATTCACGCCGAGGGCTGTGGAGACCTGTGACAAGGTGCTTCAGAGCACCAATCCCTTTCAGCTCCATTGGCATAAGCAGCTCCAGTGGCTTCCATCCTTTATAAATCCCTAATCCAGAAAGAGGTATCATTTTTTACATTCAAGAATGGCCTCTAAACTTTAAGGGAAACCTGTGGAGCATCCTATTTCTCCTCTCCATAATGGGGGAAACAGGCCAAAAAATGAGACACAAATACCTTTGGGGCTGCAGAACTCCCCCCAGGAATCTCTTTAGCATGCCACCCCCCCCCCCCCAGCACAGCCTCGGCGAGGGTCTGAAGGTTGTGCGGCTCACTCAGCAAGTCTCCAGCCAGAGAATTAGATGTCAGTAACTCTGTCTTTCTGGGGCCTCCAGTCTTCTTCACAGATTATTATTTTGGCTTTTTGGAGGGGCAACACCCCTGATTCAATGATCTTTTCTTTTCAAACACTGTAGCACTCATCTCATCCAGTTCCCTGCTGATTTTAAGATGTGAGGGTTGGTGGAGAGTTGACAAGTCTGTGGAACGGCTGCCCTGTGCTTTCAACAAGTTCCGCAGGGAGATGTTGGCTCCAGCTCCGACTGAGGACAGCTCCTTGTCGATAGGGTTTAACTGTGGCCTTTTGTCCAGAACAACACAGAAAATCCCAATTTACCTATACACCAGGCACTATATTCATCCCCAACTCTCAGCTTTTTATTCAGTGCTTTTCACGTAATTGGAACTCAATAAACATTTGTTATAAAGACACGAACAGTTTGGATCAGTTCAACTTTTCAAGTAAAAACTTAAGAAGCTTCTAAGAGAAATGGAAAATGTCTGATAGAATAAAAGGCTCTAGAGAGGTTAGAATGCATTTATGAGAAGAAATCAGGTCCAAGTAATCTGACATAATTCCCTGCTGACATTCTCTGATGAAAATTAATGATTGGAAGATGATGCATTAAGGTACTGTGTGTAATTTAACTCAGACTAAGTTGTACATTTTATAAAGTAGTAGAGAAAAGGGATTTGGGAATCAGTATTAAACCAAGTAGCCAATGAATAGAAATAATTACCGAGTTTTAGGCTGTGCCTATACAGGGGGAAGATATCAACCATTTCAGTTTGTGTGTTTTTAAAATTTTATTTGACTTTTATTTGACTGACTTGACCACATTGACTTGCTGTTTTGGAGTCATGGAGGAAGAGCTGTGATGTGCTATTGAATGAGAAAGTAAATACAGATAGGCTTGGGTGTTTATGAAATTTTTGATATTTTATATGGCTATTTGTTGGATTGACTTGTGTAATACAATTACTAGTTTACACTAAAACAATTTTTTTCTCTTTTTTCTTTTTTTTCAAGTACAGAATTATATTTGGAGTAGGGTAGATTTTAGGAAAATTTGGAAAGGAGTTATCAGTTTCTTCTTCGTGTAGATACCCGGTCCTCCAAAATTCAGGAAGACCCTCTCTACACCCTACTTTGTATTACCAGCAGCTATCACAGCCTAGAACATAGTAGACATACAATAATGGCTTAATGCATAAGTGAATAATTATTAGGAGCCTGCTTACCAGTCTGAAAACCTAACCCTGGTATTTCATATACCTAGAGGGAAATCCTAATTACCTAAGTTCCCCTGAAAGTGCTGGTTTCTCCCTACCTCTGGCGAGATTATTGATGGATGAGTTCATAATAGGGATTAGAATTTTCTCTTGAAATGCATCTTGCTGGCTGGGGTATTGCTAACTTCCCAGGACTTGCCAGCTCCCTAGCCAGCATGGACCCCTACCACTAGTCCTCAGCTGCAGGCCATTTCAAACTGTGCATGCCTCCTGGGAACCATTGCAAAACCTTCTGTGAGACCATGACTATTGGAGTGAGGCTCCTGCTTCCATACTTGAAGTTGGAGTCTTAACCAGCTCAGAGTCTTCAAATGTGCATATAATTGAAAGGTGAGTTCCATCTTTCCTGCTGCTTTTAGATACTGGAATTTTTCCTGCTGGGACCAATTTTGCCTCATAGGAGGCTAGTTCTTAATTTGAGTTAGGCCCTTGGCTCCAGAATAGTTTGTCTCTGTTTTCTCCCTCGGGCCACAAGCAGACAGGCAGATGAGATGAAGCTCAAGCTTGTCCAAGCTAAATTCATCCTGGGGTAGGATCGCCTTTTGTGCTCTTCTGTTCTCCTTTCAGCCACCACTTCTGTCCACCAAGAACTTGCTGCCCACCCTGCTCTCAAGAGGCTGAGTGGCTTCCAGTGGACACCAATGTTACCGCCCTACTGGCTAGAGTTTCCCCTTGCACCGGTCACCTACCTTTATTTCATACTTTCAGGACCATGATCTCCACTACTTGAATCGGTCAGGGAAACTGGACAGTAAATACTTAATACAAACTGAACATTTCGTAGGTCTCATGTATTATATTGAAACAATACTAGAGAAGGGATTCCAAGATGACGGCAAATAGAGTGGAAGCTACACTGGCACTCTCCCAGGACCAAACTGGAATTACAACTAAAATACAGAAAAACCACCCTGAATAAGCAACTGAAGACGAGCTGGAGAGCAGCCTCATAAGCAAGGACATAAAGTGGAGGCCGCACAGAGACTGGTAGGAAGTGCAGACGCGAGAGGGCTGCCTGGGCTCCGACAGCAGCAGCTGAAGGTCTGGAGGGAGATCTCAGCTGGCGGGGCTCCCACTGAGGACTCTGGGGCCTAAACTCCAAACTGGACTCCCCAGCCCAGAGCACCAGCACTGAGAAAGGTGCCCACAGAACATCTGCTGAGAAAATAAGCTGGGTTTCTGTCTGCCAGGGAGAGATGACTGGAAATGCAGGCCCCCCTTAAAGGGCCAATGCACAACATTTTATGGATTTAATTGACATTTAAAGAACATTTCACCCCAAAGCTGCAGAATATACATTCTCCTCAAGTGCACATGGAACATTCTCAAAGACAGACCACATATTAGGACACAAAACAAGTCTCAACATGTTCAAGAAGACTGAAATATTATCAAGCATCTTCTCAGACATTTACACCATGGAATACTATGCAGCTATAAAAACGAAAGATCCCTTACCCTTTGAGACAGCATGGTGGGACCTGGAGAGTATTATGCTAAGTGAAATAAGCCTGTCAGAGAAAGACAAGTGTCACATGATCTTACTCATATGTGGAATCTAATGAACAAAATAAACCGATGAATAAAATAGATCCAGAGGCATAGAACAAACTGATGAATCTCAGGGGTGGGTGGGCGGAGAGAGATTAACATAAAAACTTAAATGCATAGATGCATAACCCATGGACACAGACAATAGTGTGGTGAAGGCCTGGAGGAGGGGTGCAGGGTGGAGGGGACGTTTGTAATACTTTCAACAATAAAGATAAATTTAAAAAATGAAACAATACTAGAATCAATAAATGCATTCCCTGAAATTATCGAACTATGTGGGGTTCAAAACATCAAAAGAAGAACAAATGAAAAATAGATGGGGGCTGTTAAACCTACTGACTCATCTCAGTAACGTGGTTGATGACTTGTAATGAAACCCAAACACCTATTATGGGAAATATTTCAAAGAATGAAAGCAACCTTTTTATTTGAAAAGGAAATGATAGTATTTGAGGGGTTTGGGTAACTTTTAAAAAGATGTATTCATCTCCCATTGAGGAGTTTCTGGTCATTTCTCAATGACTTCAGCTTTTTAAAGGTAAAAAGGCAATAATATAGGTTTGATAAAATTCACATTTATTGCATGCAAATTGTCTTATCCCTGTCTATTCATCAATGAGACACTCATCTCAGAGATTTGGTGGCTACCAAAAATCCCCCCCCCAAACCCACCATAAACAAAAACAAAAATAACCAACCCCTGATCATTTACTTTCTTTTTTGTGTTTCCAGTGACAGTTATCTGAAACTTGCCCATTTCCCTCACTATCTCAAACACATTCTGCTCCCCCTTTCCCTTAACAGGTACCATTAAATGTTATAATACTGAAATGATTACAACCATCTGATAAATTATCTCTGTTCAATATTTCTTAACATTTTTGCCAAATGTTTCTATTTCCCTAAGATTCTGGAGGAAGAAGCATCTCTTCTTGGCAAGACGAATCCTCTACTTTTGTACAGAATCTCACCCCCCAGCCTCCAATAAGACACTGCTACAGAGTTAGGTGCTATATTACTGCATGTATCAGTAGCTCTTTTATAAAAATAATCCTCCATTCTCCCCCTTTATCACTTGACTGTATTCTTGTACCTTCTTCCCTTTCACTGTAAAGCTCAGTAGATGGCTTTTGACACAACTTTAACCTAGTCCTTCCTGAATGAATTTCCATCAGCCTTGGATGTTCACCATTCTACTCAAACTGCTTTTATTTAAGAATTAACAAGTACCTCTTCACCAGCCCTACATGTTCTTAGGGTTCATCTTCTTCAGCCTCAATATATGGTCTTTAATCTCTCCTTTCTTCTTGGGTAGCTCTCTTTGCTTTCATAACACCACATTCTCTAAATTCTCTTGCTACATTAAAAAAAATACCAGCTTTATTGAGATATAATTACATACCATATGAGTGACTTGCAGCCAATGGAATGTGAATGAAAATTATGCATGCCATTCCAAGAGTCCTCTGTAGACACTTGCAATGCTATTTTCTAGGCTATGTCCATTTTTGGTTTGATCGTGAACTTAGGAGCCACCGTGTTGAGGATGGTGGAGGCACTGGATGGAATGAAAAAAGGATGGAGCCTGAGTCTCTGAATCACTGCTTGGAGAGGAGCCTCCTGCCACTCAGGAGAACTTCCTAGGGCTTGATGTGGGCAAGAACTACATGCCACTGCTCACTTTCAGGTATGTGGGAAGAAAAGCTAGTGTCACCTAAACTAACATAATGGCCATAGCAATTATGAGAGCTCCGTCAGCAATGAAAGTCAGCTGTGCCAACATTCAGTATTTTTATTTGCCAAATTCATTATTGAAAAACAATGTTTATTTAATTTTCCTTACTTGATTACTGTAAGTCAATATTTTTATATATTAATTTGCCATTTGTACTCATTCTTTATAAATTGCCCAATTTTTCATTGCTGATACTTCTCTGACAGGGTTTTCCTTATGGATTTTTTGCATTTAAGGACATGGCATTTTATCTGTCATATAGATTGCCAATACTTTTCCACAATTTTTTACTTTGTCATACTTTTTAGTTTTTGCCATTTAGACATTTAATAATTTTATATAGAAAATTCCTTTATGGTTTTCTTTTATGATTCTCCTTTACTGTTTCTACCTTTGGTGTCATTTTCAAAAGTTTTCCCCCACTCTGGAATTATATTCTAGTAGTTTCATAACATTAAAAATCAATCGGAATTTAATTTAGTATAAAATTCTTTTTTTAATCTTTAATATTTGGCCCCAAGTCTTACTCAGAGTAGATATGGAATAAATATTTGTTAAATTTGATTGTCTCCTTTTAAGAGTTTAGGGTTGGATTAGATCAGTGGTTCTTACACTGTAATTCTTAGGTTGGCATCATCAGCAACACTTGGGAACTTGGTAGAAATGCAAATAGGTCTGAGCCCCACCCCAGCCCCATGGAAGGGTCCAGCGATCTGAATTTTAACAAGCTGTCCAGGTGATTCTAATGTAGGTTAAAGTCGACAGCCTCTGGAATAGAAAATATGTAAGGCCACTGCCAGCAGAACTATCTGTGAAATACATTTTTTTCCATGTTAGCAAAACCCACTGCTGTGAAAACGTGATTCTTTCCTTATTTTTAGCAGAGTAGGAAATAGAAAAGAATATGTTCAAGGCTACCCCTTCTGGGGCAAAATCATGATGGCCATGAGAGTGCTGTCTCTCGGGCCTCAGCCTCCACTGTGAGCTCATCCACACAGGATGCCTCGGTGGGCCTGGGCTGCCCTGATTTCTCAGGAAGCTCCCTCTAGAATATCTCAGCACATCTTTTCTTCCCATGCAGCACAATGCTATGAGTGCTTCCCAGCCTCCTCAGTCAGAAGTCCCTGCCTCCAGTGCCTGTTCCAATCTGCAGCCAGAGAGCAGGGTTCAAATCCCCCAGGGCCCTGGGTGCCGATGTGTCTAGTGCCCACCCATGGTAAGACAACTCTGAATGGTAACTAGACCCTGTCTGTCCCAATCACACGGTGCCCCTTGCAGCAGTCCTCTCTCAGCCTTCTTGTCCTGCCACTGGTACCCCTGGACCTGGAGCTGCAAATACCTGGGGTCCTAAAGAACCCTTCTGGTCACGTTCCAGTGACATTGAAGATCTTAAAATCTAAGCAAGTATCCTCCATTGATTACCTTCCATTCCTGTCTGTGCTCACCCACCTACTTGAAAACATCATTTTCCCCTTTTGCCCATTGCAGCCCTGGAAGACCCCCTAGGAAGAGCTTAATAGACTCTAGACTGGGGCTCACCTTTTAACAACATGATATTTATTTCTCTCCACCTGAAGGTTAAGATGGGTCAATCTTTAGAAAGAATTCCTAGTCTCCACTTCCTGCAGAGCTGTTGAGGACCTGTTTCCATTCTAACCCGGGGAAAGGAATGGTGGGAGTGGGTGCGTCATATCCTTCAAGGATGGCTAGCAGATTTCTTATTATGTAGCCAAAAAAATTAAAATCTTTAAAATAGGTTGAGCCCTAGCTGGTTTGGCTCAGTGGTTAGAGAGTAGGCCTGCAGACTGAAGGGTCCTGGGTTCAATTCCAGTCAAGGGCACCTACCTTGGTTGCAGGCTCGATCTGGGGCACCTGCAGGAGGCAACCAGTCGATGTCTCTCTCACATCGATGTTTCTCTCCCTCTCTCTCTCTTTCTCTCGCCCTTCACCTCCCTTCCACTCTCTGAAAAACAATGGAAAAAATATCCTAGGGTATTAAAAAAAAAAAAAGGTTGAGAGTTCAAGCTCTTTCAACATATGCCACGCTGATCCTGGGCTCATATTTCCCTGATACGAAAGTTTAGTCATGAACTCACCCCTTAGCAGTGTCAAGGATGTGATGGTGAGGTTAAGTGTGTTTGCGTCGGGGAGCATGGTGAGCGAGGTTCAGGTAATAGTCACAGGCACATACGAGGAGTAAGAATGCCACTTAAGCCACAGGCCGGGCCTGTGGTTTTGTGAGTGTGTGAGTGTGTGTGTCGTCATACTTTGAAAAGTCCCAGGCTGTGCTGCTGCGAAATCAGAAATGCCAACCCCATTTCTTAGGGATAAGCCCCTCTGCAGGCCGCTGGCCCCGGGAGAGTATCTGGCCTGGGGGCAGGGAGGGGAGCCCCTGGGGTCTGCTTTCGCACCTGGGCTCAGGCTTGGAGACTCGTGGGACCTGACACTCTCAGCGCCCTCACTGCTGCGGTGCCGAGGAGCGTGTGCTGGGCCGGGGCGGACCGGGGGCAGCTCCCCGCAGGCCGCACACGCTGACCTTCGCGCTCCCGTCCCGGTCCCTGCCGCCTCCCGCCGCGGCCTGGCCCTGATGGCCGGGCAGCGCCTGGCACAGCGCCTGGCACGGCAGCGGGCCCTGACTCGGCGCCTCATCCCTCGTCCTTCCCGGGATCGCCTCGGCCTCCCCGCCTGCCCGCCAGCCGCTGACGGCGAGATGACGGCGGGAGGCAGGGAAAGCAGCAGCGGCGGCATTGAGGTTACCTGCGGGCTTTGCTGCACAGGAGATGCGGGGCTGGTGAGGCCTGGGCCCAGGGCCAGGCGCCGCGGAACCCGCCCTTCCTCTTCCTCCCGCGCCACAAGGAAACTCGGGCCCAGGTTCTCTGGCGGCGACTCAACGCCCTGTTGGGCGTCTGTCTGCAGGACACGGGGTTGACGGCACGCGTCAAGATTCGTACATGGTTACCAAGATTCAGAAGCTGTATATATTTCTGTTCCCTGCATGTCGTTCGTAAGACCTTTATAAACTCAAGGGCAGAGCAGGGAGTTAGGCTCCCGCTGTCACCTGCACTCCGGCTTCTCGGTTGTTCTCATTACCAGGTGGCATCCCACATCACCTGCTCTCGCAGCTCCGTTGTGCAAGGAGAACCGGGCAGGGAGAGACACTGTCCTGCCCCCGGAGCCTGCAATCCGAGGCAAATGCCCAGATGGAGACAAACGCTGTTTCTGCATCATTTTCTTCTCTGCTACTTGGCATAAAGGTCGTCTTAGTGAGCGGGGTACACAGACCTTATACTCAGACCTTCCTTCCAATCGCATCTTGGTCATTTACTAGCTGTGTGACCTTGGGTTACTCATTTAACTGTTCTGAGCCTCAATTCCTCATCTGTAAAGTGCGTAAAACAATAAAGCCCCCATTACGGGGTTGTTGCAAGATTAGACTCAGTGTTTGGAAACAAAGCTGGCCTACAGTGAGTGTTCAATCCTGGTAGTTGTTGATGTTTGGAGAGTGAATCTAATGATATATGTGTGTATGTCACACTTATGATGTGTAAGGATGGATTCAGGGTCCTGGATGAGTACAAATGAGTGAAATTTTGGAAACTAATGACTTCATGTTATCGGTCCTCTCTCCCACTGCCTCATTTGTATCCCCTCTGCCATTGAATCAAGTTTTGGAGCTAAGGTGGGCTGCTTACTAACTTAACCACATAGGTATGAAGTCATCTGGGTAGATACATACATAGATATGGTAATTAAGCAAATTCTGCTTCTGGATGATCAATAAGATAGTGGTCTTTTGACTGACTCTCCTTGACTAGGGTTAATAACAGTTGCAGTTATTGCATTTATGTAGCTCCCAGAGAGGAGGTATCCACATGGACACCTTTTTCTATTAACAAATATCGTGCCTTTAAATGTTGTGTTCTTTGGTGCACCAGGTATGTAATAACCTAAGTTGATAATTTGTTCATGTGTACTAGGATCATCCATCATAATTAAATTGAAGAACTTAATTCTTTACAGACTTGAAGAGCAATTTGTACTTCCCAAAGTCGTTTCACTTGAACTTCATGACACTGACCCTGTTTCTAGTTTCCAACCCCTCGCCTCCATATATGAAGAAAAATGCCAACTACCCAGCGATGTGAGGCAAAAGTGGGGATAATTCTTTGGAATGTTAAGCATTTTCCTTAGGAGTTTGAAGGTTCAGTACACTGTGAAAGCATAGGGCCATTTTTGGAAGAAGAGACAGCAGATGGAATTCAGAGTCTTGGCATTCTCTCACATTCCAGAAGCTGGAGCATGTGTGTGTGGGGGGGATTTCTTGGTTATATCAGTCATATCCTTCCTCCTTTGTTGTTTGCCGATTGATGTGTGGATCACTGCAACCAGATTATAAGCAACTTGAAGTCAAAGAATCTTTTAAAAAATTTATTGGCCTCTAATCACTTAGCATGGCGTAGGGAAAATTGTCAAGTACTCAGTGGATTCTTGCTAAATGGGATGGAGAGATTCTTTCTGCTTCTCACTGCCTACCTAATGTTAGGGTACATGAAGTCAGCTCGTAGAAGCGTGTTCATTATGTCTGCTCCGTGGGCAGTAAGGCAAATCTTACAGGAAGAAGGCCAATGAGATACAAACAGACTCAGGCTGGGATAAACGGACCATGCCCTTTTTTGATATCTAACTCCAAATTACTTTTAGCAATGGAAGCCCATTAACTTTTCCACAAAGTGATAATGTGAAATCTGCTCCAAAATATGTGAGTTGCTTACAAATAATGTGTCATAGAAGTTAAGCTGAAAATAAGAAAAAATTCCTGAGATAGAGCTGATGTCTGCTGTGTGGCAGCATTTGGAAAAGGGAGACCTTCCTAACCTGAGTTGGCATCAGAGATACGTAGACAGTCACCCATAGATCTGCCCAAGAAACATACTTTGAGACTAAGATTTGAGACTGTTTGCTGCAGCTCTACCTCTGTTAATGTGATCACTTATGCCTAAAGCAAGGGGCTGTGGGAAAAGAGGTAGGCCAAGTATTTAAAAATGAACACAACATCCCGTTGCTAAATATGTTATGTCCTTAAATTACTGTGCCAAGTTCTTCTCTTTGAACCAGGGATGGTCATGGAAGTTGCAATTTCTCTTGTCCAGGTGATTTATTCATTTTGAGCTTCTCTTGTTTCTCTGGGGTGGTCTAGCTTAAGCCTGATCACCCAGTAGAATTTGCTAGAAGCAGTTGTTGTCTTAGTAATGGCGTGAACCAAGGGCGTGCTGATTTACGGCCTGTTTCGGTGGGTTTGGTGAAAGATGGCACTATCACTGGCAGGGGATCCTCGGTTCCACCTCTCCTGCTGCCTTTTCCCGACTGAGTTCTGGCTACTTGTTTTCCTGAGCAGCTTCCCACCAGCTAACTGCATTCCCATGAAAGGCAAGGCAGACAAACTGTCCTTGTATGAAAAAAGAGGGCGGTTACAGAGATTTGTGTGAAAAGCTGAAACGTGACATGTTTATGACTAAAAATACATGTTGCCAATGCCATCTCCAGAGTGGGAAAGTTTTATTTTGTATCTTCCATAATTCAGAAGACTCAGTGGTTTTTACTTTTAATTTATCGTGTTTTACACCTGCTTGTAAAATGCTGACCCTCTGAGTTTACTTTGATGCCTACGACAGCTAAGAAACAGAATTCATAATTTTCTAACTAGAGTCTTTAAATAAAACCCTCTATTTATAGCAAACCTGTGAAGGAACAATGTACTGACATAACCAAGAACTTCATGACTTCATAAATGACAGAATAGAAACCTTGTAAAATCAGACCCTTTTGTTGGGCTCCCTTTAGTTTGCTGCTACATCTCTGGTACATTTTCAGTATTTGGCAAAGCTTGGCTCTTGAGCTTAAATATTATCTCAATGTACATCTTTAAAAACTTATGTACTTCTAACTTTGGAACCTGATTAAAAGTTCCAAATTTTGACTATAAAATAGCATTCACTAATAAAAAAATGTTTTAAAAAATTTACCATTTAAACATTATTCAATTTAAAACATTTCCCTTACACTCTATGGACTTTCCTAAAAATTGAACTGTTTAACAAAAAAGCCTACTTAAAAATCCTGTTTAAAAGATTCCAGATCTCTTATCATACTATTGATTTTACTGAGACTATTTTCACTTATTCTTGCTTTAAAATTTATTTCGAGTGCCAGATTCCATCAGATCCTCACCATTTCATGTAAGTCTTTTACCACACAGAAAGAATGAACTGACTCACAAATGTTAAACAGTAAATCCATACCTGAAAATATAAAAATAAGCCCTTATTTGTAAAGTTGAACAATATTAATACATGTGGCCTCCCGGGATTCCTGTTTCTGCACGGACTCCATGGGTAATAGATACTGGCCCAATCACAAGCCTGTAGCTGAAAAGGCCCCAGCAGGGGCAGGTGCAAAGGCCCTTGAGACCCTCGGCAGGCCCCCCTGTGGCTGGTTTGATTCTCTTAACTTTACCTGTACTTTCTGAGACTGAACCTGGCTT
This sequence comes from Miniopterus natalensis, assembly GCF_054644295.1. Classification (NCBI taxonomy): domain Eukaryota; kingdom Metazoa; phylum Chordata; class Mammalia; order Chiroptera; family Miniopteridae; genus Miniopterus; species Miniopterus natalensis. The sequence goes on along the minus strand of NC_142093.1, from coordinate 16,474,958 downwards.
TTCCCTCCACTCCTTGGCTTCATTCATGCGCTTCTGGTTTAGGTGTGGGAACCTCGCTTGGACTTTTAGGGTTCCCGTACTGGCCTTCGAGCTGCTGCACCGGCTACATCCCCGGAGACTGAAGGCCAGGCTGACTGAGTCAGCAGGTGACTGGACCTGAATTTTTTTCTCTTTTTGCCGCTGCTCCACTTGACTGAGCTTGGAGCTTGGCTGTGGTCATGTGTCCCTGGGAGCAGCCTAGCACTTCCAAAAATGAGCTATGGAAAGCAGAGGGGGGGCTCCAAAGGAATCCTAGAACGAAAACGTTACATAATCATGTTTTCTTAGTCTTTAGTTCACATATTACCTACTGGGTTTACTTAAAGTGAGTGTCCGTTGCCTTTCTAGCTTTCTTCTGGACTTTCATCCGCAGAATGGATGACAGTTTTGCTCTTCACATTTCAGGCAAGGAACAGGTAGAACTGAATTAAGAAACAGCAGCAGCGCTGTGCTGTAAGCCAGGCATGTGAAGCTGTGTGGCTTCGGCTGAGCCCGGCTCGAAGGGGGCTGACTCGCAAGCACTAGAGGCAGATCAAATCAGTGGGCATTTATTAATTTGGCTCATAAAAAAGAGAGCCCATCAGTATCACACCTCAGGGAACAGTCACAGAAAAGCAAATTCCAATACGACTGATTTAAAAGGAATTTCCGCGAGTAACTCGGCGCAATGCCGAGCAAGGAGCAAAGGCTCGAGGGGCTGGAGGCTCGAAGGGAAGCGCAGCGGCTTTTCAGGAAGAAGCTGCGGGTGGCACCAGCGACAGCCTCGGGAATGGGGCTCAGTCAGAAGCGAGAACCAGGGAAAGCTGGAAGGATTTACTCATCCCGAAGGCAGCGCTGCAGAAAGGCAGGCCCGAAATCAGAAAGCATCAAAGAGCCACCGGCCGGTGGGGGCGCGGCGTGGAGAAGGGCCCAGAAAGGGGACGCCAGAGGCATGGCCTTCCAGTTAGAAAGCACCTAAGTCGTGGGCTTGTCATATGCACCACGGGGAATGCAGTCAATAATATCGTAATAACTTCATATGGTGACAGACGGCGACTAGACCTACCATGGTGGCCACACTGTCAGGCATATACATGTCCAATCACTGTGTTGTACACCTGAAACCTAATATTGCATATCAAAACTAAAAGTAGTAAGAGATATATTAAAAGTGTTCTAAGGATCTGGGTCCTACTTATGGTGATACTGGGGTGGGATCTACCTAGAGTAACATACGGGCCAGAAGGACCCGGGAGCCACTGAGGGGCCAGGAAGGTAGGAAAAGGGTGAAACTGCAGCCAGGAGATGAGCCCAGATTCAAAACTCAGAGGAGCTCGGTTAGGGAACAAGCTGGCAGCGCTTGGAGAAGATACAAATGTTGATCGGGCATCAATAGTAATTAAAGGGGTTGAAAAATGGAGGCTGAGGTTGGGTGAGCTCTGAGCAAACTTGAAGGAACCATACAGGACAGACGCCGAGCACGGGCACTGTGAGTGAAAAGTGAGTTTACTGGTTCCGTCCACAGACGTGTTTGGAGCAACTATGTTATCCACACCGCAGTTGATAATATGGGGGATACAGAAGTAAGCGAAAAATGTCTCTTCTCCCTGAATGACTCGGTGTGGTCAAGGTACAGCCTAACAGGCGCGCACATATTTTTGGACTGTCTTCTGTGTCTTGGTCCTGGTGGTGTGCTGGAACCAGCGTATGTGGGCCACGAGGCCTGCTTGTTAGCATCTCTTGCCAGCTCCATGTTCAGTGACATCATGTTGGAAGCTTGAAATGGACCATGGTGGAAGTATTTGCATCACAGAAACTGGCAAATTCTACAAATCAGGGCTCCTCCCGCTCCCGCTCCCCCCAACCTAGTTGTTAAACTTTTACCGGCACACTGCTAACGGGTGAATTTAATCTATCAGTTTAATTCAACAAATATTAACCGAGTACTTCTTAATGTAAATCTCTGTGCTGGGTGCTTGTCATCCTGCCTTCAAAAGATATTTTCCATTTCCTGATAACCTGATGAATCAGGTGGCTCGAGGCTTCCCTTACTTAACCAGGACCATACTGCAGAGGGGGGTTTGCCCCCCTTTCCTAGGGAACGCGAAGTCAGCCCGGGTTTGCGAGAGGTTTTCCTGGATTTGGACGGTTGGCAAGACGCCCTGTGGGCACGCAGGCAAGACCCCTCCTCCTACCTCCTACCTCCTACTAGAGATTCGGCTCCTAGAGGGACAAACGTGCCTTTAAGGGCTGAGAAAGACCAGCCTGGCACTGTTCTCTGGTAGGTTATTCTGACAATGATCAGGGTGGAATTGGGGGATTATAATGGTTGGCTCTTGTTATTCTTCCTAGGAAAAATGGAAGCATTGCGTTTCTTTCTATCCTATAAAAGCCTCCCCCCCCCCCCCAAGTGTGTGCAAGCCGGTCTCAGTCCCACCGCCTCTCGGGTTAGACACTCAGGGTCATTTTGTATCCGCAATTTCAGACACACTAATGTGCTAGCATTAACATTAGAGCGAGCATCACGTCAGTGCTCCGGTAGTGCCAGTTACCCCAGAAACAGCCGGCCTGGAGACAGAGAAGAGTCCCCTGACGACTGATTAAAATATGGTACCCTAAAAACTAAGTGTCTAGTTTGCGTGCAGACGTAGTACAAAGATTTGTTAACTAAACTGACTCCGGTTGAATGCTAATATTGGGAAAACTCACTAGAAATAACGTAACTCTTATACTGTCCCAGTAGCAATAAAAAAGAAAAGAACTGTACACTCCTGGGGCATGCTAAAATCAGGAAAATTGGGATTGAAATCTTCCATGATGAACTTTTAAGGAATACAGCCTACTAATGAGAGGGCAGAAGTCGAAACAGCAGAACTAAGGACAAAATTACAATTTCATGGCAGGACCCCCTTAGCTCAATTTTACCATTTGATTTGTGCTTTTCAAAGAGTGTTAAATATAACTCAGAATTTTCATGAGGGTGCAAAGGCACTTGTCTGTGGTGGGCTCATTTCACTTTGGCCAACGCTTCTATCTCCAGCGACCATACGGAATTTGGATAATGACCTCTTTTTATGACATAAACTTGGAAAAGATTTCAAGAAATTAGAAAATGATTGGTCAAATGGAACTGATATCAGACTTGGCAGTAGGCTTTAAAAAAATCCAGGTTCTATTTTAATTAATAAAATATCAACATATGGATAATATTGAGGAATGGAATAAAGAATCAGGAAAGGCATATTTCAATCATTATTTAAGTTATGTTATAGTTACTAAAATGTAGAATATATCTGTATTCCTAGAAGTTATGATGATATCAAATGCATTATTATTTTAAAAAAATAATATTGTGTTTTTATTTTTCAAATTTAGAATGGCAAAAAGGAGGAAAAAAGGGAAAATTCTTTATTCTCAGAAAAATTTTATGTACTTGAAAACAAAGTTATGTATATAAAATTATATATTATATGAAAAAAATTATATATGAATCTCTAGCACTTAGCTCTTGGCAGAGTACATGTCATCAAGTAGCCATATATAAAATATTTATAAGATTGAGGTTCTTTGACTGTGTTATGACCTTGCTTACTAATTTATTATAGTAAAAATTAAGCTATCAAAATATTTTTTTCAAATGGGATTTTTCTTTGTTAAACCCTGCAATTCTGTGCTTAGCTAAAATTATACTAAAGCAAATTGATTTTTATGAAAATAAACTTACTTTTATGTTGGCAACACAAACTCCATTCTTCGACTACAAATGAATTAAAATAATTGGGTTAGATTTTAAACAGGGCCTAAAAATAAAAAAAAGACATTAAATAGCACACTTGCAGGATAAAATTTCCTTTAGGAAAAACAAAATAATTTTTTTAGGAGTCATTTTGATAAATTTATATGGATGTGTTCATACCTGGATATCAGAGTTCTAGAAATCTCAAAAATATGGCAAACAACTTAAAACTTCTCTGAAAGTTAAAGGGGATGATGTCAGAAAAAGAAAACACTTGAGCAGCTATAAGCTTTGGAGATGGAGTTGCCCTTAATGGTCTAATACTGATTTAAAGCAAATTTAGGTTTTAACTTTAAGTATATTTAAAGTTTTTACTCTATAAGTAAAATTATTTAATGTATTTCAGAAAAAATTGATGAGCAGAATCGAGGGAAGGAAGATGGTGGGAGATAGGGCCACTCATAATACACTTTAACTCTCAAAATAAATTTATGTTGAATGAATGAATCAATGAAAATGACATGTTTTTTAGTGATACTATCAGAAAAAGAGCAAGTACTTTCAGTACAATCATAAGCACAGAGTAGTCTGGAGTCGATTAGAAATTCCATATGCTAAGAGACATGAGGACTTGACTGTATTAAAACCAAGTATACTATTGTATTAGTTTTTTGGTACTGATGTAATAACTAAACACAAGTTTTGTGCCTTAAAAGAAAAGAAATTCTCTCACAGTTCTGGAGGGCAAAAGTTGGCAAGGCCACCGGCCGTCCAGAGCCTCTAGGAGGGATTCTGTTCTCTGCCTCCACCAGCTTCTAGTGGCGGTGAGCATTCCTTGGCTTGTGGCTGCATCTTTTCACACCTCCTTCTCTGTGTCTGTCTCTAAATTCATCTGCTTCTCTCTTATAAGGATACATGTGATGGTATTTGGCGCTTACCCAGATAATTCACGATAAACTCTTTTTTATCAAGATCCTTGACTTAATCACATTTTTTGCTATTGAAAATAATATTCAATGTTTTCCCATGTAAGGTAATATTCACAGATTGAAGTCATGAATAAAAAAGTTAGATACAACCTACTAGGCTCTATTTACCAATGTAGGAAGTGTAATACATTTAAGAGGTAGCTTCATCAATATAGTTAAAATTTCAGAGAAAAGAACTCTATCAGGAGTCGCTGACAATTAGCTAGAAAAATCACTTACATGGAATAGTCGTTTCTCAACGTGGCAAGATTAAATGTAATGTTAGCATATTGCAAAATCCCATGCTGATATTTATTTGGGAATATTTATAAAAAACTCTCCCTTTCAATTATGGATTTATAGACAGACTTGTGAAGATAACAATAGAAGAATTCTCCCTTGGTTAAAGGAAAACCTGTAATTTAAGTGGAGGCATAATTTATCCTATACACTGCAATTGCCTGACTTTAATGAGAAAATAAAGTAAATTCCAATCTACTTTCCTGGGAACCATTCCAGCTCTCAGTAATCTGCTGCAGTGGGAAGCCAGGAAGCGGCTGTTCGGAGAGAGATGGCCACATCTATAAACACAAATAGGTTGCTTTCTCGGAAGTACTATCTTTGATTACAAAGTGAACTAATGTTAATATATATAGTTGCAGAGATATATCATGCACCTACCGTGTACACGATACCAGGACACTTAAGAACATAAAAATTATAACTGTTAAAGAAAACCACACTAATTTTATAAAAGGTCCCTTGTCTTGTCCTTTACTTCAGAAAAATCTCAACTCCTTTTATATCTATTCCTTCTGCAGACCATAAGCTCTTCTGCATTGCCCGCACACAGCATTCCTGCTGCCCCTTCCATTCCCAATCTGTGTGGTTCTTCCCTTTACCCTCAGAATGATGGACATAGGCTTGGGCTTCAGGCATAACACAAACTCAGTCAGTTCACAGTGCTTCAGAATTCATGATACTTTGAACATGCACTTGGTTGTATAATGCTCCCTCCTCCACACACCATGTCCAACTGGAACCTCAGATTGTGACCTATAGAGTTTTTGCAGATGTAATTAGTTAAATGAAGATGCAGTCATACTGGATTCGAGCGAGTTCAAATCCTATGCCTGGGGTCTTTATGAGAGGAGTACACAGGGACACGAACACACAGGAGGGTGCCATGTGAAGGCAGAGGCAGGTATTGGAGGGATGCATCTACAAGCCTAAAAATACCCTTTATTTTCTTGACTTTTTCCTAAACACCCACCCCTAGAGGTTAGCATTCAACGATTGAGTATTTGTCTTTCTGGTCTTTATTTTATGTGTTTAAACACACACACCCTTACACACACACACACACACACTAGTCTTGTGAAAAATAGGGTATTGTTTTATGAATTTTCTACATTTTATTTAGTTCCCTTATACTTTGCTCAGTTAGGTGGTTTCCTGTGAGCATGTTAAATCACATGTTGCCATTGGAGTTTGGTACTAAATTCAAGATTTTGACACTGAATTCAAGAAACTTAAAAATGCCATCTTTTCCTTTGTGTTAAGACCATTTTAAATTTTAACTTTGGTGCCTAACATATTGGTCATCTTTCTCAGTTATGTGCCTGTCAAATATGAAAAGTGTAAATTCTACATCTTCGTGTAGGTCACTGAAAACAATATTGACCAGAATTAGACCAAGGGAAGGTATCCTATCAGAAATTTACCTTAGATAGCACTGCAGCATTAATCAACATTATTAATGTATATTTATTTAAGAGTAGCAAATTCAGGTACCATGCAGAGGGTTTGGGGATAATGTGATTGTATGTTTCTGGGTAGAACAGAAAGAAGTCTGTGTGTGCTCCTAAGAATAGAAGACCTGGACCAAAAAACCCAATCATTTAAATATCATGACAAATTGTGAAAAGTCTAATCAGTTTCACAATTCTTTACCTGTGACTTGCTAATGGAAAATTAGGAAGAAGGCAAGGGCAAATGTATTAAACATTTTGTTTATAAGGAATAGTTAAAAATTTGAAAAAACAGGCATGTTCCCTATCATATAATTTTCATGGAAAAATCTCTCTGAGTAGTAATGTCTCAGAATTTGGTTCTTGAACCACTAAAGAAGGCAACGTTATACCTTTTTTCTGGAATTATTTTTTTGAAGGGAGGTGAATGATATATTTATCAACAGTTTTTTGTCCCTAAGTTTTGCTGCCAAATTTCTTTATTTAGTAATGGATAAATTTCAGATTCAGTTGCGATTTCCTGACTGAAAGCAACAGAGTCAGACCTTGACTGGGAGGTTACTGGAAGGATACTGGCGGGGAGAGGAACCCTCATGAGAATGGGGCAGGTGGTAGATTGGGGTGCTGCCTGTTGAGTCAGAAGTCAGAGGCCGGAGGAAGCTCTCCAAGGATAGAATGACCTGAGCGGAATGGGCTGCTGACACCACACTGCGGCAGCCACGAGTGACCTTAACTGTGACCCTCCTCAGGATTCAGTCTTGAGAGCTGGCTTCTGACTGGCTGAGCTGCCCTGAGCTCTCTCCTAGCTGCATCTGAGAAGGACCTGCTCCTCTCTTTTACAGTGGGAAGTGAAACTTGGCTGGGTTAGTTTTTAGGTCTGTAGTAACAAAGCGCCACAGACTAGGTGGCTTAAACAACAGATTTATTTTCTTACAGTTCTAGAGGCTGGAAGTCTGGCATAGATGTGTTAGCTGGGTTGGTTCCTTCCGAGGGCTGTGAGGGAAGGAGCTGTTGCAGGACTTTTCTTTGGCTTGTAGATGGCTGTCTCCTCCCTATGTCTTCACATCATCTTCTTCCTGTATTTGTGTGTCCAAATTTTCTTTTCTTACCAAGACTCCAATCACATTGATTAGGGCTCACCATAATGACCTTTTAAAATTTAATTACATCTTTAAAGATCCTATCTTCAAATACAGTGACATCCTGCAGTACTAGAAACTAATACTTCAACATATAAAATTTTTAGGGGGACACAATTCACCCTGTAACACTGGCGTTTCTCTTCCATTTACAGAGTTCAAGGTGCAGGAGGGGTGATTCTCCCAGAATAAACCTGGGTGCTGTAACCAGGAGGAATGGATTCTGAGCAGCTAAAACATGGTAAATGGCATTCTACCTTTTTTTTTTTTTTTTTTTTTGGTAACCATAGATATGGAAGACAAAATTTCTAGTAATAAGAAAATGTTCTGTGCAGAGAACTTGAAACTCAAAAAACAGACCACATATCATAATATTCAGTGTTGGTGAAGCTGCCAGAAAGTGAAAATGCTCTCTGCCGGTGGAGTGAGGCTTTCATTCCCTTCCCTAGCATTGTACCGCCACCCGGCTGGAGCGGAGTTGTGCCACTTGCAGCTCTGTTCAAGCAAGAATTTGCTATTCAGCTGCAAGGACTGGAGTCAGCAGAGCATTTCCTGCAGTTATTGCCTTCGGCATTCATCTCAGCTTTGGAGCCGTGGCTGGCAGCCCCAGCCAATAACCAAGCATGGCAGGGGGCCTCGGGCCACTCTGTCCGCTCTGGCCCCTGTCACAGGCAATCTCTGCTCTGGAGCCGCCTCTCAGTTTGTCTGAGACTTGGTGAAACCGACACCACGGCCTGAGCTGCGCCCTGCCCTGTCCTATCCTGTCCTGCTTCCTTCTGCCTTTCTCTTTCACAGGCGTTGTCTCTCCACAGCTCTTTGCTCTCTCTGGGTCTGCATCCCGGTGCCCAATGCTCTCTCTCACACACACAGCCTACCTAGATTAATAATATTTGTATTTGTTTTCTCGCTGTTCTTATTTTTCATAGGTCTTTGTTATTCCAGTCACGGATTTGCAAACCACTGCACTTTTAAATAATGTAAACCCTGTGGTTTTAATGTGATACCATTTATTTTCTTTTTTACCATCTCATCCTTAATGACACCATGGAGGTTTTGTTGGATATTTTCTTGACATCAGTTAAATTATATTATGGGCAGTTCACTATCTTTAAGCCTAATTTGGGATTACTTAATTTTGTGAATCATTTAAGGCCTAGATAGAAACTATGGGAGAGAGACAGAGACAGTCAGATAGACAGACAGGAAGCGGTTTCCTTCTGAGTACTCATACAGTAGAATATAAAATTGAGTGATTATTGGTAGCCATGGTCTGTGCTATAAACTTATGAGCAGAAGAAAGTCTGCAGGTGGAAGGAAGGATCAACCAGGTGGAGAAAAACACACTGAGACAGAGAGAACCTGTCCTGGTTCCCCATGAAATCCCAATGGGCCATCCAGTCCAGTTTGGGTCAGGAGGACACCCCAGCCCCAGCTCCATTCCTGAATCTAAGCTAAATCTTCACTGTGGGTTTGATGCAACCCTTCAGAAGTCTTTTAATGGATTCCCTTGACTTTACATATATCAATATAAACTGAGTTGCCATGATTGCAACTCAGAAAATTTTCACTATCGCAGCACATAAGCATGTTAGGCATTCAGAAAATTTTAGTAAAAATCTGCATCTTGTTACATTTTTTAGTCACTTACAAAATATTACTTAGAGAAAATAATAACAGAGAGAGAGGAGAAAGATAATTTTCCTCTTCACTAAACCATCGGATAATATAAAGGATTTTTATTTCTCTGAAGAGCCCAAGCACCACTCTTTGGTGGGACAAGGTTTCAAGTCTACAGTTGGGCAGGAGAACTCTACAGAAACAGCTTCCTTGACTGACCGCTGAGTCCGGACACAGATCAGCAGAGAAATTGTCACCGGAGTTTGAATTACCTGAGAAGGAGGGTGGGGGCTCTTTTACTAAGGTCCCTACATCACCTGGGAACATGTGTTCCTCCATGTTGTCCCCAGTGGGCCATCCTATTCCACAGAAACTACTGGGGGCAGAAATTCATAGGGATTAAAACTGGTAGATACGGGTGAGGCTCTTCTAACAATGATCTAATGCCCCAAACATACTGAATAAACTTGGGCTTCTGAGGATAAAAGTGCTTAGTTTGACCTTAGACACCCTGGAAGCAACTTCTGTCCTAGGCAGCAATCCAGAATAGCCTTCCTTTCCCAGCCAATATCATGCCCGATTTCCTCTCCACTGAGACATGCGCTCTGATTTTTGCCTTGCTTTTTCCAGGCGTCTCCTGCTCCCATGCCAACCTGGAGCTTCATGCTGACCCCGAGGGCAAGCCTCATCTTGCATCTGGACCAGGCGGCTGGCATGAAGTCCATGCGCTGACCCTATGTCTGGGAGTCACCTTCCAAGTTCTCTGAGAGGGTTTCCCTCCTGGGCAGCAGTGTCTATCCTTAATCTTGCCACTCTCTGCAGCAGGCACTGGGGCCCTGAAACTTACTCTCCGGATCATTCTGTTGCCATTTGGAAATGACCGAGCTCTGCTTTTCTGCCCTTTTCAGCTGTTGTTTTTAATGATTCCAGACTTCCTCTCTGATCCTGGAGCCTGCGAATGGAAAATGTAAGACTCCAGAGAATACACGCTGGTGGTGTTTTCCAAGTGTGTGTGCAGACAAAATTTCACCTATTAACTCATGATGATGGTGCCCACCAGGGCGAGAGGGATCTTCACATCATCTCAAGGCCCTTTTCACAGCTGACCAAAACCAGATTTTATAAGTAACAGGAATAATTGGACTTTCCATATGCAGCCCATGCTGCTCATTCCCAAGGGGCTCGGAGCTTTCTGATGGAGTTACCTCTCAGTTAATTTAGTGAAGCTACATGGCCAATGCTGTCGCTTGGACATCAATAGGAAAATGTGCACTTGACTGGTCTCTGAAGTGTAGTGTCTGAGACAAGATAATTGCAAGCAAATCTTTGTGCTTCTTGATTACTTATTAACGGAAGAAAACTATATGGCATAGTTTGAACAAAAGTGAGTATGCATCTTCCTGGGTTGCTGACGCCTCACATGAGCCATGGGAAAGAGTGTTGGACACCAGGGTTCGGAGAGCCTTTCACCTGGACTTCATTCTGAGTTTTGACCCTTTCTGATTGCATGACTTAACCCCTCTAAACTGACAAAAGTCATAAGGTTCTTGGTGAAATTAAATGTGATAATACCAAATAGCTTAAAATATTTATATTTATAATATTGCACTATAAATCCAGATGTTTGTAGAACATCTAGCATAATGTTTAGAGGCTAAGTTATTTATGAAAACTTCTTGAGTACCTACTACATGCAGGCATTGTGCTAAGTGCTGGGGATGAGAAGACAGATAAGTCAAAGTTCTTGCCTTCAATAAGGTTACAGTCTAATCAAAGAGACAGGTATATAAATAGACAATTTTAATGCATTGTGGTAAGGGCAATTACAGAAGAGGCGTAAGGAGATATAGAAGCACAGGGGAGAGACACACGACAAGGCTGGAGATGGAGGTGGGATCAGGGAAGGCTCTGGGAATAGATACCTAAGCTGAGAGTAAACCATAAAATAATAAAGATAGCTATGCATACATTTTTAAGATAATGTCAATATATATGCGTTTTCTTTACTTTTTATTTTCAATTCACACTGAATCACCAACATCTTTCATTTTTCTTTGGTGAATTATTGGTGGTTCCAGAACTCAATATGTTGGTGTTAGGGAAGGAGAGCCCAAACACATGGATCATTGTGTGTTTCTACTTGCATATTAAAATTGCTCAGATTTGTTTCTAAAAGACTGGCCACTAAAAGATGAAGAAGGAAAAATAAGACTATGAAGACATTAAAAGTGGGAAATATCAGGTGTTATAAAATTAGACTCTGAGAAGTATAAACTGGAGGGAAAATTAAGGCAGTAAATATTACTGGTGTGTCCACATGTTTTAAGTCTTGCTTTCCGGAGGTGGAAGCTGCCTAGCAACAGAGCCTCCACCAGGACCCGCTCTCCACAGCTGCTCAGCCCTGCAGGGCCTGGAAGTGCTGAGATCAGGGCTTTCGGTTTAGGAGGGCCCCGGTTTAGAGCAGCTGAGGGATCAGGATACTAAATCTCTGACATGCGGGACCCAGAAGACTCAAAACAGGGGTTGGGGAGTTGGTTAATGACATGCAGCTTAGTTGCCAGTTAAACAGAATTTCTGGATGGGCCTTGGAACTTTACCCTCCTTTATAGCTTTAGCTAATGCGGAAATTTATTCATCCCGTGGGGGCGCTTACATTTCATAGGTGTTTGGTGATGGTGACACCACGGACCCAGGCACATGTGGTTGGGACCCGCACACCGCGCAGCAGAAGGCAGAGAATGGCAAGCCCCCGCTGCATTTTCTTTCCTTAGTTTTTTTTCATTTTACCTTAAAAACCCTGATGAGATAGTCCAAGAAGAAATACGAGATAGTGCTGAAAGATGAGACCCCCAGATCAAAAACACTCTAACCGTCACTGGAGAAAGCAGTGAACACGTCCAAATAACATGGTTGCTAAAGACTCAACGAGGCCGGAGCTGGGAGGCGTCTAGCGGCTGTGTGCACAGAGGCCGAAGAAGAGGTGACGCTGCACCTCACATACAATCCGAACATGAGACATAGGAAGCGTGAACCAGGGTAAACTGGAAACTGTAAAGCAAGAAAGGGAACAGCTAAACATCGCCATGCTGGGTGTCAGCAAACTAAAATGGACTGGAATGGGACATTCCTAGTCAGGCAACTGCAGAGTGTTCTCCTCTGGAAATGACAAGCTCAGAAACAGAGCAGCTTTAACGCTGAGACAGATGCAGCCCAGTCTGGTATATTTATGTCATTCTTCTAGGAAAACCTGTTAACTAACCAACATTTAAGTTTATGTTCCAACTACAGAGGCTGAAGAAGTTGAAACTGATAGCTTTTGCACAAGTAGTCAAGAAGACATTGAACACACACCAAAACAAGACATGTTGATAATTATAGGTGATCGAAATGCAAACATAGGAAATAAAGCAGAATTAAATGTCATTGGAAGACTTGGGCTAGGGGTCAGACATGAAGAAGGAGACTGGCTCATGTGTTTACAAGAAGCAGACAACTTGTCCACCGCAAACATGTGCTTCAAGCAACCAACAGAAGACTGTCTACACAGATATCACTAGATGGCCAATAATATAGAAATTAAATGGAAAGCAGGAGATGGAAAAGCTGTAGTCTCTTGGCCAAAATAAGATCAGAAGTAGATTGTGGTAGTGACCATGAACTCTTAATACCAAACATTGGAATAAAGCTGAAGAGGAGCACCCAAGGAATCGTAGTGCCAAAATACAGCGTAATTAATGTTCCTGATGGATTTAAAGTCTACATAAAAAACAGCTTTGCACTGTGAAACTTAACTGACTGAGAACCAGAAGAACTGTGGACTGGAGCTGGAAATATTATGAGGGAAGAATGGGAAAAGACAATGCTGAAAGTAAAAAGGAAAGTAAAATTGAGAAGGGTGACAGGAGAAATGAACGCCGTTAGAGACTGGTGAGGGGAAAAGCAAAGGTGAGAAAAGCAGAGTCAGACCACTGAACGCAGGGTCCCAGGGGCTATCGCACAGAGATCGAGAGAACGGTTACAAGAGTCGATGCAAGCAGATGAAAGAGAACAGAGAAAAGGAAAACCCGGGCCCTCTACCAGAAGATATAGGAGGAAAAATCAAACTTAGGTTAGGATGCTGAACGGCCAGCAGTGACGCACAGACCGGAGAAAACAAAGGGGAAGGGGAAGCAATATACGGAAGATCTTTCCAGAAGAGACGAAAGGAACGATGGGCACCTCTGAGGAAGATTCCTGTAAGGGAGAGCCCGTGATTCTAGAAAGCAAAGCAAGAGCTTCCCTGAAAGGGTTGGGAAGAAATAAGTCACCAGGAGTAGATGGGCGGCTATAGAATTATTTCAAGCCACAGGGGCTGAGTCTGTCAAAATCCTAACAAGAACATGTCCACAAACATGGCAAATGAAACAGTGGCCTACAGACTGGGAGTGTTCGATACATCCCAATAATCAAGCGGAAGATGCCCAGGAGAGCAGTCACCGCAGGACCACTGCTCTAATTCCCACACAGCTAAAGTGATGCTCACGGTGATGCAATGCTCTGCCTCACATGGAGCAAGAAATGCTGGATGTTCAAGCTGGATTCAGAAAAAGAGGCACTCAGGATCTAATTGTGAGCATTTGCTGGACACTGGAATGCTCCAAAGACATTCAGGAGGTTAGTCTGTGTTTTATGGACACGGTAAAGCCTTCGGCTCTGTGGGTCATGGGAAGCTACGGGTTGCTCTGGAAGAAATGGGTGCGCCTCAGCACTTGATTGTCCTGATGTGTAACCTGCATGGTGGACAGGAGGCCACTGTCAGGACAGAGTGTAGACAGAATGGTTTCCTCTGGGCAAAGGTGATGACGAGGGTGCATTCTATCTATTTATTTAATGTGTATGCAGAACATATAATACACAAAACTGGGCTAGACTCAGGAAGGAGGAGTGAAAATTGTTGGAAGAAATATCAAGAACTTAAGATATGCAGATGACACAACCTTACTAGCAGAAAGTAGCAGTGATTTGAAACAACTTCTGATGAATGTGGAAGAAGACAACGACAAGGAAGGACTGCATTTGAACATCAAGAAGACAAAAGTCATGACTACAGAAGAAATACACAACCTTAACCTAGACAATGGAAACATTGAAATTGTTAGAGATTTTGCTTATCTTGGTTCAGTCGTAAGTTCAAATAGAGACTGCAGCCAAAAATATGAAAGGAAGGCTAAGAAAGAGAAGGGCAGCAATGGAAGAATTAGGAAAGATCGCTAAGAGCAAATGTGTCATTAGAGGCCGAGGCTAAGATCATCCACAGTCTTGTGTTCCCAATTACTATTTATGGATGGGAAAGTTGGACAGTGAAAAAGGCTGATAGGAAAAAAGTTGATTTGTTTAAAATATGGAATTGGAGGAGAGCTCTGTGGATACCCTGGGCTGCCAGAAAAAGAAACGAGTGGGTCCCAGAGCAAATTAAGCCTGAAACATCACTGTGGCAAAAGGACAAAACTGAAGCTGTCCCATTTTGGGCATCTCGTGAGAAGGCAGGGCTCAATGGAAAAGAACAATGCTGGGAAAATAGAAGGCAGTAGGAAATGAGAAAGATAAAGTATAAGATGGATTAACTCCCTCCAAGAAGCCAAAGACATGAGTCCACAGAAGCTGAGCAGGGCTGCTGAGCACGGGATGTATTACTCTCTCACAGCGTCACCAAGAGTCAGAGCCAATTCAATAGCACATCTCACACGCACAAGTCTATTCTAACTACCAACTGGTCATTCAGAACACAAAATGTCCATAAGAGAATAACTTCCCATGTCTTTTTCAGGCCTTTGAGGTGATTCTATGGACGCCTGGAGTCTGTACCAAAAATGTGTGCTATTTAGTGATTGTGTTTTGACTTTTGTGTCTTGTTGCTGATACATTTCCTGAGGATAGCATCTCTAGGGTCCCTTCAAGCCTTCCCAATTAACAATTCAGCTGAATAACAAGTTGAGTAGTGTTTGTGAGTTTAAGTGTGTAGGACATTTTGCTGAGTCGGTTTATCAAACAGAGTTCTATATGTTAAGATGCTCACACTGCAATAGCTTTCCAAGAACAAACCAACACTTGGGCCAGGCTTCCAGGAAATCCAAACATCTGTATTAAAAAAAACCATGTCGGGAACAATCAATCATCCAGTTTTGTCAACATGTTGCCAAAGACCTAGACCACTGGAAATGTTTTTAACCAGATGTTATACAGCCTGGGGGTGTATCTAGAATCAGATCTACAAACACAGACTAAGGAAGAAAGTACATCAGCAGTTTGCCTGTGAGCCCATCACATGCACGTTTGCTTCCTGAGTTGGAACAAGCAGAAAGTAACTTCAAAATCTGTGGAGATGACAGAGGATTTTTCCTTATAATAACCTGTAAGAGAATCATTAAAAAACCAGGAAGGAATATTTAGATAATACAGTGGTGGGCAAAGTAGGTCTATAGTTGTGAGTACGTGAAACAGGAATTTATTCTTATATTCTTGTTTAATTCTTGTATTATTTTCCGTACGGACAACTGGAAACCTGCTTTTGCCCACCCCTGTATGTTGGGGACACACTAGGTGCTAGCAGAAAGCTACATAAAATTTTGGCTGGCTCTGCAGTACAGACTCCTTATTTGGGATTGTGCCCACTGAGAAGTATTTATATAAAACAAGTCGAAATTTTTTTGGTATTATTCTGGTTAAGAAAGCTATAGTTTTGAAATGTTTTAAAATAAACTTGTGTTACTTCTATAATAAAGGGAAATAATGTTAAGGGCTAATAATTACCATTTATTGAGCACTTGCTAAGTGACTGGCATTGTACTCAATACAGCTCCTGAACAGAGCCCCGTAAGTGGGTACTGTTATCCTTCTTTTGCAGATTGGAAAACTTAGGCACCAAGAAGCTCAATAATCGACTCAAGATGTCACAGCTCCTAAGGGGTAGAGTTGAGATTTGAAGTCAGGCAGTTCATGTCCAGAGCGTGCCTTCTCCACTCAGCTAGACTGTGTCCATTCCAGCAGCCCTGCCTTGGGGACCTGAGGCAAATGTGAAGTAGGCCAACAGGTCTTCAATAAAACAACCAGCAACAATATTAATGACAATAATAATGACTAATAAAAATAGAGGACTTAATATATTGTAGGGACTTTATTTTTATTTCTAATTTTCAAAATTCTTATAATGTTAATACATTGTACAGATAAGGAAGCTGCAATGTTAACAGCAAAGTTAACAGCACAGTTAACACCCCCATTCACAGCTCAATAAACAGCTTGCATTTCTAACTCCATCTCAGTGCCTACCTCCTGGGGGGTCCACTGGCATGACAACTAAGTGAGTAATGTATCCAAGGTTGATGATGAGTTTAAGGGGGCTGGTGTGGTACCCCTCTCTGGGAACACATTAGCCATTGCCAGAAGGTTTCTGGTCTTAAAGTGAGAAATATCAATGGAAACCTTAGGGATATGACAGAGGGGGGGAGGAGAGGGGAGAGAGAGAAAGAGAGTAAACAACTTTTAGGTAGATATCTATTCTATTTATCCATAAGTCTGTCATTCAGCCTTTAAAAAAACTTACTTTTAAGTTGTAGCATTGAATATTGTAACTCATAGGATTAAATAGGCAACCCCCCCCCCAATCAAAATACCGCTTTGGTTATTTTATTATCATGATATAGTCAATTTTCAAGTTCTCAAAGAGTACCTAGAATAATACCTGACACACAGTAGTGAGCTCTCAGCAATTATTTGCTGAATGAATGAAAGATTGAATAAAAGTTTTAAAAAATTCAACACATTATACTTTTAAGCCAGTAAAAAGAGTTTTCCAAGATGGCCAATTGTGACAGTTGTTAACAGATAGAAATGTTGTAGGCCAAGTAACAGGAAACACTTATTTTGTACTAGCCAGAGGGCATCCCACAGCATAATTAACACCTGAAAGCCAGTAAAGAGGTGGACTTGATTCCCATCCTCTGGGACTTACACTGTCACAGACAGGTGGAAGGTCAGTCACTGTTGCAGCTGAGGAACTAAGGGATGGCTTATGAGGAGGGCACCCCAACACAATCTGAATGTTCATACAACCTAAGAAAATTAGCCACTTTTCTATGTGTAATGGCCTCAAGTCTAACTACCTCTTAAAATCAGATAACTGCTCAGAACCGCTTCCTTTGTAGAAAATATGGAGGTGCCACCGTATTCTTCTAAAAAGTGTATATGACCTCTATGGGTTGGAGGTCATGCTGGCAGATCAGAGAACTGTCAAGGAAGCACCCTAGTGTCTCTAGGGGAGGCAGTGGTGGGATGACAGTGAAAGGAGAAAGGGACTGTGATTGGCTTCCTTGGAAGACTGAGATGATGTTGGATCAAGGTCCTGAGACAAAATTCTTCCTAATGCCCCTTTTAAGATGTAATTGGTGCAAGAGTACTGCTATGCAAAATTTCACATATAATTTATTTTTATATTAATGTTTTGTGATGTAACTTGTTGGTGGGCAGCAGAAAACGTAACTGTATCACATTCTACGTAAGACAGAATTTTGGACAACAAATTTTGTTAAAACTTGGGACGAACTGTGATCTGAGAAGGCCAAC
The DNA here is from genome assembly GCF_054644295.1 of Miniopterus natalensis. Taxonomy (NCBI): domain Eukaryota; kingdom Metazoa; phylum Chordata; class Mammalia; order Chiroptera; family Miniopteridae; genus Miniopterus; species Miniopterus natalensis. The sequence goes on along the minus strand of NC_142093.1, from coordinate 16,457,128 downwards.
ATAAAATGGTAGAAAGAATAAAAGATAATGGTGAGTAAAGTAAAATGGAACAAATATGCTTTTCATTGTGTCAGATTGAAAATGACCAAAGTAACATTTATCTTATAATTAGATAAAATATTTTATATTAATTTAACAAATTGCAAGTTGGTTTTACTTTGTGCCCTTTGAATAAAAGTGAGGGGTCTCGTTGGTGAGGAACATGAAATGTTTTAATGAAAAAACCCTGGATAAAGAATAAGTGAACAGAATATGTGAAAGTAACAGGGGAGACAGTCAACTATGGCAGCGATTTCATGCCAATTATAGTATAATAATTTTAAGTCTAAGGGATTAATCTTTAAACACTAAGTTTCAAAGTAGTGGCAACTAAATCATTTGTTACTGAGGTCACAATACCCAGGTGTTTGGGGAAAAAGTTGGTTTAAAAATTATGTTTCTACCACACACTGGTTATGAATTATTCAATATTGTTTATAACACGTTTCCTGCCAACCTCTGTTTTTCACTGAATTTTTTTTTAAAACTTAAGGCAGCTTCACAATGTAATCAGTTAATAGAAGCAGATGGCATCACTTTGACCCTTCATTTTAGTGTCTAGGCATTTGCAATCAGTTACATGCAAGATATGAGGACAGACAATATGCATTAAAATTAGCCCTATTTTTTTAGCTACCAAAAAGTAGATTTGGTCATAAAATTTGAGTAAAGAACCTGTGAGGTTGTCTAGTTCAATTCTTATATTTTACAGGTGAGAAAATGCTTAGTCAGATAGGTAGTAAAATGACAAGCTCAATGTGACATAGGAAGTATATGGGACCAGATCTCAGCCACTTGAATTAGTGCCAGAGAGCCTTGCCCCCATTCCCAGTATTAAAGCTGTCTTTTCTATTTGGGGAGATTAGAATACTTACATATCATATAAATTATGAAATATTTTAAGTATCCTGAAAATGAATAATAATATAACTCTGGGGTACCTTCCCATCTAGTTCTGTCAAAACTTAAAATATTGCAATATTTGCATCAGACTTACAAAAGGTATATCATAATAGATCTTAAGTCTTACTTTATATATCAGAATCATTACATTCAATTTACAGTGAAACGGTAGCCCATTAGCCTGGAATTAATTTATAACTGTTGAAGTCAATTACATAACTATTCTCAATACCCTAAAAATATTATTAATAATAAAAATATTGTTACCAATAGTAATAACAAGTAGTGACCATAGTTCTGCTTAATATAGGACAGGCACTTATTTGCATGTTTTGTATTGTTTTATATATAGTCATGTTTTGTTATTGCCCTAAAGTTTAACTCGTTTCCTTCTAGACAAAATACTCTCTTTTTTGTCATTATTCTATGGCCAAAAGGCCTAAATAAGTTCCTTCATTTGAAAAAAACAGACGCTTTACTTTTGGGGTAGATGCCACCTCCTGTTGGATTCCCCAACTTCAAGAGCAGAGCTGGTGCTGAGTTTAAGCCCCCTACGTCTCCCTTTAGTCAGGGACTCTTGTTTAAGGCCAGCTCATAAGTGTTTGTTTGTTTGTTTATTTATTTATAAATATATCTTTATTGATTTCAGAGAGAGGAAGGGAGAGGGAGGCAGAGAGATAGAAACATCAATGATGAGAGAGTCATTGATTGGCTGCCTCCTAAGGGATCAAGCGTGCAACCTGGGCATGTGCCCTGACCGGGAATCGAACCTCGATCTCCTGGATCCTAGGTCGATGCCCAACCACTGAGCCACGCTGGCTGGGCCAGCTCATAAATGTTACTGTGGCAGCTCTGATGGTCAGAAAGAGAGGACACTCAGGTCTGGTGAGTGGATCAGATCAAGACATGGTTCATCTAATATGAAGAATATTGTTAAAACATTTGCACTTGGTTTTGGATGGGATTATTGAATTTATATTTGAATATAGGTACACCCAATGATGTTCTGAAAATTCACATCAAAGAGAACAAGGAAATCACTCTGTGAATGAAGCCAGGCTGAGGAGAAGCTGGGAACCCTTCCAGGTTGCTCTCCCAGAAATCAAATTTTCTTTGGAACAGATTCTAAATAGAAATGATTGGATTTCAAAGCACATTTTCCCTGAGAACGTGATGGACTAGAGAGCTAAAGTCACTGGGGTAGAAGTGTTCTATGAGGTATAAAACAAAGCCTTAACTGCATCTAATTATTTCTCCATCATCTTCCTCCTGACCTAAAATTTGCTCCACAGATTAAAAGAAAGATGGCAACGTCGTCATCCTCACTCACCATCTCTCTCACTTTCTGTTCTACCCACCTTACACTTCTCACCTTTTCCCAAGCAGAGAGAGGTCTTTCAGATTTCAGGTCATTGTTTATGCCACTTATTTCCTGATCTGGGATTCCCTTCCCTTCCTCCACCTGGAGAACTACAACTCAGGAACATGGGTATTTAAAAATAAGTGCAGATCTGGAGGGATGAACAAAGCTACATATTTAGACGGTTCGAATTTGGATAGGGTCTTACAAGTCTAAACTCGAAGTAGTGTCTGGCACATAGCATGTACTCAAGAAATATGAATGAATGAATGAATGAATGAATGAATGAATGGAGATGAATGAATAAGATGAATGAATAAGTAGATAATGTGTACGTTTAAGTGTCTTCATAATTTTTGTTGACTGGAAGGTCTTCCTCCAGAGTCTTTCATCTGGAGTTAAGCCCTTGTATGTGGCTCCATCCAGAAGCTTTTGAGATGCTATGTGCAGTGCCTTCCATGAAGTGCGACTCATTGACCTGCGGAATCACGGGTTAGATATGTTGCCAGGTGACTGATGTGCATAAGTGCTCATACACCTGACTTGCATTTTTTTACTCCTGTTGTGTTCACTTACTCATGGGTCTTACCCTCAGTCTCCGTGTCTTGCTTTAGCATTCTAGCTTCTGGCTGGAATTTGGAGCCTACCCTGAGCCCTGGTACACTTAACTGGAGCTTGGGCCCTCTTGGCTGTGTCTTGCTCTTGGGCAAAGATACAGCTCCTGGCCTTTTCTATCTCACCATTAGATAAAAGTCCTGGTTCCACAGGCTGGCGCTGGGAATTGTGACGGTTCTGCCCTCTCTGACATGGAATGCTCCTATTCTGAACCATTGTTCAGTGGCCAAGGACACAGGCCCTGGAGTCAGATGGACTTGGGTTGTATCTAGCTCCTTTATGTCTAAGTATAGTGAAGATTCTCATCTCATTTGTAAGTTTCAACTAAAAGTAAATCTTTATACTGTGAGGATTAAATAATAATGTAGAAAACATTCAGCAGAGTGCACACAGAAGCAATTAATACCTCTTTGACTTCTAAGGTTAGGAACACTGGTCCAAAGCCAGTTGAACGCTGGCTATTGGGATGGATATTGGTCTATTTGGGTTCTTGTTATCGACCGTTAGAGGTCAGGCCTGCTGTTGAGTAAGCAATTCTCCTTGCAGTCCATCTTTTCTTGTGTTTTTGTTGTTGTTTCTCTGTTCCCATCTAGCCAGATTCTAGCAAGGAAGGGATGGGACGAGCACAGAAGTCTATGTGTCTCATAATTTTCCTTAGCCTTGGCACTGGTAAGACAAAAGAGATTGATTATTTTAGAACACAGTAATTAACTGGGCAGAGTGGAAACTGCCAATAATATCAACAAAGCAATTCATTAAGCAGAGTAGGTGCTATTGGTTAATAAACTAACTTTAAACAAAAATTTGCCATGGGTAAGCCAAAATCTTGCATAATTTATCTAAAGAGGAAGGAGAGTGAACTTTATTTGTAAAGTGTTTCTAAATATTATCCATTCATGTGCATGGAATAAATGTTCTTGGAAATGAATCCAGGGTATTTCTCTAGAAACCATGACCCTTAGCATTTCTGGGAAAATTGCACTTGTGTTGAGCATATTTCATTGTCTCATTCCAGTGATGTGGTGAAACGATCATAGGTTTTAGAGTCAGACACGGTTTTGAATTCTGCTCTGATATTAACGTATTGTCACTGAGGTGCAGTTTTCTCTTAGGGGAAATAGCTTTAGTTTTCTTTGTTTTTCATGATGACTGTACAGATCAAATATGATAGTGCTTGTCAAATGCCTTGTCTCATGCCATGCCCAATTTCTATTCTTTTCTTTGTCTTCCAAAACTATATGGAGGGCACACATATATTAAATGAACTTAGTGAAAACACACAACTTCTTCATCTGAAAACTACTCCGCCTTCATCCCTCATACAAGAAACACCAATGTGATTTAATATTCTAGGACAGGACTTGTCGACCCTGATCGTTTTTTCTTTTGGGTGGTGCAATTCAAGTTTTGGATAGGGAGGGGGATAGGGGAAGTAAACTGGTTGAATTCATCGACTTGGATAAATGGGAAAAGGGGTGTTACTGTGCAAGTGTTATTATGAATAAAGTTATTTCCTTGTATCGTTCATTGCATAAATAATTACCGGTGGCTAGTGCAAGTAAGGCACACTGTTCTGGGTGCTGGAAATACAGCAGTGAACAAAATAGGTCAAGTCCCTGGCCTCATGGAACTTAAGTGCTAGTGAGAGATACAGAAAACGAATAACTTAGTGATAATATATAGTGCTATAGACAGTGGTCATGATGTTAAGAAAATGAAAGCAGAATAAGAGGGACAAGGTGTGCTGGGGTAGGTGAGGTGTTTCTGTCTTTTAGAGGGTGGCCGGAGAGAGATGCTTTGATAAGGTGACATTTGGGCAGGGGTCTGAAGAGAGCGTTCACCGATACTAAGCTTAAGAATCTTCCATGCAGAGAAATCATAGTTTGCAACGGCTCTTGAGGAAGGAAGAAGCATGAACTGTTTAAAGAATATTAAGAAGATTGACATGGTAGAAGCAAGGGTGAAAGGTGAGATCAGAGGAACAAGGCCTGAGAGGTTGTTCCCACAGGAGCAATCTGTAAATCTGCAGAGGGTTTTGGGTCGTCACAATGATCGGGGCGTGCCACTGTCAGAGAATGGGAGGAGGCCAGGGATGCTAGACGTACTGCAACGGGTGGGATGGTTCTGCACAGGGAAGAATTGTCCTCCAGCTTGCCCACTTTTCAGATATCTGGATGGGTATCTGTGTAGTGTAGGGCCACCACATACAGCTGTGTGGGCTGTGGACTGCAGGATTTTTTAATGCACTATTGACATGGGTCAGCCAAGCGTGATATCCCCATGGGATTGTGCTGTATACAATCTGTACAGCAAAGTACAGATTGTGACACCCCTGAACATAGTAAAAAACTGTTTATAGTTTCCCAAGTCTAGAACCTAACTCCATTTTACATATGAACAAAACGTTTTTATTTTGCACCGTCTTATAATTACTAAATTTCTTAGGAATGCAGCTACTATATAGATGAAAGAAACTGGTTTTATTTTCTCAAGAACTTTACCAAGATTTGTTCACCATTGTATTAGTCAGAGTCCAATCAGGAGAGAGAAATCATATGGTAAGTTAAACAGAAAAAGAGCAATATCAAACATTACTAACTATAACATGGACTTAGAATAACAAGGGATTTGTTAGTACGAAGAGAACTCTAAGGAATATAGAAATGGTAGCTATAAGGATTGGCACTATTGCTAGGGCTAAGAGAGAACATATAAGGAAGAACCACCCACCCTGGGGTGGGAAGATACTGAGCCAATACTTGCTGGAAAGACACAGCCACAGCTCACTGGATGATACAGATGTTGCTGTGGTTTTGCACTAGCAGAACTTGTTGGAAATCGCCTGTTTGGAACTTGCCAGAAAATCAGGGGCTGGAGAAGCTATTCATTGGAAGTGTCTCTCAGTTTCCTGAGGACCTTCTAAGAAATACCAGGATGCCTTAAAGAATTGTTTTATATTCCCTAATATTTGTTTTCTGTGAAATTTATCCCACTGAATCTTCCAAACAAAAATAAAAAAGAACAGGAAATATATTTTTCTTTTTTTCAGTCAATTAGTGAAACAGAAAAATTCAGATTTAAGTAATTCTAGATTCTTAAAAACCCAGAAACCCACAAGTACATTTGCTAGCCTGCGAGTACAGGAAAACCACATAAAATAATAAAATAAATTAAATTACCAACTGCCTAATACACTGACTCCTGTTTTATCTTGTGATTTGCCTGGAATCCAACAAGCTGCTTCTCTCTCCAAATTGTGTGTGTGTTGATCCAGAGTAATTTTTTGATAATTGTTAGATTGAAATTGAAAGCATCTGAAATATTACTGTTGAAACATGAGAGAAAAAGAAGATGTGAGGCTATAGCAGGACCTATAACAGAAAGCACTCTTACTAACAGCCCAGGTATGACGGTGCATTTTGCTTCCATTTAAAATAAGAAATTGAAAATGATGTAATTCAAGTTTATATCTCTTGTCTTTTCTACATGGAGTGTAACAGAACAAGTAAAAATGAGATGCTTTATTCTTTATAAAACGATTGGCTAAATTAAACTCTTTATAAGTAACTCCTCTGTGTGTGTGTGTGTGTGTTGTGCGTTTACAGAATTCAGGGACTTTGCACCATGTGACCATAATGACATCATCTCCTCCTGCCCCAAGCAAATTACTCACGAAGATGGCTTTTCTATTGCAAGCTGCTTCATCGTTAATGGGAAGAGGTATTTATCAGGCAAACCATGGTATGTTAGGATTGCTAAATGAGTAACTAGGATCTGTATAGACTAACAAACTGGAAATCAGGAATGGTAGATTCAAGTCCCAGCTCTGACATTAACTACTGCTAACCTTGCCCAAGTCATGAGACCACTGAGCCTCAGTTTCTTCATCTGCAGAATGGATGTTGTAACACTTCTCAGGTCTGCTCCTGCCTTCCTAACTGGTTCAGGCTCGCGTGGGTCTCGCCTGGATCTTCTGTGCCTGCTTGAGTTCACATAGGACATGGCCTTCCTGCCCTCCTGCCTTCTCCTGCACAGCAAACTCATTTGCAGCATTAAGACCTCGGAGAAGCAACCATTCGAGCATGGCTCAGCCACTGAGCATCCACCTATGAACCAGGAGGTCATGATTCGATTCCTGGTCAGGGCACATGCCTGGGCTGCGGGCTCCATCCCTAAGGTCATGCAGGAGGCAGCTGATCAATGACTCTCATCATTGATGTTTCTCTCTCTCTCCCCCTTCCTCTCTCTGAAATCAATAAAAACATATTTAAAGCAAAAAAGACCTCGGAGAAGCAGCGCCTTCTTCACCCCCACCTCCCAAGTAAACTTGAGTGTGTCTTAGAGGCACTAAGGGGCTTTGCATAGTCAGTCAAAGAGGTTTTCCAATATCCCGCGACTCTCTTTACACCTTAGTCTTTACACCTTCCCCAGGTTCAGGGTCTTACTCTCCCATACTCCTTTCTCTCTTCAGCACCCATCAAGGTGCCTGACACTCAGTGGCACTTGTAAATGTTTGTGGGTTAAATTGGAGCACACCTTGCTTGCCCCAAGGTTGCTGTAGGTTGTTTTGAAAATCAAAAGGAGAGAGTGAGATACATGCAGATTTCTTTGAAATTCCCTTTGTTGCTTCTAGATTTCTTTCTGCTCACACAGCTGTCTGGACGGGTCATGGCAACTCTCACCATCTCTCAGTTCCAGAAATGAGAATCTGGTGCAGTCATGTAGCTTTTTCTTTCAGATTAAATAAGCCCCGATTCCTGTAGTCATGATTTATAGACCCAGTTTCCAACCCTTTAATCATTTTCATTGCTTTTCTCTGGAACCACTCCAAGTTCTCCATTCACTTATGTTTCAGGCACCAAACTGGACATGGTATTGAAATCCTGAGTGAAAGAATTATCTGCATGTTCCTATAGTTAATATTCTTACTTATACATAATTTTTTTTTCTCTAATCAGTCTACAAATATTAACTGGGCACTTAGGCTCTACCTGGCACTGGCTTCAAAGTTTTTGGCAGTTTCAAAGGACGCGATTCCTCTCTGTGAGGCAGGCTTTCTTTGGTGGTGTTGCATGAAAAACATTGTATTTATAAGCACTGTATGGTAGTTATTTATGTAAAAGTAAAGCGGCTTTCCATGTGAATAAACACGCTGCCTCTTATCTGGTTTGTTTACATGATATTAATTTAATAGCTCATCGGCTCCAAGGATATAGCAAGTATAGTCCTTATTCCACATTACCCTGTAAATTAAAGAAGAAGCGGAAAATGATCTAGTGATTTTTTGTGCATTATAAATTTTAACATGCTCAAATTTAATTCCAACTTATAGATTTTATTCTAGTTCAGCTGATGATTAAGGTTTTTTCCTCTATTGTGATTAGAGAGATTTCAGTTGATACTAAAATATTAATAACATTAACTGCTTGAACACAGTAAAATTATTTCACTACTCTATACTGCTTTATCTTTGAAAGCATTTTTCATATCTCTTATCTCATGTGATCCTCATAAGAACCTTATTAATAAAGGTAGGAATTATCTCCATCATTGTCTATTTGGTGACTCTGGGGCATAAGCAGAGTCAAGGTTCAACCAAGATCATATAAGTTAATGGGAAGATAAGTGTTCTGACTTACATAGTCATTTTCACCAGAGTTTCTCAAAGCTTGAGAAAAAAATTGGACCATTACTATTATATAAGACCCCTATAGATTAGAAGTTCTAGGAAAACCAAAATAAGGTGACAACATTTTTAGTATATAATAAATGTTATTTTAACATAAAAGATTTCTAATGCACACAAAACACCATGTAAAGTGATATAATTACATCACCAACAAAATAAAGTGTTGACAACAATATTTACTCAGAGACTATTTTAAGTATTGTGGTCTGGTAAAAAAGCACAAAATTAATGATATTTATTAGTTAGGAATATCTATCTATTATCTATCATCTATTTATCTATCATCTATCTATCTATCTATCTATCTATCTATCTATCTATCTATCTATCTATCTATCTATCATCTATCATCATCATCTATCTATCGTCTATCTATCCTAATTTCTTCCCATCCCACCCACCAATCTATTGTATTTCTATGTCTCTATAAAGAGTGCCTATTCTGAAATTTTCATATAAATGAAATCATACAACATGTGTTTTCTAACTGGCTTCTTTCATTCAGCATAATGTTTTCAAGGTCCTCCCATGCTGTAGCGTGTCCCAATGCTTAACTGCTTTTTAATGAATAGTGTTCCATCGTATGGATCTGCCACATCTGATTTATCCTTTCATCAGCTGATGGACATTTGGGTTCTTTCCAGTTCTGGGATATTACGCATAGTGCTGTTATGAACATTTGTACACAAGCTTTTGGTGGATCTGTGCTTTTATTGCCCTTGGGTGTGTACCTGGGATAAGAATGGTTGGGTCGTACAGTAGCTCTGTGTTTGACTCTGAGGAACGGTCGAGCTGTTTTTCAAAGCAGCTAAACCATTTTACGTTTCCCCAGGCCTGTCTAGGGCTCTAATATCTGACGGCCTCGTCAGCACTTCCCATCACCCACCTGCTTGATTACAGAAACTTACTCTAATCGTCAGTCTTCACAATCGGGGGAGCTTAGAATTAAATTTATTCTGTTGAAACCATCTTCAGTTTCAGGTGTGTTATCTCTGAGAAAAGCTGAAAGTTTGGGAAATTTGCTCTCTTTTTAAACATTCAGAGGAGATAGTCTGAATACCATTTTTTTCCTTCTGCCTTGAGAAAACTGTGTATATAAAGCTTATATTTAGTTTTAGCTAATGGTCTTTCAATATGTTTCAGATAAAGTTTTCAGGAATTTTGGAAAAAGATTCTTTTGAACAGGCTCTTAGGGAGAATGACCTTAGTGAGCTGACACCGCCCCCCTGCCCCCCATTTCTGAGTCTCCCCGAGCATCTAAGGAGAAGCACCGCATGAGAAATCCTCCTTTTCACTCATCATTTACTCATTGCCTGATACAAAGAGTTAAATGCCTACCTGGCTCCGGCAGCACCAGGCTGCAATCTTGTCTGAACTCTGCTGTTCTTTGATTTCATCAAAAGGCATATTTACACATGGACCAATAAGGCACCTTGGCACCGGGACCCTAGGTTTCATGCAGGAACAGATTTGGCACAGGACTGATGAAAACTCAATTATGATTTATGTCTATGCAACAGAGTTTCCTATTGACTACCTGCCAGAACCATGATAAAGCAGAGGGAGGCCTGAAGCCAAGTCTTCCCAGCCATCATCTTTCCTTAGGTTTTGTATTCTATGTCCTCGCTGGAGTTTTCTGAACATTTGCGAACAACAATGGTTCACAGGAGTGATCCTGGGATGCAAACTTGTTTGCAGTAAAGGATGCCCTTCTTAGCGCCCAGGTTAACTTTGTGTTTACTTTCCAACCTTTTGGGATTTGTCCAGCACCTGCTTACGGCAGAATATTGTTCTAAGTTATTGAGGGTGCAGGAGAAATGGAAAACATGGCTCATGTTTTAAGGAACTTGCCTGTAGCAATCTGGAGGAGGGAAGTTGTTCAGAGATGACGACAACAGGAAGCAATTCCCTTCTAATGCTGTTACGTTGGTGAAACTGAGCAACACGAGGCCATGATCAGAGGGAGCTGAAACTAGACTGAGGGGCTTCTTGGTTATGATGATTAATTGAGGAAGGGCATTAAAAAATAAAAGGTATCACAACTAGGTAGAGGGGATACAGGATGAGGGTCAGTAAGGGGGTTCCTCTGGAAAATCTAGCTTTCTTGGTGATCAGTTTCCTGTTGAGATGGTGAGCATCTGACTCCTCATACTTAAAGCTAACATCTTTATTTAAAGTATCTAACTTTAAAATAGTTAAAAATACCCACCATTAACATAGTGCTCCTGTGTTCTAAGTGCTTTATACCTATTGACTCATGTAAATCTCAAAACATCCCTTGCGAGAAAGTTCTATTATGATCTCTATTTCACAGACTAGTTAACTTCAGATCACAGAAAGTAAAAGACTCATCTGAGTTCCCACAGCTAATAGGTGGTATTGCTGGAATTTGAACCCAGACAATCTGGCTCCAGGTTCTGTGCCATCAGTCACCTCCTCGGACGGCCTCTCATGGGTGGAGAACAGAGGGACATATGCTGTGGACTATGGCCTGGCTCTTCAAGGAGTGAGGGAGTGGTCCCTTTCTCACGGTGGGTCACTGTCCTTCAGTCTCAGGATCACTCACATTTGGTAAAGCAGCCAGTTCTGCAGAGCTGTCCTCAGCTCTTCAGAATATGTCCAGTTAGAATTGTGTCATGAACGGAATTATGTCACCCTCAAACAATAGGTTGAACTCATAACCCAGTGCCTCAGAATAGGACCTTATTTGTAAATAGGTGATAAAGCTACTTTGTAAGGCAGCCTCAGGAAACGAATGCAGGTTGAAAGTGGTTTTTGGGTGTGTGAGAGGGCCTCCTGTTAGCTGAGGGCTATTTAAATGCTTGAAAGGGGACCTGATGTCCACATATCAGAGAGGGGAACAACTGGGAACTGCCACAGTGAGGTTGCTGAAGTATCACATGAAACAAAGATCTCACCTGACCACTTAGAACCTCATATAGTTAAAAACACCTCAAACTGATCACTACCTCCAAAAACATACCTGAAAACGTAGTTCTTGTCAGAATCTGAGTTATGCTACTTATTAGACAATATAGTTACATTCTAAGGGCTTATTTTTCCTTCAAAGCTATTCAAGGACCGCCCCCCTCAACAACCTTCCCACCATTATTTGTGCTACAGGTATAGCCCCATTTGATTGGATGAATGGTATAGTTTATTTCATATCCTAAAAGAACAGTGGTCCCTATCCCAAATTATGGCCTCCTTTTATTGAACAGCAGCCCTAAATGATACACTAGCTATTTGATTATCAAATGACAAGTTTAGTTTTCATAGGTCAATGTTTTATATGTGGGGCAGAAAACATCAAGCAAAGGTTATTCCTTTATAGACCACTGCCATTTTCTTCCTCCTGCCCTAGCAAAATATGTTAAAGATAGCAAATTGCTGCTGCATTTACTGACAATTCCTTGGTCTTTATCTTTGTGGACAATGTTGATTTGGCTGCTTGAAGAACACGAGCTCAATCTAGACAGAACCCCAGGGATAGATGCTTTCACAGACCTGGCCCTATTATGGTTGCTGCCAGATCAGAGCCAATAGGGTAGTCTTTTGACATGGCAGACCATAGCCTTTGGGGTTACAAAGGACTGTGTTTAGGTTTCCCTTCTTCAAAACTTGGCTCTTAATGACCTAGTTGAGCTGACTTCAACCCCTCCCTTTCCTGGCTATCTAGACAAGTAGCACAAACATTCCTTCTTACATGAATATTATGGCTCTATTATTTCAAACAAGGAGTGGCCTGAACAGGCCTCTGACCCTGCTGGCCAATTATTATCTAAAAGAAAGGCCACTGATAAACCTTTTAGCCTTTTCTTATTTTTTCGTTTCCCAAACAAGTTACTGTCTCTGCTAGATATTCTCATCTTTTAACTGGTTTATAAATACTTAACAATCCTGTGCAACTTGTTGCTCTTTTCTCGATATGCATTTCACAGTGGTTTATCTTGAAACACAGAAAGTATTCTGCTCAAAGTTAAAGATGATTTCAGTGTTATGTTGATGTTTTATTTTGTTTGAGGTGGGTATCTGGTTGTCTTTAATATATTCAGGCTAATACTAATGGAGTAGAACTGTGGGCCCTGAACTGCCTATTCATTGGGATCTGTGGTGGGTTCACAATAACTTTCTGAGACTAACCCTGGCCTTTCTTGCCAGTGCTCCCTTAGTTCACCTTGTAGAGGGGTGGCCTGGCTGTCCATTGGATATGTACCTTGACGGGTTCCCAGCTACTGAATAGGAAGTGAACCCTAGTCCTAGCTCTGGGCTTTGCTTGGGCACCAGAAAATAAACTCAAAGGCACAGAGAACAGTCACTCTCAATGCATTTGCTGTTGCTGCACAATATTGATCAGAAGCTAGGAGAAACACTATTTAGGGAGAATTGCTGAGTTAATTCACCGCCTTACACTCTAAATTAAATCCCTGTGTCAAAGCTGATTAGCAGAGTCAGAAACACTGCTTTTGCTGTGTTGGCCACCCCTGCCTTCTCTTTCTCCTCTCCAGAATACCTTTTCTCTGTCTTGTGGCTGTGCATGTGCCATTAGCCTACCTCAGCGATTTTAAACCTTCCTCACCTCATGGCACACATAAACTAATTACTAAAATTCTGAGGCACACCAAAAAATACGTTACATTTTTTGCCAATCTGACAAAAAAATAGGTATAATCTTGATTCATTCACACCGGATGGCTATTGTTGTGTTGGTTGTTGTCATTTTTTTATTTGACAGTCTAAGGGAAAGAGGTCAGTGCCCCTGACTAAATAGTCAGGTATTGCATGTTTTAGAAATTCTCTAGGCACACTGGTTGAACGTAGCTGGCCCACATCAAGAGTCGTTTTGGGAAGTAGCCTCATGAATCTTGTTGGATGAATTGTAAAGGAGCGGTGGTGGTTGTTCATTACATCATCTCTTTATGAGGATCCCAAGGAAAGTTCCTGTCTGGTCTGAGTACCAAGAACAATTTGGCTTCCCTAGGAGGTTTGGATTGTTAGTATCTTGTGGACACTGTGAATTGTGTAACTAAGGTTTTTCTTTTCATGTTGACTGCCAGAAAATTTAGAGCCAGATTTACGACTCACCTACTGCACATATGTGGGTTATTAGACTATGCATTTTAGACTCGCTCCTGGCTTGGCTTCACCTCTCCTCTTGTTTCACTTTCTCCTCTTGCCTCACTTTGAACAGATGCTATTGGGCTGCTTCTATGTGTCTTGTTATAGGCTGCCTCATATCTTGTCAGGGAAAGAGCAAAATATGACCATAAACACATATACATAAGCGAAATAATCTCAAGTAGGGTTGCAAAGGGAGGGTTGCAGATTGGTTTGTGAAGAAAAAATAGGGGCTTCCAGATTCAGGGGAGCAACACAAACAAATAGAGGTAGAGTGAATGGTTTTGTCACGGGAGCTGATAAAAATCTTCCTTATTATGGTTAAAGTGATGTAGAAAGCTGTTCAACTGAGATATCTAAAATACAACATGGGAAAAGATGCATGATATAAAAATGAAATTGCTTTTAAAATCTCTCAGCCTGATACATATTTTTTTCAGGAATAAATTTATAAAAATATTTTAGTTACTATACATTGGAAAGGAACCTAAAAGTTATCTGACAAAAAAAGCATGAGATAAGGAAATCATATTAGTATATTTTAGCTTAATACATCTTCATTTGTTATTTAAATAGGAAAGAGTTAGGTGATGGCAGTCTTTCAATTTTATTCATGCCTTCTGGAGGTCACGAGTACATCTACTTGAAAAATAAACATGGGAAAAAACTAGGCATTTTAGTAAGATTAGTGTAAATTTGGAAATTCAGATGAATAATGTTGGCAATAATTCCAATAATTGAAAGATAAGAAACATTATGTCTACTCTATTAACCTGGAAATCTTTTAATCTCAAGGCTCCACTTTCATTGATTAGTTCCATGAGGTTAAGAGCTTTGTGTCTAGTTGTCTACTCCTATATTCCAAGTCTTCAGCCCACTGCTCAGACAGCGGTGGATACTCAGTACATATTGTTGAATGAATGAATGAGTGAGTGAATGAATGAAATGAATGTGAGGTTTAAACTGTATTTGTACTATCAGAATAAAATTGATTTGACCTTGGGGAGGCAATGACAGGGACTTTATTTTTGCTCCATTTGGAGAATATAGGCCAAGGTAAAATTCTTTTTAGAGTTAATATCCCAGATTGCTGTTTAAACATTACAATTTTTATGATTATTTGAAAACCTGTTTCCCTCCACAGTGTGGAGCCTACTCCAAGATGATTGTTCTGTGAAATAACTGTCTTCTGTTGGTATTAGAATAATGAATGCTGGTACTATAAGGACCTTAAAGATCATTAGCTCTTCCCTGTGGAGATGAGGGGGTCAATGACTGGGAGATGATACCTCTGACCCAAATCACTTGGCCTCTTTCTCATGGAGACTATGTGGTACAGCAGTTATATATACTCACTCTGGAAACAGACAGGACCTGCTAGAACTGTCTCATCTCTAAAATGAGAATAAATACTTCTTATTTCATAGGATTGTTTGGAATATATGATGAAATAATGAATAGAAAGTATTTAGAAAAGTGCTTGGTATTATTTAAATCAAGAGTTTCAGGATATAGCCAAATTGCATTATTAGAAAATAAAGCATAAATAACTTGAGAGTTTAAATTCATCTTCCCATATTAAATATTAATATAAAACACCTACCTGGTGTTCTATATGTATCTTACCCCTACCTCTCAAATAATGAGCCTTGTAAAGGCAGGGTCTGCCTGTATGGTAGGCAATTAAAATTGTCCGTTAATATTACTTGAATAATTATCAATATTATCCTTTATTGAAATTAATGCAGTGGTCTGAGACCAAGGCATTTCCCACACAGATGCCTTTAATAATTAGTTCAATTATTCAAACTATAAACCTTTTGCCCTTGGTCAACTTTTTTCAGAGAGGACTAATTTATCCATACTGGTTATTTGTCTAAATAAGGGTTTTGCAACCTTGGCACTATTGACATTTTGTCATGGATCATTCTTTGTTGTGTGGGGCTGTCCTGTGTGGTGTAGGAAGTTTAGCAACACCCTTGGCTGCTACCCACTGGACATCAGTAGCACCTGCCTTCCTCACCAGTTGTGACATAAAAGACATTTCCAGATACTGCCACAAGTGTCCCAGAGAGCAAAATCAGCTCCAGTTGGAAGCCACGGGGATAGATTACACCAAAATGTGATTTTCTTAATTACCCTTTATAAGCAATCTCTGGAATATGCTTTAAAATAAGATCATAGGGTCTTCTTTCTGAGGCAGTTTAAAAACAGAATGAGAATTCTCAGCTCTGAATGGTTCAGAGGGTTGGCTCAAATGACTGTTGGAGGTGGCTCTCAATTCTCTGGATGGAAGACACAGAAGTCCCACATGCCTCCTTGGGCCAGCCCCCTGCTTGCCTATATATGTAAGTAGTTAACACGTAACTTTCAAGCTTGCCTTTCTGTGGTGTATTAAATAAAGACTCTATAGTCAAAATTACTGGGGAGTAGTCACATATCCTGTTTCCTTTAAAACATTTTTGCTTTATTTATTTATTGGTTTCTAAATTGACCATATTTGCCTTGTCCTTCCCATTTCCCTTGTCCTGCACAAAGCATTCTGGGTCATTTTCAAGGTCTGCTGAGTATAGTAAGACAGGAGGTTTGCGATTATTGTGGCTGTACACACACTGCAGAGCCCCTCTGCACGTCAACAGTGGCTAATACACCCGGTGCTTGGAATGTATCCTACCACGGCTGCTCGAGCAGATGCCCAGCTCCCACTCTAACTCCCCCCGGCTGCCCCGCACAGACAATCGGAGCATTGTGCAGAACCACCCCAGAGCTGTTCAAAGAGCACAGCCCAGGGCGCAGGGGCTGCTGTTTATTTGTGGCATTAGATCAAGAATGATACGGCAGTAGCCTTATTGACCTGCTTAGGAAAGACTTCTATCAACAACATCCGAGGCTCTGGCTCTTTCTCTCAGCCCTCCATTGTCACTGAAAACAATGCTGTATGTATCTGAGGATTGGATGTGTTCTAGGAAAACATGCACTGGGAATGAAGGCGAGCTTATGATGGCCTCTGGGTCTGTTGGCACATCCCTTGGCATTCTTCTGTCTCAGGTATACGTCACTGCACAGGTGAGGGAAACTAAGGTTGTACATACTTTGTTGGGTACCCACTGGGCTTATTGGTCAGGGAGGGGTCAGGGAGTCCCAGGAGGATATGCAGAAGCTAAGATGACTGACTCCAAAAGAGCTAGATGCTCTATGTCACCATAAAGTGTCCTTGAGTTCTACCCAAAACAAGTTCAAATAAAGACTCTTCTCAAACCTGGTCATCCTTCAATTATACAGATGGTCAAATGAAAATAAATCACCTGAAGTGGCGAGGTGCAAAAGGATCTGAACGTCAGAATGCCATTAGCACAGTGAAGACGGAAAAGTACTTGTGACCAGAAAGGTTGGCTGAAGGGAGCGTCAACAACAAATGAAGCCATAACATTTCCCAGAGGCACGATTCTGACTCACACACAGATCAAGCAGAGTTGTGAATGGGATTTAGAAAGAACTCACGAAGAAGGGTTTCCACTTCTTTAAGTAATTTTTAGCACGAGGTTTCTATGAAGCATGGAAGAAAATTTACTTTAAACATTAGTGACATGCGTTGGCATACTGTTTTTATTGATTATTATTCCAAGCTATGGCTTTTATAGTCTTCTCTTTGACTGATATTTAATGAGTACATTTTAAAGAACATTTTGCTATTTTATGGCCAGGGTGCTAACTCTAGCAACTGGAAATTTGTAAAACTGTACAATATAGCCCTTCCAACATGGTTCCCTCAGTTATACACCAATAAATAACAGTGATTTCAAGGATGATTAATCATAATCATTGTAAAGCACTTTGGCCAAGCCAACATCTGTTTCCATGGATACAGCAGTTAGCTATCCCAGTTTTGTAATTTATATGTTTTAGTTATTGTTCCCAGATGACTATAGGACCATTGTACATAATATGACCTTTTAACTTTAGGCCCCAATGGACTCTGTGGTTTTCAAGCAGCCTGGAGTCCTTTTGAGAAGTTTTTCTCGAGAATTTGTGGACCTCTGAGGAAATGAAGCAGGATTTCAAAGGTCTTCCCATCATCACTCCCTTGAAGAGGCGAAGTGAAGAAAAGAATAGTGCTGACTATGTCAGTAACAAGCGCTTAATAGTTCTGATGGTATTGTTGACAAATCACAGATCTAAAGACTTGCACGCACTGGGGAAACTGAGGAACGGCTCCCTCCATGTTTACACTGCAATTGAGTGGGACACTGGTTTACAACAAGGTCTTCTGACTCTCAGGTCGGGGCTCACCTTTTCCTCAATTATTTTACATAAATATGTTTTATTCAGTTCTTTGTTGAATGCATATTTATTGAACCAATACTATGTGCCAAGCTCCAAGCTCAGTGCTGGGAAGTTAATGGTAAATCAGTGAGAAGTCAAAACTTGTCCCGGTTCCTGCCCTTGTGGCTCAGAAAGAGGCTGGTGGGAGAGGATCACATTAAGCAAATAATCACACAGGTCCATGGACAGTTAGGCTGTGACAAGTAGTGAGCACGTGAGAGCTATTGTACCCTGAGGGCTTGTCATCAGGCATTAGGTCTAGTTACAGAGGCAAGGACAGGCATCTCTGGAGCACTGTCACCTGAGCTGAGATCTGATGAAGGAATTAATTATCTGAAAGTCAGAGCAAATAGCATGTCAGGGGCCAGCATGTTCAAATGCCTCCAGGCAAGAGGAAGCAAGCTGAGTACTGGCACTAAAAGAAGGTGTGACAAGAGTGTATAGAAATATGGGACAAAATGATCCGGGGCCTGACTATCCGGAACTGTGTAGCCCATAATGAAAACACATGTCTCTATTTTAGTTACAGAAAGGACTCACCTGCAGTACCTTAGCTTGATTGGCTTGTATCAGAATCAGGAGTAGCTGGGGACCAGTGGCTGGAGTCGCTCATGCTTTGGTCCTTTGCCCCTTTAAATATCCTACTGTGATTTTCTCCACATTTTTGTTGTGAAGTACAAATGCTGAGAATGTCAGGAAAGCTCCCAGGTCTTGTCTGTCATTGTCTAGTCTGGTTTCATATGCTGCAGGCCCAGGTGTCCAGGGTTCTGACCTCCTCTCAGCAGACGAGGGAGGCCGTGCAGTGGACTGTTGCCATGGGGCTGAAAGAACAGACTTGTGTAGGACTCCAAGCAGTTCTCCCACATCCTGGATGTACAAGATACTATATATGAAGTGGCCCCACCTGCATTCGTTTTATATGCTGCACTAAATAACCATACACTTAGCAGCTGAAATGACACACATTCATCATCTTGCAGATTGTTTGGGTCAGGAGTCTGTAAATGGCCTAGTTGGGTTTTCCAGAAGTCTTTAGCCAGGGTGTTGGCCAAGGCTGCATTCTCCTCTGGAGGCTCATCTTGGGCAAGTCCCACTTCCAAGCTCAGTCAGGTTGTTGGCAGAATTCCTTTTCTTGTGGCTGTAGGGCTTAGGGCGATCTGCTTCTTCAAAGCCAGCAAGGGAAGCAAAACCCTGGAGCAAGTTGGCTAGCAAGATGGAGTTTTATATAACTTAATGTAATCACAGTAGTGACATCCTAGCACCTTTGTCACATTCTATAGGTTACAATAAAGTCACAGGTCCAGCCCACACTCAGAGAGAAGGGATTATCCAAAGAACGTGAACACTGAGAAGCGAGAATCACGTAGTCAGTCTGTCACACTATCCATGCCCTAACTGCCATGAACACTCACACGGACTGCCTGTAGAAAGACTGGGCATGGTTTGGTTGCCAACTAAAAGCCCAGGAGCAAGTGTAAATCCCCTAGCCTAGTTCTGTGTGGAATAAAGGACAGGTTGAGCACAAATTACTGTGGGTGATGGGGGATAAGGAGCCTTGGGGATCTTCTCTAATTCACCCTGCTCCCCTTAGAAGAAAATCAGCAATTAGCTGAATAAACTGGCACCAAGAGAAGAACAGGAGCCCGGCCATACAGGCAGAAAAAGGCAGGTTTAGGACAGAAAAGGGCAATGCCTGAGCTGGATGGAACTGTGCCTCTGGTGCTCAGGTGGTCATCTCCCTCCTCTGGGATGTGCCAGTGAAATGAAACAAGCAACTGGTAACAGGTGATCTCTCGGTCTCTGGAATGGCAAGGTGTGTGAGTATGTGTGTGCGTGTGTGGGAGAGAGAGAGAGAGGGAGAGAGAGAGAGAGGGAGAGAGAGAGGAGGTAGAGGTCAGATGAGACCAAATCCTAAACGTAGCTAGAGTGGGGAAGGAAAAACGAGAACACAAGAGGCTTGAAATCCTAGATGACAGCTTTTGGCCTCACTGCATCACCCTGTGAGGAAGACAAGACTCGGCAGGAAAGTGACGTGCCCAGGGTGTTGCTTTACCTTGTTAGCTGCCCATCTCCTGATTTCCGGTTTGTGCCTTATAACTTCACCATGACGTGCTAGGCTAAGGAGGGAGGTTTCACGGTACTTTAAGGAGGGTAGAAAACAAGGGAAGGCGAAGAGGGGATCAGAGAAGAATTATGAGACCCCTAATTGTAAGCTGGGCCCATTTCACACTTTTCTTCAGTGGGGTAGGATGACATCATTGCTTTGAATAGAAAATTCCTGTTTTTTACAAGCGACTTTTGGATGGACATGCTTAGTCATACAGAGGCGGCCCTCCCCTCTAACATGCGAATAGGAGGCAAGGACTCTGCTTTGTGCTATTATGCAACACTGGAAGGCTTCCAGGTTGTGCAGGCCTTTTGGGGGGCTGATGATCTTACTCTGGCACCTCTCTGAGCCCTGTGAGTGGTGGTATGCAACCCTCCCAGAGCACAAGCCCCTGTCAGGACCGGGCTGCTGACAGCCCTGTCAGCACCTCCCTGTGGCCGAGGCCAGCTCCCCCGCACGTCACAGAGGGGAGGATTCCACTCAGCCTTCCTTGCTCGTGATCTTGAGGATGCAAATGGAAACAAGAATTAGTCACAAGCTTCACCCATCTGATTAGCAAAAAATGAAAAAAGACTGAAATAGCCAGCGGGATATAAACGATACAGCCACTTTGGAGAGCAATTTGGCAGTTTCCAAAAAAACTAAAAGTGCACACATATTTGACTTCTAAATCTACACTCCAAAGAGATAACTCTCCTAACTGCACAAAGCTGCCTCTCATACAGCATTATTTGTGAAGGTAAAATAGTTGAAACAACCTAAATGAAGAAAATGCCATGAAATATCCTAACAGAATATAA
Source organism: Miniopterus natalensis (assembly GCF_054644295.1). Taxonomy (NCBI): domain Eukaryota; kingdom Metazoa; phylum Chordata; class Mammalia; order Chiroptera; family Miniopteridae; genus Miniopterus; species Miniopterus natalensis. Next base: position 16,436,174 of record NC_142093.1, on the reverse strand, counting down.
TAGGGTCTGTTCATACAATGGGACACAATGAGTGGTAAAAAAGAATGAACACAAACACTTTCCACAAACATGGACGGATCTCAAAAACATATTAAGTGGAAATATGATTTTATGATGCAATTTATTTAAATGTGAAAAGCAGCACAAAAATAACAGTATGTATTACTTATGGATACATTTATATCTACCCAACTCTCCCATTGGATTAGGAGGCTGAATAGCAAAGTGCTGGTAGGGGTTGCTTCTGAGGAGGGAGGACACTGGGTGAGAGGAGAGGAGACTAAGGGGACTTGAACTTGATTTATAATGTATTATTTCTTTTTAAAACATGATATTTAAAAAAGTCAATATATGATTGATTTGTGTGGGGGGCCAGGAACAAGTTTTTTATTTTATCCTTTGAGATTTTATTTAAAAAAAAAATATATATATATATATATATATATATATATATATATATTTTATTGATTTCAGAGAGAGGAAGGGAGAGGGAAGGGGAGAGAAAAAGAGACAGAAACATCCATGATGAGAGAGAGTCATTGATCAGCTGCCTCCTGCACGCCCCCCACTGGGGATCGAGCCCGAAACCCAGGCATGTGTCCTGACTTGGAATCGAACTGCGATCTCCTGGATCCTAGATGCAAGCTCGAACACTGAGCCACATTGGCCAGGCTATCCTTTGAGATTTTTTTAAAAGTCCTCAAAAAATATCATTAATGAACAAGAACATTATTTCTTACCAACTGGAGATACTTGAAACATTGGGAACCTACCTTCCTGTGTGTAGTGTGATGGGGTAGCCTGAGCTGAAAAGGGGTTTTAGAGGGTTAGCTTCCGCAGAATTTGTGATAAGGGCATGCAAAAGTATGTCACATGGAGCTATAAATGGGTAATAAAGTTCAGAAATTACCCCTTTGCAAACACACTGCAAATTTGGGACTGTGAAACTTTTAAAAAATAACGTGCCCAGAGAAGGTCTTAAGTAAACAGCTGCTGAATTGGACATGCATGATGATTGCAGCTAATTGCATTTTTTAATAGAATCACTCTTTGGTGTCAAGGAAAAGGAAGTTGAAAAGCAGGAAATAAATTATTTTTTACACTAAGTCTGAATGTCAGATTGGTTCCGATTGTGATGGAAATCGCCTTGTTGAAGATTTTTCTGCTGTACAGATGAGTGGCCGTGGAGCAAAGGCACTTAGCGAGCTCAAGGAGAACCAATACGCTTATAGTTTTGAAAGCAAATGCAGGATTTGCAGAAGTAAACATTTCCATTCAATAATGTTCAGAAAACCAGACTCCTTGCTGCTTTGATTGCCAGGGTAAAAAAAAAAGAGAGGAAAAAAAATATCCAAAGACACTGCTGGAAATACTCTTTGATTTAAAAAAAAACAAAACAAAAAACTGGAAGGATTAAGAGAGTTAAATTATAAAGCGATCATAGATTTCTGCATCTCAGAAACCTGTTCCTGTTGCACATCATTAGAGCTAGGTTTCATTAGTAAATTATTCCACGGGTTATTAGTAGTACTTCTCTGCATGATTCTATATCCACTGTACATAATCAGTGGAGAATCAACACTTGCTGTTCTCTATGGAGGAGGTAAACAAATAGAAAACCGGGTAGGTTCTTGTTTTCCAGTTACGTCTTGCTTCCCAGCTCTAATCCATCCCTTGTTTTGGTTCCAGATTAAACCTCTCAAGGAATCTCTGATGCCATCACTCCATTTCTTGGAAAGGTTCAAGAATACCTCACTTTCCACTCAATTACGAGCAAACTTATTGACCTGTGCTAACGTTGCTCCCTAGTTATTCCACCACTCTACAGCCTGCCAAGCCAAGTGATTTTTTTTTAACTCGACTGGGGCAGTCCAGGTGGTTTAGGGTTGGGATCCTGCCTGACTATTCCTCGCCGTTTTCTCATTCTTTCCCCCTTACCTGTCATCCTGCTTTTATTCATTTTCCCTGCCAACATGCTCTACAAATTACAATGACTATCTTAAAATTCATGGCCTTCATGAAACCTTTCTTAATTCTGTACTTCTTATAGACTATTTGAAGAATGGGTTATCTGCACAATATATTCATGGACTTTGAGTATTAATTTAGCCTTTTTCTCTTTATTGCAAGCTTTTCAAACACTAGACATATGCTTATGACTTATATTTATGTCCCTTCCAGCAGTGCCTTACAAATCATAGGTGTTTAGTTAATGTTTAATTATTACTTGACTGAGTACACCATATATGGAAAAGCTGACCCTGGTTAGCTTTTAAATGACCTGAATTCAATGGTCAACTTTTCAATTGTATTAACAAACTAAAAGCTAACAAATAACTTTATAAATTGGGACCTACATTCTATATGACAGCTTCCCTGGAATAGGCTCCGGTACACAAGTGCACTTATTTTCTTGCCGCCGTATGTGGAGATTGCTTCATGACATGGTGAATGAAGCCAGAGGTCAGAGACCTCCAAGAGCTCTCACAATGTGGGATTGTGCCAATTTTCTTGGGAGAAAAAAGATGTTCTTTCCAGTCAGTATTTCCAATGTCAAGGAGTTAGGGATATTCTATAGAGTATTTCTTGTACATGGTCTGATTCATTGTGACTTAGGAAGACTATATAGCCTCAGGACTGGTGTATCTTGGTAGGCAGGTATGATACAGGGTAAAATGGCCTTTGGACTCTGGTCCTTAGAGCACATGAGGACATCCACTCTGCCTAAATTACAAATAATATGGAATGGACCCTTCTTTTATTAACTAATTTAATTTACTTATTGTCTTCTGTAACTCATTTTGAGTTGCTTATGACTAGCACATATATAAAAAACAGTCAGATATAAATAGGAGAGAAAAATGTTAAGAGTAGGGCGGATGTAAGTTTGAGTGAGATGAAAGTTAAGACTAGGGGTGGGAAATGAGAAGAAGGAGAAGACCACAAATGTTCACACTGTATGGGTCTTCATGGTTAGAGCTCATGCTGGCAACTGATGTGAAAACAAAAGTTAGTCTGGGACCTAGTTTTATTGTAGAAGAAGAATCATATAAATTTTGGTGGAAAACAAATCTAAATTAAATTGCTCATGTGGAACGCCCCCTATGGGCAGTAGATGATATTTTCAACAGTATCACATTAAGCTGTGTGACTACTGTCCTTCCTCAGTAAATGAAAGAGGCAACAAGACTCATCTCAAGGGCCAGTGTAACTCAGGCAAGAGTGTACCTTTCCTGTGGGATTAGCTTGAATGGAGGGCAAAACCTGAAATGCTAGGAAGAATGAAAAGACTATTAAAAGCCCTCCATAAATATCTCCTTTTAGTAGGCTTTGGATATGAGGTGAAAAGCATAGTTTATAATTGCATTTTATGAGCCCATGAAAGATTCTTTATTATGAATTGAGGGCACCTTATTAATTATTTATTGACCCTCATCATGTTGTATGTTGAATTATTCTTATTATCACCACTTCTCCCAAGCTCACTTCCATCCTTAGAAAGTATCTATTTAATGCTTGTCGCAATGTGCACATAGTTGGTGATTAATGATCATGAGTTGACTCAACTGTGCTAGGAGCCAGTTCAAAGTAACTCCAAGTTTATTTCTCTTTAGAAGTTGACCATTAAGTAAGCTCTAAAGATATATGAGACAAACAGAACTTTCCACAATCAAATGCATCCGCATGAAATACCTAGTTTGCAAGCCGACAAGAAATGGTACTAAAGATTGTATCCATGAAGTGGGACTCCAGTGAGTTTTAAAAAGAAGTTGAAGGGATGGTCAGAAAATGTATTCTGGACAAAGATCAGTGTTTGGGAGAAGACTCAGTAGGGAGTCTCATTTCAAGAAGTCCAAGCCCACAAAAATGATTGAAATGGACATTTCTACAAAGATGATTTCCTATTACATTAAAGCTGTCCTGCCAGTAGAGCATAGGATAGAACATCTAGTGGATGTTGGTCCTTACATATTGATTCTTCAGTTTGGGGAATGAGGTAAAGAAACCAATGTTCTGAAGAATGTTACACAAGTTCCTGACAAACAAGAACATTATAACAAACACTTGATATATTAGCTATGACTCGAGTTCAACCATAAGTATCAAATACCAGCAATAATTGTGTCTTAATCAAGATAGAAGATGGGCAGTGGACATCTAGGGGTGGCCGGCCATTCAAAGACAGGAGAGTGGAGCCATGGTGTCATCAGGTTCTAGGTTTCTTCCTGCTTTACCAGTCTTAGCACTGGTTGCTGGTCACTGTGTCAACCCATAAACTAAGTTGGTTCTAGGAACTCCAGTCATTAGATCCAATGAAGGTTGGCAAAAGAGGGAAATTGGGGAGGGTGAAGACTACTCACCTCTCTTTTTAAATAGTGATCTTAAAGAGGGATCCAGTTGGGCCATATAAGGCTTTGATTTACATCACATTGCTCAGAGTTCACCCAGAGCTTGGACACAGACTGCAGGGGAACTGGGAAATCAAGACTGTTCCTGGAGCCAATGTACGCCCTGTAAACATAGGGGCTCTGCTACTGAGGAAGAAAGGGAGGGTGCCACAACTGATGCGGAGCAAATTATTATAATTAGGATTTCTAGTTTCTAATGATTACAGGTTTAAGACTTTTTCCCCCAACTTAAGTAGTTTCTCACTTCGGTTACTCTTTCTGGGTTGCATCTACTCTTGACCTCAGTTAAACCTAAATAAATCTCATCTCATATGTTCTTATAGAAAAAAATAAAAGAATTGATTGATATTTCATTTCTTTTGTTCACTCCAACTATAGTTGATTAAAAACTCTCAAAGTTCTTGTAATAAATTTTACTTTTAAATATCCTGATATTTGTTTTTTTCCTAATGTTGCTTCCTTTTTCTCTTTTTTTGCATTTATGGTCTTCACCGCTTACTGTATTTTGAAAACTGAGGTCTCTTTCCAATCCCATGTGAATTGTATTATTGTTTTCTTGTTTTTGGCAAGAATTTTTGTGTACGATTGAAACTATTTACCTCCTTCACGCCAAATTTAATTATGTCTTAATGCAGAACCACTTTTAATGAAAGACGATAAGAAGGACAGCTACTTGGTTGTTTTCAGTTTCTAAATTTTACTCTGTGGCATAGGATTCTTGATCCCTTTGAAGTTAGACATAAAAGGAAACTGCATCCTACAAGTCCCAAGGTAGATTTGGAAATATTTTGGAGCCCCTTTCCCCGTCATTCTTCTTTCTTGCTAAAAATAGATTCCTTTCTTCAGAATTCCTTTCATACTTTTCCTCTTCTTAAAAAAAGTTTTATTTATTGCACATGACAATTCCCTCTAGATGCATCTGCCTTTAGAATTTTCTGCTATCCATCCAAGGCATTGAAATCTATTTATTTGTTATTCTTTTAACAAATGAATAATGTTCTTCTTTTAAAGTTATTACAAAATAATGTTTAATTTGAACATAGGCAAAATGAAAACCTAGAATCTCTCAACCTTAACACAAACCTTTTAGATTGGTATAGTTTCTAGTAGTACCACATTTCATTTAACCTGAAATGTATCATTACTTCATGTGCCGCTAAGAAAGAAAAAGTACTTCCAGTTAAAACACAAGATAGTATTGATTGAAAAATGCATTTTGATTTCACAGCTGCTAATATATTAAAAATATGCCTTTTGGAATGAGAAAATTTGGTATTTGTACAGCTACAATAATAGAATAGAGGCCCCTTTATTCTTTTCTTTCTGACTCAAACTACAAACAATAAACATTTTCTACATTTACTTTATAATTACCATTTTAATAACTACATAGTTTTCCACCAACTTGATGTCCTGTAATTTACTAAATTATTTTGCTGCTGTTTTGCATTTAGGGTGTTTTGAGGTTTTTGACAATAAATATCTTATGCATGTAGGCTTTTTATTCTATTGAATAATTTATTTTTCTTAGTTCCTTGATTGTCTGGATCAAAAGATTCATGAACACTTGTATGGCTCTTGCTATTTTTCCATTGCATTTAAAGAATGTTGTAACAATTTCCATTGCCATCAGCAGGAGATGAGCATCTCAATTCCACAGGAACTGCTCCAAATGTTGAGAGCTATTTCCCAATGTTATTCTTATTCTGAAATGCTTCATAAATGTTGCTTAATTTGTATTTATTTGAACTAGTAAGGGTAAAAAATTTTCTTTATGCTTGTTTATTAAAATTTTCCTTATTAAGGCTTATTTACCAACCACCTATAGTTTTGGTTTCTATTACTTCCATTTGGAATTGGGATGGTTTTTAAAATAGTTGTGGCATTGATGTAATTGGAAAAAAAATCTAGTCTTTATTTTTCCTAAAGTCAAGACTGTTGTGATGGCAGAATTGGGTGATGCAGAAAGAGAGGTGCTGTGCTCCCTGGTTTAGCAGAAAGACTGGGAATTTCCTGAACTTGCATTTCCTTTCAGCATCTACAGAGGCCCAGTGGTCTTTGCTTTCTTTTGTCTTTGAAGGAGCTAGGTGATGGCTGTAGAATAAAGGCTTTGGTGTTGGGTCTACTGAGTTTTAATTCTAATTTTGACACTTAGTAATTATATGGCATTGGGCAAATTACTTGAAGTCTCAACTAAATTAAGCGGGATTTTAATCCTCACCTAGGAGGGTAGTAAGAACATTAAATAAGTTGATGTATGAAAAGCAACTAATGATGGTCATGGTTTTGCAATTGTTCACTTAATTCTCCTGTGAACACCATGGATGCTAGAGCAGGTCATACACAACATGAGGGCACCACATTTAAGGCATGCCATTTGTATAACAGTCACTGTGAATTCATGTAGTTATTGCAATATAATAGCATTGTAGGTTTTATGTACTATTTTCTTATTTTAACTAAATCAACATATTGTGACAACATTTCATCAGATGGAAGTAAAGTTTCTTGAGAAAAGGTACTTTTTCTAATTTGCAGAGCAAAGCAAAATTACCTGTTAGATTTTAAAATAAATTATTAGTTTTATGAGCAACTAATTTATCATTACCTTTGTGTTTTTCTTTTTACAAAATAATTCACATTTTTAGTAGGCAAAATAATGCTCTCTCAACCCCTCAAAGATGTCTTCAGAACCCATGAATGTGTTACCTTACATGGCAAAGGGCAATTAAGGTTGCAGATAGAATTTAGGTTGCTAATCAACTGACCTTAAAATAGGGAGAGTTTTCTGGATTATTTGGGTGCCCTCAGTGTCATTGCAAGTGTCCTTGAAAGAGGAAGAGGGAGGCAGAATAAGAGTTGACAGAACATGAGAAGAACCCAGCCCCGTGGCCAGCTTTGCAGATGGAGGAACGGCACCGAGAGCCAAGGAATGTGGGCATTTTCCAGAAGCTGGAAAGGGCACCAAAGCGGGTCCTCTTGCTTCCCTAGAGCCTCCAGAAAGAAACACAGTCCCCCCAACTCCTTGATTTTGGCCATGAGACCCATTTTGCACTTGTAAACTACAGAACTGTAAGGTAATAAGTTTTTGTTGTTTTAAGGCATTCAGTTTGTGGTAATTTGTTACAGCAGCAATAGAAAACAAAAGCAACATTATTAGAAGGAAATTTAGAAAATATGGTAAGAAGAAAGAAGAAAATATAAGCTACTCATGTTATTTCCTAGCTCTGTCTTGTGAGGGGGCAGAGGAGCAGTGGCGAACCAACAACAACAGCAGCCTGCCCCCCGATTTTGATAAGAAAAGGGAACAGTGGCAGACTCCACTGTAACCAGGTGTCAAGGTTAACATCACCAGTAAAGTCAGGCTGCTGTCATATGCCTCCTGATCTTACCTAATGAGAAAGGCACTTTACTTCTGTGGTATTCTTAAAAATCTATATCAGTAAAGCATGAAAAAGAAAACACTGGAAAAATCCTAACTGAGGCACAGTTTACAAAATACCTGCCCGGTACTCCTCAAAACTGCCAAGGTTATGATAAACAAAGAAAGGCTAAGGAACTGCCATGGACCCGAGAGACTAAGGACACATGATGTCTAAGGGCAGACTGGGGCCCTGGAATAGAAAAACCACATCACTGGAAAAAACTGGGGAACTCTAAATAAAGTCTGGAGTTAATAGTAAGGCAGCAATATCAAGGCCCCAGTTTTAACAAATGTACTGTCGTTATGTAAGAAGTTGACGTTAGGGGAAACTGGGTGACAGGTACATGGAAGCTATCTTGATTATCTTTCCAACTTCTCTGTAACTCTAAAATTATCCCCCTGCCCCCAAAATACCTTTTATATAAATCACTCAAAACTTGCTATTAATATTTTATATAAATGAGGTTAAACTCTATAGTTTTTGGCAACCTATTTTTTTTTACTTGTCAGCATATTAGGACATTATTTCATTGGTAGAGCCATGAGAGATATCTCTCTCTTTCTAGTGACTATGGTTCTTTTGAGATCCTCTGGCTACTTAAAGGAGAGATAATGGCAGGTCAGCAGGACGTTAGATTGTACTGGACAAATGACATCTATCATATCATGGGAGGCAGGCTCTGCCTGGCTATGGTTTGGTCCAAACCTTACTCCACTCAGGAAAGAGAAAAGCTTTCACAAAGATTTCATAAGCTTTAATGTTCATTACACTCTAGTATATTCTCTACTCCCTGCACAGAACTAACTAACACTCAAAGAACAAGAGAGGCATGAGGAGAGGTGCCGATTGCTTTAGGACTGGAGCACTGTCTTCCTTTACTTCCCGTGATTGATGATGGCACCGATAGGTTTGACATGGTGCTTTGAAGGAAAGAAACCTCAAATGACCGTTTACTACTTGCCAGTCACTAGATGTTTTATGTGCATCTTCTTACTTAAACCTCAAAGCAGTCCTTTGAGATAGGAAATATTCCCATCCCCACTTCACGTCTATAGAGAGAGGTTAAGTAATTTGCCCAAGGACACTCAGCAAGTGGCAGAGTTAAGTTTTGACCCAGACAGCATGGCTCCAGCCAGAATATTTCATCATTGTTCTATGCTGTCTCCTTAAGGAACAGTTACCTAAATTGGGAGTTTCGGAGAAATCACAGAGAGCTTATTTTATGGAAATTATTTGTGAAACAATAGCAACAACAAATCCCTTGTGCAGTTGTCTTACGTTCCTGAGTCTGTCATAGTGCGTGGAGGAATGTAAGAGCAGGCAGCAGGAAAATGCGAGAGAGTCTATACTGCAGAGTTCTCTGTCCCTCTAAAGTGTCATTTTTACTCTAGTTAATGTTAAACCTCCATTTAGTTGACATTATCCTCAATATGTCATATTTTTCTGCAACATTATTTCTGATGACATCTTAATGCATATCAATGTAACAGACCCTAAAACTTTTGCAAGTTCATAAAAGGGAGTGTGGAGATATCTTTGAAATGTTTTACAAACTGTAAACTGTTAGGTAAATACCAAGCATCCAAGTATAACATAGTTTTTAAATTATAATTCTTCTTATATAAATACTCATAAGTATCTGTATAGGCAGTTGATACTAAAACTAAACAAAACTTAGATGCAATTTTCTCTTATCTTGGTTTCTGTCTTGCACATTTCTTCATGAGCAGAATTAAATCACAACCAAAAATAGAAATGCATTTGTTAGCACCTGGTACTATTGTTCTAAAAGAAAGATATTTTCTCCATGCTGGCCAACCTTTCCCACACTGAGCAATATACAAATGAATTTGCATGTAAAAAAAATGTGTGCACTGCTTTTCTATAATTACAGATAAGATGAACCTGTGTGTTGAATTTTCCTCCAACAACAACTTGAAACATTTTCATGTTAATTTCACTGAAAATAGGGTGAGAGCAATAGGTAATTTTCTGCTAACATTCTCTCCCTTTAGCTTGAATGTGCATTTTGGGACTGAGCTGTCAGTTCTGATTTCAGCTTAGTTTTCATGTAGAGTTGGTGCATTGAGATTATTTTCCCATTATTGTTTAATACATGCTTTTTTTATGGTAGAAGTAAATCTGGGCCATTCTGTCAATCATTTCCTCATTGTTTGGACACCTATCTGAGAAATATAGAAGGGAAGTTGTGAGCCATCTGTTTCAAGCAGGCTAACTTATTTACATATATAAACCCCTTGATTTTGTACCTTTGGTTAGAACTGACCATGGTTTACATTAAATAATTTAGTGAAAATCTATATAGTGCTAATATCATAGGCAAAAGTCATTTTATTTGTTTATAATAAATCCATTTGTTCATTTTTAATGCAAGACTCCTATGTATATTGCATTGACTGGGTGATATTTATTTAGGTAGCTTGGAATATAATGTCAGCTGATGTGATCTTTTCTTAGCCTTCATAAGAATTTGAGGTGTTAGCTCACATGAAGAAATTCTGATTAATGTAATTACTAATTCAACAGCCTGCAAAGGTATGTTTGGGTTTTATTTGATAAATTTGGGAGAACTAATGAAGATCTTTGATAAGGGGCATCAACACAGCGATTCAGAAAATGTAACTGACAATGGTACATGGACCGTCAACTTAGGGGATCACAGACCGGGACACCTGGAATGAGAACATTGCAGCAGTGCCGGTGGTATTTATATGGAGGGACAAAAGAGCAGTTAAGGAGAGTCTAAACATCCCAACAGCTGACCAGATAACTCTGAAGGTTTGTATCTGAGTCAATGAATGAATGATTTTAGATTTTAGTCTGGGAGATGCCCTGGGTTGAAGTAATGGTGGTTAGTCATTTCGAGGAACTTGAATTTAGTAGTTGGGATATTCAATAGGCAGGTAGGCATACAGGCTAAAACATGGAGAAAGGGTAGGAGGCATAATTTCTGGAACCCCTTTCTTATAAAAAGAATTCAACATTCAGTAGCTGTAGAGTGGATAGGATTGCCTAGGGCAGTTGCTTTCAAGCATTGTTGACTGTCACCTACAGTATATTTTACATCATTACTCATTACATGTATGTGTCTAAGTATGAATATTTGCATGCAATGTATGCCCACATACATATATAATTTTCATATAAACATGTTTACCCCCAAATTTTACCTTTATTACATTTAATGCATTCTGATAACTTTCCATTGTATTTGTAAGCTCATTATTTTAAAAGTACTTGTCAAGGCCCATTTAATAGATTTCATAATGTACAAATCAGTCATGACTTGCGGTTGACCACCACCATGCTTCTCTATGTTGTTCCTAGTGATTAGGTCCCTGCACTCTACAGGGAATGAAGGCGTGTGAGAGGCTGGCTTTGGGAATAGCAGGAACCTTGCTACTGCTGCTCCCGAATTCCCCACCCACCCGAAATGGAACTGAGAAGAAGCAACAGCTCTCAGTTAAGGATGTCTTCTAATTCTTAGGGACTGAGGATGGGTACAGTGCTGTTCTATTTTATACATGATAAAAACAAGGCAAGGAGAAAAGAGAAAAGGTAAATGATAAGTGGATAAGAAAAGGATGGAGAAAAATTTACTTTGATATTATGTCTCCACCTTTTTTCATATATGTATGAAGTCAAATTATTGGCAATTAACTACTTTTCAGGTATCAGAAGAGGCAGAACTCTCAAACAAGTTTTTTATATTGAAAGTAGGAAGGTCTTCCTGGCACGTTATTTCCTTGTGTGCCTACCTCTAATGAGGACTCCTTTCTGATTGCTCCCAAAGCATCTCATAAAGCCAACCTCAACTACAAGGCAGTCCCAAGGCCAGTCTCAGACCTAAGTCCATGTGTGGGCATGTGGGAAAAATCCTGATTGATTTGAAAAGATTTTGTGTTGTGTTCAGATAAAGTGCAGCAAATAAAAACAGGTTCTTTTTCTGTTACTGAGTTCTGTCACCAAGTGGCCTGCGACCACACACGTTTTGTTGGCAGGAATAATAGAAAAAAAACAGCAGTCAAGGAGATGTGGTTTTTAATCTTATTACTATTAGAAAACGGCAGTAGGAATGTGAATGAATCACCTGTCATAATCCTTGGTGCTTAAGCTTCCTTTTTAGAAAGGCATGAAAGGCTGGGTGATATCTCTGGTTATTTCCTGTTTTAATATCATATAGTTCTTCTGTTGAACTCTAAGATGAGCCTTAGCCCCAGTCATTGGGTATTTTATTCAGCTATTTTATGTATAATGCATGCATGGACAACGTTAATCCCTGTGAAGCATTTAGCTCCTCCTGAAGGAGAGCAATCTACGTCACATTGAGCAAGCCCACGCTGCCGGCACTGAGAGCTGTTGGATAAATGCAGTGGTGAGTGGGAGCCAGTGACCAACAGCGTCACGAGCACCTCCTCTCATCTTACTGTTCAGCCATGCCATGCAGAGTGGGTAGATTGCAATTGGCCTTGGATACAGTATTTACACCAAGGAAATTCTACAAACCAGGGCTTTCCTCCCTTATCCCACTCCCTGTACAAGAGACAGTTGTTAAATATTTCCCATCACGCCACCTGATAAAGGTATTGAATTGGTATTACCATTATTTGATAAATAAATCAAAGAATGTCTTTGATTCATAATGGTACATAGGTACATGGTACCACAATGGTACATAGGAAACCCACATGTACAACAGCCGTCACCACCACCATCCTTTCAAGAAACTTGACTGAGAAGTTACTTATTGAGGCATAATAATAAAGACTATGTGACCTATTTAATACTGGCAACAGCTCATGAAGTTATTCCTGCTACCATTTTTATAGACAAGGAAGTGAAATGGTAAGAGGATCATACAACTGGTAAGTGACAGAACCTGAACTTGTGTCCAGCTTCCTCTGGTTTCAACAGTGAGGCCACTCTGCCTCCCTGACACAACATACACGCAGACACATTCCTATCTATACCTACATTTAGGGGTTTAAAAATCCTTCTTTCCCTCCTCGGTGGCAATTTTCCCTTTCTTTATTCACTGCTAGCATGTCATAAATATGAATATTATACCAGAGACTCATTCGTTCTCTGACATTTTAAAAAATTCCCTTGGGACTATTTCAGAAATGAGACCGAGGGTCTCATCCCAGTCAAGGACATCAAGGCACAGAGATATGAGGATGCGCACACTTTTGGTCTTAAAAACTCAACCTCTTCTTCCTGGCAAAACAGCTGTAGAGGTAACTGCTTCCTCTAAGACAGAGCACTTTGCCTTCTTAAAAAATAGTGGTGGCATAATCTTTGAATTAAAATTCCAAATCCACAGAGAAAAATGTTACCAGCATGTGTTAGGTTTAAAGGAAAGTGTCCATTAGCTCACAGAACATGCTAAGGAAGCTAATCTGGGGACAGGATGAAAGTCCCAGAAGTAATGACTATGTCTTTGATCCAATACCCATATGGCACTCTTGACAGGATTATGTAAATGACCTTTAAAAAGTATTTTGGAGCATGCAGACCTGGAAGCACTTATAGATTTCCAAATCTGAGTATCTAATCAGATAGAAGGAAATTAAGTTTTTCTCCATTTACTTCAACTAAAAGGTCCCTTTTAAAATATTTCCCTGCATAAGAGTCTTTGAAGATGACAGTTGTAATGCTGCTAAAAATGCCTTCAGTAGGAAAAAAAGGGGGAAAGAGAATAGTTGCAATATAACTAGTCAGTTTAAGGCTATTGATCAACAAAGAGATTTGGTTGATGTGGGTGGCAGGGGGGTTGGGAAATTAAGGTCAGGGTTTTCCACTAGGCAGGAGCATTTGAACCAACTGTGACATGTGTCTAAGGGTTTGGAAAAAATTAAATATGCTAATGAGTCAGGTTATTGTTCTCTGGGAGGTATTTCTCACCTGTCTGCACCTCTGTAAGGGAGCGGAGAGCAATTTTCACTATGACCTTGACTTATTTGCAGACTGACGCTGCTGGTCCAGATGACACACTTCTGAGAAACACGGATCTATGGTTTTTGACTCTGGCTTCACTGGGGGGTGGGTTTAAAAAAAACAGCAGTAAAGCTTGGACCCTACCTCAGACCAAAATCTCTGGGGTGCAGCTGGAACATTAGTGCTTCTGATTATTCCCCCGGGGCTTCTCTGGTATAGCCAGGGTTGAAAACTAGATATAGTGCAAGGTCACACTATATCTAGTTTAATTCGGCAAATGTTTATTCAATCCCAACTATGAGTTGGACCCTGGCTCTGGGCTCAGGTACAGAGAGGAGGACATTGCTCACGTGGAAAGGAGGAGGTCTGTGCTCCCCCAGTTTGGCATTTCCTGGCCTCCTTGCAGGCTTCACGGGGCTCTGTAGGGTATTTGTATTATTTCAAAAATCCTGTAGGAGACTCTGTGTTGACCACGATAAACCTGCATAGACTAGCCACATGATCTAATTTATTTATTATTCGTTGGAGTTCTATTAAGTAGTTGTGTGGTTACTGCGGTGTTCTCGTGCCAACCAGGAGCTCTGATTCCGGGAGCAGATACGTGGCCCTTATAAACATTGGCTTCTAGAATCAAACTGTCGGCCAAGCCCCGGCACCTCTCCTGACTAGTTATTTGACCCTGGTCAAACAATTTTATTTCTCTGTGCCTCAGTTTCCTCAAATGGGGTGATGATACCTTCTTAGGCAGAGAGGGCTGTTCTGAAAATACCTGTAAAGCACTTTGGTCGTCAGGAAAACAGCACACTATCAATGTCAGCCACTGTTACTAGTGTGCACGAATTTCTTCCTTCTTTCTCTGAGTTTCACTAAGCTCTGTACCTGCTCTAACGGTAGGGAATGTGCTGGATTGCCAATCACTGTACATCTCTAATTTTTAAATCTGGCAATTATCAAGGTGAACTAGAAAAATATGAGCTGTGAATTGCATTTTTTTTCTCTTTGTTGAAAGCAGTCAATTAGCTGGAGCAGCGGGGACTCTGCAGGCCGAGGTGGAGCTGTGCGGTGGCTGGGCGCCCGGGGAGGGGGCCGCAAACGAGGGAGAGGCGCGGCCGAAGCGGTGGATTCTGTCACACCAACAGCAGACGGTCTCTCCTTCCTTCAAACAATCTTTGCTACTAGACAACTCTAACAGAATATAATCAGCAGGAATGAAAACCAGGAAAGAAGGAAGAAAGAAAGGGAAGGAAGAAGGAAGGAAACACCGTAACAAATCCTCCCTCCCACTCCAGCAAAGTTAAGAATAAGATATGGAAACAAAACCTAACTATCTTAATCAGTTAATGTGAGTAAACCAAACGCTTATGAGTAAAATATAGTATGTTTGTCCCTTTCCCTCCTCTAATAATGATGATTCACATAAATAATTGTAACTTTACAGTTGCTAATACCTGCTAAGAGATTAGGGCAGGTATTTTTTCTGCTTTCAAACGGGATGAGATGCCTTAACCAAGGACACAATACACAGAAAGAAGGAAGGTCATGTTCCCTATGAGACCTGGAAAACACCTCCCCCCCCCATGACATTTTTGACAAAAGGTGACTCCACACCAGTTTTCATGCAAGATTTATTAAATTGTCACAGAGAGTCATGCATATTCTAGCAGAAGATACTAATGATGATTCTAAAGATGTGGTCTTTTGTAACCTTCAGGCAGTAATAGAATAGAATCCAATGCCTGATGTGAAACTCCCTAAAAGATACGGAGACAGAGTAATGTGTCACTAAAGATGAAGTTGCGATTCATTTTGGCGTGCTTTTTAACACGTGAAAGGGTACTCAATGTATTTGGCTGGAGGCAATCTTAGGAAAGTACAAGAAATAAAGAGGAACCAGCATATGAAGAATAATGGGAGTACAGAAATGCTAGGCAATCACCAAGGTGTAAAATAACCAGTCACATCAGCAAAGAGTGCTTAGGCTGAAAGGCGTGCTACACAACAGGCTGGCTGAGTACTAACACGTGGGCAAGACTGGAAGGCATGTTCTCACGAAGGAAAAGGGTTACTGCTGAGCCAACCAATAGATAATTGTGTGCTTATGATGTATTAGGCCCTCTGATAATTATTTTATAACTATAACTCATGTCATTCTACGGAACCTTATGAGTCATTTTCAAAGAAAGTTACTACATGTCTCAGAAAGAAAAGTGCTGGAATTGGAGCCCAGGAGATCTGATGCTATAGCTGGGAAATGGTAAGTCATCATTCGAAGGTAAGGAGCCGAGGGTTGGAGGGGGGAGCTGAGTCCTTGTGCTCAACCACTGTGCTATACCGCCTTCAGTTGACATCATATAAACAGGCCGATTTTGTGAGTCCCCCGAGAGAAATGAATGTTGTGGAAGATTTTATAATATCTGAGAGATAGGAGCACACAGCTCTGCTTTGAATTCCCAATAGTGTTATCGTATGTCCCAGTTTGTCCAAGACAGCCCTGGTTTATGCCTGCCTTCAAGGTGTAATCAATAACAGTGCTCCAAAAGGTGCCCCAATTTGAAAGATAGAATATATAGTTGCCCTAAGTACACAGTCGAATGGTTAATCCTTGGGCGAGACTAACCCACTTAGAAACTGAAGAGCTGTGCTCATGATTTCTTCTATATACGAAAGAAGGGTAGGGTGGAGGGAGGATTGTTCTGTAATAGGGATACTAAGGAAGTAACACCCCACATACCCAGGGGAAAACAACAACAACAACAGAAAAACAAAATTTAGAAAATAGTAAGATACTCAAACGAGGCAGCCCAATTAGATTTAGTAAAAACTACAGGCACACCTCAGAGATATTTCGTGTTCAGTTCCAATAGAGCGAGTATGGCAATAAAGTGAGTCATAATCTTTTTGCTGGTGGAGGCTCTTGCCTTCAGTTCGTGAAAGATACAACATCTGCAAAAAGCACAACAAAGCAAAATGCAGTAAACTGAGGTACATCTGCACTTTAAAGAGGGCATTTCCTTGAGCTCCTCTGCCAAAGGAATAGGTAGGATAAAAGCTTGATTTCCTCAGAGAAAATTCTAGATAAATTCCAATCATGTCTTATTATCTATCCAGGCATTAGAACCCACCCCTAAATATCAGGAAGTAAGGATAAGGGGTGGAATTAATTTCTTAGAGTTTGTTCACAGCTTGTTGTAGGGGACCCGAATCCATTTCACCAATGTCAATGTTAACTCTTCGAGGGAGTTCCCATGTGGGGTTGGTCATCAATAAATTAGTGTATAGCAGCTATTAAATATTAAATTAAATAACTGATTAAGTTACCTTTTGTGGGAATAGTTAGTCCTTCCTTATTTATGTCTATCCTCTATCGCTTTCCTGAAATAAGTGTTGGGCCTTGCCTTTTTTTTTTTTAAAGAATAGTTTATTGATTTTTAGAGAGAGAGGGGGAAGAGAGAAACATCAATGTGAGAGCGCAACACCCATCAGCTGCCCCCCACGCTCCCCCCACCAGAGATCAAGCCTGCATCCCAGGCATGTGCCTCCACTGGAATGGGACCATCAGCCTCTTGCTTGGGACGACGCCCAACCGACCGAGCCACGTCGGCCAGTTGGTTAATACAACAACAAGTTCAATAAGGAACATACTGAGTCCCCTTCAGTATCAGTGAGCCATGTTATAATGCATAAAACTCATCCCCTCTTAGTCAGTCCCCTGGGCGCCAGACCAGTGGAGGCAGGAAGCCACAAACCTCCTCATGTCATTCGCCTCGGTGGAGAGGGCAACATTTCTCTGCGAGCCCACCCAGAACTGCTGACTCTGTTTTCAAGATGTGGGGCTACCAAATGTGAGAACTCTAGTCAGTGAGTCTAGAAGTTTTTGGCAAACCCATTCCTTTGCCAACTAAGTTGGCCACAAGTTTTTAGGGCCAGAACAGGGACTGTGCGTTTTTGGGGTATCCTTGAGACGACACGGGGAGAGGGGAGCTGGAGCGGACCTCTGTGTTGCCTACACAGGAAACATCACATAAGTAGATTTCCCGTAAGTCTCACTATACAATGAAAGTGTGGAAAAGAATATACTCAGTGAGTTATAAAATGTTGAGGTTGGATCATAAAATTGAATTCCTATTGATACTATAGCAGAATGGGGCTTTTTATGAGATATATTGCAATGGAAAAGCACCAACTCTTAATATGTGATAGATATGTTCAAATTCTTTACTTTACAATTACCAGGTAGGCAATTTCTTTGAAAGCTATAGGAACCTGGTCGAGTATCCCTATTTATTTCCCACTAAATTTGATTGTACATTATTTCCTATCTAACTTCCCATTGATAAAGTTGACACAGAAATAAAAGGATTTTTTGTGCTATTAATGTACAGCATGGTCTAGTTTCAAGAATACTTGAAATAATTGCTCCTGTGTTGCCTCAAAATTGTAAGCCAGAAACCCCTGGGGAATTTTCACTTCATCTGGGCTGTTTTTAAGCCGATTGCTTCTGCTACCATTTCCAGTAGAATTTTATCATCTCTTTTTTTTCTTTTCCTCACGTAATCTTTGTGACAACTTTGTAGGAAAGCAGGTGCAGAATGTAGCTGTACTACTCTCAAAAGCCGAATGCCTCCCTGTGATGCCTTGCTATTTATCACTTTCTTTTTTTCTCCATCTTTAAAGGCATTTAGGTCCCCATATGCACACAGGACTGTGTGAAGCCCTAGACAAGCAATTTAATGGAAACAAATCCTGCTCTTTGGGGACTTCTTGTTTATTTTGATCAGGAGAATCTGGTGGTGATAACAAATAACCCCTGCACCTCAGTGGGTTAACACAATAGAGGCTCATTTGTCATTCACTTCAGTCTAGTATGAGTCAGCAGGGGCTGTGGCCTATGCGGCCACTTAGGGGCCCAGGGTTCACACATCTAGAGCCTCTTCCAGCCCAAAAGGTCTCAGAGGCCTCCCTCCAGTACAACCCCTGGCTCCAGCTATCAGACAAGGGCAAAGACGGCATGGAGGGAGCACACAGGAGGTTTCTAGAAGGCAGGTCTGGAAATTAAAGTCTCATCTAACTGTAATGAGCTGGAAAGTTTAGTTTTCCTGTGTACCAGGTAGGAAAAAACAAACATAAAATAGGCTTTTTGTGAACACACAGCCGTCTCCCTCATATTTCAAACCACCAGAGACGTATCCTTATCTTAAACAACATGGTTACTCTATAGAATTGCTTTTAAAAATTTGTATAGAGGTTATTCCATGTGTAATGTTGATGCTGAGATAAAGGGTTATTTGTGCTCTTAATGTACATCATGGTGTACTTTCAAGACTACTCAAAATAATTGTTCCTACATTGTTACTGGTAGGCATATGGCATATCTGGGATTTGGTCCCAAGAATGAATAGCAAGAATATTTACAGGCTGGCTGATTGAAGTCAAACATTTTTTCTGTTGAGGTAGATAATTAATGAACCCAGCGTAATATATTTGGATACTGCCTCTGGGTATTTGGAAGTTTTCTCCTTCCTGTCTGAAAGCTCCATTTAAATATCTTAAAATTAGGGGATTAAGATCCTAATTTGCTCAGTTGGTTGAGTGTAGTCCCATGCACCGAAAGGTCATTGGTTTGATTCCCAGTCAGAGACAAAGTGGGCCAATTATCTGTAGTTTTAGGGGTTCTCCTTTGAAAAAAGGATTCAAACTGTTTACTTTATCTCCTTGAATAGCTTTTGTATGATCAAAATATTTAGTTAAATGGTATGTTAATCTGGTGAGACGACAGGACTCTGTCCTGCTTCAACCCTGAAGGTAGACAATAATAACACTGACCGTTGACGGCACCCTTCCTCTGTTCCTAGGACTGTAATATATTACACTTATTATTTCTGTTTCACACCACAAGTTTGGAAGGAAAATATTCATTTTACAAAAGAGGACATGAGGACCATTTACCAAAGCCGCCTTCACCCATGCCAAACATAAAACTAATACCATTTATGTGAAGCAGTATAAAAACATGCTTATAAGAAACAACACTGACAAAGAAGCTATATATATCTCTTCTAAGAGATTTCTGTCACCAATCCACTTCACATATGTGTGCAGCCATTTTAGGTATAGTATAACAAAATATCTACTAAGTTTCAACACCTATTTAATTGCTGGAAACTCTGTAGAAATGGACTGCAGTTCAAACTGTGGAACTCTTCACCTTTCCATTCCTCACACATTCTCCTCTTGATATTGGATCATGGCTTCTTGGTTCCCTTAGTATTTCTGGGAGACCACCCTGAGCCACATGGATGGTCCCTGGTGATGTGAAGAGTCCTCACAGAACGACACTGAGGCAACACCTTTCTACTTCCTGGGGAAGGCCCCAGCAACATTTAGCTGGACTCAGATCTTTGGCTCAACAGCAATGAGTTGGCCCTGAGGTGTTATCTCTGCCTTCTCCTCACCAATCAGAACTTCATCAGTTATCAGTAGAACTGAACTGAGACCATAGCTGATCTCCAAACATTTCTTAGCAGTCCTATGTTGTTAAAAGGAGCTGTAGACCCAGAACTTTTGTTAATTCATCTGTATCTACAGGTATTTTTCTCCTTGATCTGTATTAGTTGCCTGAGTTTCCGTGTGATTATTTTTACTATTATTTTGCATGATGTTTTTAATGCTTATATGGATATCACTGTTCTCTACCCTGAGGAGGTAATAGAGGCAACCTCTGCCAGTCAAGTGCTAAATAGAAATGAAACAATCTATTCTAATGAAATGCAGACTATTATTTTCTTTTACCTCCCAGTGGAATGTTCAGCTTGAGTTAATTTCTTGTTGACACCAGCTGATATAGTGTCTTGAGTATTTTATTGGCACAACTGTAAAAGGGAGCAAACCAAATTAGAGGAATTAAACAAGGCATAACCAAGTTGACTGTTTCAGGTGCTTTAATGAAACTGTCTAATACATCTAATTGGGAATCAAGCTCTGAATAGTAGTGAGACACATATACTCTATTTCTTTAGAGTTATTTAGCAAAAACACCAGCTATAGTAAAGGAAAAGGTAATGGCTGCCCCCGTTTAGTGACCAACATGACTCTCCATTCTCCATCATGTAGCTCACGCTTATAAATAGAAAAAATGTGGTATAATCAGCTATAATCAACCACCTTATTCAGCTTTTACTGAGTATCAATCATCATGCTAAGAGTTAGGGAAATGAACTAGACAAAGTTCCTGCCCTCTTTAGGAGCAAGAGACAGGTAAATAGATATGTCATACATCAATAGAAGTTCATACAAACTACATAAAAGGGAGTTATTAGCCAGAAAGACGGGAATTTGAAGATTGTGTAGAATTTCACCTAGAAGATTGTGTAGAATTTCACCTAGAAGAAGGTCATTTTTAGTACATCATATATGCAAAAAGTACAGTATATGTGGAGACATAATGGTGAATTAATACAGGGCATGTCCAGGGAACTCTAAAGAGCTTCTTCTAATTGCTAGAGGGTCAAGGGCCAGGGATGGAGATGTGATGAGAACCACTGCTGAAAAATTCATTAAGTACTCAGCCGTATTTAAGTCACTATGTGGGATACAAAAAACTTCTTAGATCTTTTGTGGCCTTTAAAGAATTTATGACCAAACTGAGAGGACAAATCAACATACCTAAAGCAATTAAAACACAAATCAGAAATCAATGATGTGTTATTGACTCTAAGTGAAGTTGGAATTCAAAGAAGGTACAGAAATCAATACAGTCTCAAATAATCAAAGAATTAAAGATTGGGTTTGTACTGCCCCTTGATTCATGGGAAGGCTTAGCTCGGGTTCTTATTCAACCAGTACTACCCCCTAGTGGACATTTGGAAATGTGTATATTTATTTTTCAATGTTGCAATGGGAAGGGGGAGAGTCACTTTAGGTATTCATTCATTCGACCAGGGATGCTAAATGCCTTGCAATCACAGAAGAGGCTTACTCAGTAAAGAATTGTCCATCTCAAAACTAATAGTGCCTCCCATTCAGAAGCATTGGTTAGATAAAGAGGGTAGAGAGAGATTATAGATAGTGAGAACAATTATAAGAATTATAGGTACACATCACTCTTGATTATTAGCAAGATTTAATTGAATAATTCAGAGAGAAGATTCTGTTTTATTTTTTAAATTTACTAACTTTTGCAATTTATTTCAGAAAATACAAGATTAGCGATGGAAAGAGATTTGACTTTGGGTGGTAAACACACAATTCAATGTACAGATGATATATCAGAATTGGACACTTGAAACCCATATAATTTTATTAACCAATTTCACCCCAATAAATTTAATTTTAAAAAAAGAAAATACATGATTAGATAGGCTTTTTTACAGGATTACTAACTCAAGAGTTATTAGGCTATTAGGGATTAGACAAAGCATAAATAAGCAAAGGGGTGACTTAACCAGCATCATTTTCCTCCTTCTCCCAATGCTCAAGGTTATTTGAGATGTATGGTAGCTTAGCACCATGGCTGTTTATCCCCTTGCCAAGCAGTATGTGCCCATCCTCCTGCTCCTGACCACCCACCATGGGGTGAATCCAACTGTCTTGGCTTCAATTGCTCATATCACTCTTCTTCTTACATTATTATGGCTTCTGCTTGCTAGTGGCTTCTGTTTACTGCCCTCTCTCAGTTTCTTCCCCTACCACTAACAGCCAAATCTCTACATCTAACTTTCAAACTACCCAAGATTTGGTATTAAATCAGTTTGTTCCATGGCTCCTCCTCTGATGGGCAAAGCCTTGGTCTACCTTGTGGGTCACTGGATGACTTGTAGGTTGCTAGTCCTATAGGCTTGAGTTAGGTCATCTCACCATCAGTGAGCTGTGGACAGAATGGTGTGGTCATAAGCATAGACCCCTACAAAAGGAACTGGGCCATAGCCATAACAATAAAGGCAGAGGCTTTTCAACAATGACTCTGGTTAGACTCAAATAGGGAGGTTTAATGGAAGTGAAACTGTGGGATCTGCTTCTCACAGTAGGAGTAAAAAAATAAATAAAAAGCCAACTTTGATGAGCACACAGTGTGGAATAAACTGCTCACCATCATATTTATCCATATAAATTGTGGTTACTTTCCAATTCAGGTGGCACCCTTCAAATATAAAGGTCAGGAGTTTACTGTCACTTCAAAGTCAACAACTACAAAACGTAGCTCAGAGATTTCTACCAGCACTAACTTACCCTGCAAGCTTCTCTATTTCCAACCATAGTGTTGGAGATTTTATAGGGAGTGTAGAACTAATTGTTAAGGGAAATAGATCATGACTGTGAATTGCAAATATCCTAGACTCCGCTTGCTGGAATGCCCCAGAGTCAAGATGGATGGAGAGAAATATCTTAATAACCATATAAAACAAAATTTATAACCTGATGGTCTGCCAGCCAAATTGGGCTGAGAAATGTTTTTCATGTTGATGAGCACTGTATACTGTTAGCATCTGAATGAGAATGCATATAAATAAGGCATGTGAAGTAGAGATTTCAACAGTTTCCGCCAGTCCAGAAGGGCCTAGCTAAAGAAGCCATAGATGAGTACCAACTCACAGGAGATGAAGTGCAGGCCTAACACCAGAGAAGGGCAGGGGATGAGGTCAGGTGGGCAATGTTTTGTTTGACTTAAATTTTCAGTTCACTTCTTTTAAGGTAGCTGTGCTTGCCAGCTACTATGTCACACCTACAGTCACATGGCTGTCTCTTTTACCCACATGTAAGACTGGTCTAGTGGGAAAAATAAATGTGCACTTAGAAGTCTAATTAAAACACACACTGTCAGCAGCAACATCCTGAAAGCCCCATTAAGTATCTTATGAATGCCCAGGAGCACCCCTGCCCATGTTTGGAGTGACACATTTTGGCTCGGCTGGTGACAATTAGGATCAGACCCAGGGCACTAGAGAATATGTACTGCATCCCATATGGCCTAGTGTATAGGTAGATTGTTCCCCCGGTGTCTGAAACTCAATGAAAAAACTCTGGGTAAGAATTAGGTGAAAATGATGGAGAATGCAAATTAGCACACTATAGAGGAATCTGCATCATGTATGGCTGCATTATGGATTCGATTCAACTGTCAGATGGCTATGTATTATTCATGACCAAATTCAGGGTAAAGCTACCAGATGGCGAAGGCATATTCATGGTCAGATCATAGTTGTTAGATTAATTATAAATCTACATAAGAATTGGATAATAATAATTTAGACTACTCTCAAAAGGGTTCTCTGTAGATCATCTAATCAAAACTGTTTTCAAAATAAGGTGCATAGGTTATTACATGACATGAAATATTTTAGGTTGCCATAAGTTATTTTTCAAAAAGACTCTAGTAACATAAAAAAAATTTTCAGATTTCACTAACCTGTGGCTTTGGTCTTAATGTTTGATGGAGCTGGTATTAACAATGCCATTTCTTCTAAGAATTGCATATGATTTATATTAACCAGAATGTCAAGGGACCAGTAAAACTCTGTTAGACAATAAAAATGATTTTGTCTGCATAGCTATAACTCATTATAAACAAAAAGGTTCTCTGAACCCAGGTTCTATTTAAATGTCATCAGCATCCCTGTGGGCTGGACATCTGATTGCCCCTGTTAATCTCCTTTCTATCCTCCCCTACCCTGCATTGTGCTTGGTGAGGCTGACCTGTGAGGGTCCCATCAGTGAGCCCTCTTGCTTTCTGTATTCCAGCTGGTTGTCCAGTGAGGAGCATTAGTGGGAGAACCGGCGGGGGAGAGTGAATATTCTCATGGGTCCCTCCTGCAGGCTGGGATCTCCTTAGGCTGACTGCCTCCACCACAAAGCCCACAGCTCCTCTTAGGTGATCCTCTCCACATGCCTTTCTCTTTGGATTCTGGAAACTTTATGAATGGTTGTGGTTTTCTGCTGTTACCAGCCCTGGGGTTGTTCTATCTTATCCTTTCTGGTTTCCCTACACCCTGCCCACACCTTTGTAAAGAGTCATTTTATTAAATTCTCATTAAATACCCACTTTGAGTGTGCCAGTTGGTTTCTGCTGGGACCCAGGCTGAAATGTACCCTAAGCACAGAATCATAGAATCAAAGTATGTTTTAGCTGCAATGGAACATAGATTTGATCTTTTCAATCCTTCTCATTTTACTGATGAGGAAACTGAGGCAGAGAGGTGTTAAGGGATTTGTCCAAAGTCACCAGCTACTATGTGACAGACTGGGACCAGAACCCAGATCTTCTGAGTCTGTTAGGCACAATAGAATCCTTTGCACAAGGTCTTGGGCACCACAGAAGGTATTTACTGAATGTATCTGTCTGGGACAGTTAGCCCCAAGGGGTCAACCGGGAGACAGATTTTCTACACACAACAGCTTCTGGTCAGGAAGTCATCAGCCACTACAGGAAGAGATATGGTAAGGAGGCTGGTGGTATTGAAAATCCAGACATCCATATAGGATTTTGGAAAACAATTTCCAAATATCCTAGCTCAACCTGGCTCCCAGAATGTTGTTCCAGTCAGTAGGCAGGATAAAGGTGGACATGCATGAAGTGGGGCCTTTATCTCTCAGTGCTTAGTTGTTCTCTGTAGACAGGTGGAGGGCCTGGGCAAGGGGATGGCTCCAATAAGGTGGGACAAGAGTCACCACATAGGCATGAGAGATCAAAGATGGGGGTTAAATAATTACCATGAGAGCATTTAAGCAAAAGGAGGTTATGCCTGGAGTGAGTGGGAGACAAGCCCCAGAGTGTTCCTAGCATTCAATACACATTGAGAACACAGCCATGGTGGCAACAGAGATTATAAAATGTTTGTTGTCTGTCACTGAGTGAGATGCTGGGGATGAATGAGAAACGAAGGTCAAGAAAGAAGCACCATGAACTAGAAACACCGTAATGTCTGTACCCAGGGGCTGTGAGCTGTGGGCTTAGGAGAGCGTACAGGTGACTAGAATGTAGCCTGAGACGTGTTGTGATGTGGAAGGCCAGGGTACCATGGGGGCACAGAGGAGGAGGGGCAAGCGACACAGGCAGGGGAGGGCATGGGGCAAAGAAGCTCTTGTAGAAGTGACACCTGCGTTAAGAACGGAAGGATGAAGAGGAGCTGGCAGAGGAAACAAGGGAAATGTGTTTCAGGTAGAGTGAATGGCGTGTTCAGAGGCCTGCTGTTAAGAGAAATAAGTTCACTGGAGTTGGTCGTCACAGAGGTCAGAGGGAAGTAGAAGTGGGCGAAGCTGAAAGGCTAAGTCAAGGACAGTGAACGTCAGCATGTAGGCCATGTTACTAAATTTGAATTTCCCCCCTGAGAGCATTAGAGAGATGCTGAAGGTTGTAAATAGGGAGATGACATGACCAGATTTGCAGGGCTCACTGATCCTTGGCCGGAGATTTCTCTCTGCTCTGGTTTTCTTGGGTGAGTGAAAAGACTGCACTCCGACTACGGTAGGTCTATAAGGCAGCCAACATGAGGCTGAGCTCACAGGGACCCATGG
The DNA here is from genome assembly GCF_054644295.1 of Miniopterus natalensis. NCBI lineage: Eukaryota > Metazoa > Chordata > Mammalia > Chiroptera > Miniopteridae > Miniopterus > Miniopterus natalensis. The sequence continues at coordinate 16,409,875 of NC_142093.1, read as the reverse complement.
GTGTTCATTACCCTTGACTGAGAACAGGCCTCTCCAGGGATCCCAGTGGTTCTGAGTCACTGACAGTGCCTCGCTGTTTGTCAATCTACCCGGCACTCTCTGCCAGTGCCAAGGAATTTGTATTTACCTTTTCAACTTGCTTCCTTTAGAGTTTTGTCCTGTTTTAAAGGCAAACCCAAGATGTTGTTCAATAGAGGTGGTGAATCATTTTGGCAGTGTGCGGTGATAAGTAGTTGCCATCTCTTTCTAACTAACCTCTGTGCTTTACCATTTCCCATTCAATATCCCCCAGCTCTGGGCTGGGACAGTGGCTCAGGATATTTAGCTGCCTTGGGTGGATTTGGAAAACTTGACCCTGGCCATGGGTACAAGGAGACCTGGCTGAACTTTGGGAGTCACAGCCTTCATAGGACAGAGATTCCCAGGGCAGGAGGAAGGCAGAAAGGACAGTCCCTTGTAAAATGTGAATGGATACAGGACTCAGACCTCGGCTGTATCTGTATGTACCTTAAACTGCCCAGACAAGTTCCTTAAAACGTGCTTACTAAATAAAAGAGGGTGCTGCTTGGGTATTCTTTATAACCGAAGCAAAATGTTCCTGAAATGATATGTACCCTTACTTGTGTATTTCCCCCATCATTTTTCTACCCTCCTCTCCCTTCCATTATGTGATATTTAAAACGAAAATGCTGGTTACAAACCACTAAATTGATTTCAGAACTCACTAATGATTGGGTTATAACCTATAGTTTGAGAAACACTATTACAGAGGATTTAACCAAAAACGTATTTTTTTTCCTAGTGATGGCAAAAAAACTAATCCAACCTGAACTATGCAGTTACAAAGTCCTACTTAATTGCTTGGGGTGTCTCAGGATCGATGAAGATTTTTACAGAGATTCTTGCCTCCTTGCAAGAGTAGGGATAACATTCCCCTCCCCCCAAAGCCACATTTTTATGTGGCTACAGGATGGTAGCCACTGTATTTGAGAGGATGCTGAGTAGTGTTTGATAGCCAGGTGACAGTTCTTTCCCACGAGAGACCTATTTTCCATTCAAATCAGAGAGTTATTCCTCTGAGTAAAACAAGTAATATGGCAGATGGATTGCTGATCACTAACTTCAAAACAGCTGACTAGAATAAAGAGTGGTGAGATCAGAGGGAGGAAGCTGCAGGGCACCTAGGATTTCTCAGATTCTATTTGAAGGGAGCAGTTCCACTCAGCATTACTGTTGGTTATATTTTAGTCCTGAAAATAAGTGAAGGAGCATAGGCTTGAGAATTTTTCATGAACCATGATGGAAGTATGAGAACCTTTTCAGTCCCAGCTGGTGTGGAATAAAACCAAGGAAATGATGGGATCCTGGGGAGGGGATCAGAACTGTGAATGTAAAAAGATAAACCTAGATGGAACGGCCCAGAACAAAGACATCTTTGCTATAGCCAGGGGAGGAGCAGAAACACTGAAGTGACCGTATCCCTGAGAGGCTTAGTCTGCTGAGAGTTCCTAGAAACAATGACACCCCAGTAACAATGAGCACACCTAATGCTAATGCTCAGATACTGGTTTCTAAATAGCATTCTTCAGTAGAAGAAATCAGTATGCCTTAGAAAAGTGGCCCATTCCAGAGCTGAGATAGGTAAAACACTGGATGGTCCTGGAGTATTTTGAGGTGTCAAAAAGCAAAGAAGTGGAAAAAAAAAAAGCTAGTTTTATGTTAAAGGATGCAAGAGCCAAAAGGGCTTCCATTGGCCAAATCTGTAATAATTTGAGCAACAAAACAAGTGGTAGTATTAGAATATAACCCAAAGAATGAAGTAAATATCCGTGAGTCTACACTGATTTAAATAAATAACTGAATAAATATATAAATGGAGAAAGGATAAATTGTCCTTATAGAAGAATTCTAAATAATAAATGTTGAAAGAAGGAGTAGAAAAATCACCATTAGAAACACAGTAAAAATCACAGTAAAAATTGCTATGTCAAGATCCACTGATGGGTGCTAAAAACCAGTGCATGAAAGCTTGAGGAGAAACGGAATATTTGTAGGATCTTGAAACACTGTCTTCCAAATATAGGGTGTCCCCCCAAAATGTGTATTCATACTTTGAATAGTGATAAAGGCAGCATTTATTAAAATACATTTTGTTTCCAAAATTGAGCTATCAGCTGTTAAAGTGTGTATACATTTTTGGGGGACAACCTCTACTTATCACTTACAAAGGGAAAACTAGTGACTTCCCAGTGGCGAAATCTGGAGGAGCCGCCTTAATCAAGGGGTGCCCAGTGATGTGTATCCATGTCATGTATCCCGGAGCTGATGCGCTGGAGAGGGCACGTCTCCTCTGCGGCAGTGCTCCAAACAAAGCATAACCTTAGTCTAATCATAGTGCATTTCTTCACAGCAATAACTACATTTTATGTAGCATATTACAAGCTATTTGAAAGTAAGCATGTCAAATGTGTTGATTTTCTTCATTTTCAGTCCTTCTAGAAAGGAAATACAGTAGAATACAATTGAAGCCTTGAAAAGAGAGAAAAAATCCCAGCCATAGGGCTAACATAATACTGGTTAATGGGTATCATATGTAGCTCTGTACTTTCTTTCTCCCAAGGTAGAGAGAGAATCACAAGCAATAAGCACCAGATTTTGCGAGAGATTAAGTTTCCCATAACAATACACATTTTTTTGTACCGCTCTAAATGTGTTTTGAAAGAGAAAAAGGCACCTAGGATTCTGCTCCTAACACACAGTTTGCCTTCGAATGCTCCCTCTTGTTCTGTTTGAGTATCTACTTTATGGACCTGCAATCGCAGCACAGATGCCCTTTTCTATTCCTATTCACTCATATCACACGTTTCCAGCTTTCTACGTAGTCTCCAAAGCTAACACTGTAATGTTTGTATAACACTGTGTCATATGAAAGTGCCGTGGTTCACACACGCATTTCCCCATGGCTGGACATTTAGGCACTACGTAATCCTTGGCGCTGACTTCTGGAAGGCATTTTCACGTGGGGATCCCCCAAAAGGGGACATGGAGCAAAGAAACGACGTCACGGACAGCACTTTTCCACAACGCAGAAGGGAAGTCATGGGAACATTGTACATCGTCAGTCTCCATAAGAGGCGAGGGTGTGGTCCCAAACTGTAAGCCAGTGACGTGAGCTTCCCAGCGGCTCGGTTGAGGGCAGGGCCGACTTGTAGGTGTCGCACATCTTTGCCTGCCGCCCGGGGTTTCACGGGGACCCCTCCACATGACGGGAGCGGAGTGCATGCTGTGCAAACATACGCCCGAGCTCTCACGCTCCCATCTCTGAGCCGCCCTCGCTCTGGAGGAAAACCCGCCTCAGCCACAGCGCTGCCGAGCTTCATGTCCCAGTCACACGGTAGGAGGGACAAAGAGCTTACGTGCAACAAAGGAAACATGAACTACCCTTGGTGCTGGGGGGCAAGGCGGCGGGGCAATCACAGCAACCCTCAAAGCTACAAACCACAAGAATAAAAACGTATTTAGTAGAAGCAAGGAGTAGTCTTCAAGAACCTATCTGTTCCCAATCCTACCCACAAAACTAAATGAAAAGTCAGCAAAGCTTGTCAATGTTTTCAAGTTGATTATGTAGATAATTAGAAATTATTTTATTTTGGGGGCTATGAGAAACTCCCTCAGACACTACCCCCTCAAAATACCTTTGTAAAGAACTCAAGCTTTCTAAAGGGCCAGGTGTCTGCTCATTTATATAAAACTACATTTTTGAATGTATTATTTTAAAGTCTGAGTGTATCAAGTTCTTAATTTTCAGTGATATGTTTCTTTTCAAATATCTTACCCTTTTCTTCAGTTATGTTCTTTATGATTAGAGGGCTGATTTAAAAACAAATTTAACAATCTTCCAATTTTGTAAATCTTTTCACTTTTAGGTTTTTTAGCCATGAAATTATATTTTTTCCTTCTTTGAAAGTTTTGTTTTTCTAAGTCCTAGCATTCACCCATGGCTCAATTCAATTTTTACATTTTTTATTATAACAAATTCCAAGATTATATGATAATGCCTTTGGTGTTTCATAGTTTCAATGCTGTATGTCTGGTATAAAACTGTGAACTCTTTCCACCTGCACTTTTGGTGGATATGTGAGTTTTTCCATTTAATTATTGATTTCTTTCATCAACTGTGAAAAATTGTCAGCTATTATTTCTTCAAATACTGCTTTTTAAATTATTATTTCTCTTTGCTTCCTCTGGAACACTGATTAAATAAATAGGACATTCTCATCTGCCCTTTATCATCTTTTATATTTCCCATCTTTTTGTAGATAACTTCTTAATATGTGTCTTCTGGCTCACCAATTCTTTCTTTAACTGTGTCTAATGTGCTAATCTGTCCATACTATTTTAAGTTAATTACTATATTTTATTCTTCATTTATAGGTTATTTATAATTTATGTTTCATCTTGTCCTGTCACTTGCCTGAACTGACTAATTTATTCAGAAAGTCCCTGTGTATGGATTGAGATATGTTACTATTTGCTACCTGCTATTAATAACCTTGCTTCCTAAGCAAGGATATAAAATTTAAAAAAATATTTTGAGAAAATGACAACAAATAACTTTTTGATACTGTCCCATGAAATATTTGGGATATGTTTATACAAAAAAGGTAATCGTTCTTCTTCTGAAATTCAAATTAAACGGGGCTTCTTTTATTATTTGTTAAATCTGGCAACCCTAGGAAATGCTGAGGCACTATGTTGAGTACTGTGACATCCTTACTCATTAGCAATACAATGAAAGACATACTTTGCCGTTTGCAGTAATCAGGTATTTTAGACTCTAGATATTTTGTCAATAGTATGTCCACATTCTTCAGGAATCTTTTGATCATGAGCGTGGAAATGCTTGTCCAGGCCTCAGGCTTTCTCCCAGATCATATATGTATCACAAATCACGTGTAACTTGGACATATTCTCACACTTCTAAAAAGCTCACTTACTGGCTCTGACTTGCTCTTGACAGTTTTGCAATGCAAGCTTCAAATTAATACCTTAGAAACATGACAAATTATTACTTGTCATAGACTTTTCCAGTGGGTTGCAAACTGTCACAATCATAAATGGGAAAAAGATGTGACGAACATAGCAATGATTTTCACTCTGCCTTTTGTTGAGTCCTAGGGCTCCTTGGAGGTGTTTCTAAGGCCACTGTGAGGGTACAGTTCTCAGTACCGGATTCAATCCAGGTTGCTCAGTTTTTATCTGTTATATTCCCTTGGACCCTATGAAACATTTCATTTGAACAAAATAGTCTGCTGCTAAGAAATAATTTGAAAACCAATAATTTTGAAACATAGGATTTGGTGTGAGAAAAATGTGCGTTTTACCCTAGTTTGGGCAATGATCTTCTATGTAAACTTAGACTGGTTACTTAACCTCTCCCAAACCTTTCCCCAAATGAGTAAAATAGGTAATAATAGAACTTTACTTATAGGCCTTTCCTGGCCTTTTTATTGTGTTAAGAACTCTTAGCATGAGATCTACCCTCTTGACAGACTTTTAAGTGCACAGCACAGTAATGTTAACTGCAGGCACGATGCTGTTCAGGAGATCTCTGGAACTTATTCATCCTGTGCATCTCAAATGTTACACCCATAGGACAGCAACTCCCCATTTCTTCCTCGCCTCAGCCACTGGTAACCACCATTTTATTTTCTGTTTCTATGAGTCTGACTACTTTAGAAACTTCATATAAAGGAATTTGCAGTATTTGTCTTCTATGTCTGTCTTATTTCACTTAGCATAATGTCCTCCAGGTTCATCCATGGTGTTGCAAATGACAGGACTTCCTCCTATTTTTAAGGCTGAATAACATATATATAATATTACATATTATATTACATGAATTAGATCTACATATATAAATTATTTCTTATAATCACACACCTATAATTTTATATATATATGTGTGTGTGTGTGTGTGTGTGTGTGTGTGTATATATAATATGCATGCCATATTTTATTTATCCATTCATCTGTTGATGGACATTTAGGTTGTTTTCCTACCTTGGCTGTTGTGAATAGTGTTGCAATGAACGCAGGAGTACAAATATCTCTTTTAGATTCTGATTTTAATTCCTTTGGCTATATACACAGAAGTGGGATTGCTAGATCATATGGTAAAAAAGTGAGGTAATTAATGTAAAATGTTTACTAAAGCACCTGGTACATATTAAATAAGTAATAAATTTTAGCCATTATAATTATTATTTTATATTAAAAGTAATCTTTGATTCATTTAATAACTAGTTAAACTACATTTAACTAATTGTAGCTTCTATTTTGAGCCAGTAATGAATATAGTTTTTCTCATGTAAACAACATGCTGAGGTCATTGCTCTTTTATTTTGGGGGGAATGAAACTGAGACTTGGGCAGGCTGGTGAGTGACAGTGTTCATTCAGTTGTAAGTGGCAGACTAGAGTTTTGAACTTGGACATCTGAGTCCAAGCGTACTGTTCTTTTTATTAAACCCAAATTGTCTCCTCCAGAGTTAGTAAGAAGCACATTGATCATGATTTACAATATCATTTAAAATTTCAGATCTGTGGATTTTATAGTTTTAGGAAAGTTGCATTATTAATTACCCAGTATCTTTTTTTCTAAGAATCAATATTGATGTGATTAATATGTGATTAGAAGAATTTTTGAGGGCCTTTATTTCAGGTGCGCTCTGTTTACTTACTTCCTAAACTCCGGAAAACTGTGGTTTGCTGTGTTAATTGATGCAGCCTTCAGGACGGAAGGAAAGCCCCTTGTCATCTCACTCTCTGAATAGTCTTGCTGTCCTATAATTTCCTATAATTACTTTCTTATAATTATTTCTGTAGGTTAATGACATCCTACATGCTGCAGCAGGTAAAGTGAACTGCTTCTGATAAATATACAGCAAATCATACCAAATAGGGCTTCTTTTCTGTGCTGCCAAAATACACACATGCCTTATTTTTTGAAGTATTAAAATATTTTATAATTAGCACACCAGGATATCTCAGTCCTTGACAGCACAGAATCTTCACTAGAGATTTTTCATCTGCTTTTAGAACTGGAATCAATTTGAAACAGTCTTTCTTCATCCAAATTTCCATTTTAATAAATCTCAATAAAATATCAATAGAACATTTGTCTCCTCTCTTTTTAGTTCCTATAATATTGTTGCTGTTTATGAAACATCATTTTATGTCTGGCACTTTACACAGATTATTTCACTTCATCTTCATTACAATCTAGAAAGGTAGGTTTTATTCCATCCTAAATACGAGGAAGATGAAGCTGAGGGAGTTAGAAATGCCGACCTAAACTTTTGCTACCTGTAAATGAAAAAGCTGGAATTGATTCCCAGGTTTTGTTAACTCTAAAGGAGAAGCTTCATTAAGTGCAAGTAAACCCAAATCTCAAACAATTCCACCAATGATGTATACGATTATAGGTAAATAGAAAAGCACCATAGGGTGCAGTGGAAATCAGTGTGATAAATATGGTAATAGGCAACGTTTATTCAGAGGCATTGCGTAGCACTTTATAGATATTAACTAACTTAATATGCACTAATGCCCTTTAGATAAATATGTTTTTATACCCAAGTTACAGATGAGAAAACTGAGGTGTAAATAACTGCCAGTCTTACAATATTCCACATCTAGTAAGTGGGGGAGTCTGGGCTTTGACCTGGCTCTGTGTGACTAAAGGCCTCCTCTTCAGCCCTAGATGGCGCAGGGATTTTGGTCCCAGTCATTCCCTTTTCTTCAGTATCTGGGCAGGTTCTGAATCTGTGGCATATTTTGGATGCTGGCAGGAATTGTGCTGATTTGGTCTAGGGAGATTGATATATGACTTCTCATCCAGTGTCTCCTTGTACCCTCTGGAAGTCAGGGGTGAATGTCTTCTATGTTAATCCAGTTGGTTTTCTCCACGGGCTTTCTCAAGAGTTGAAGTGAGAGATAATGAACGCCTGAACCAAGGTCGTGGTCAAAGGACTTCAAGGAGGGGCTGCATTTGAGACTTGAGGAGCTAAACATGGAGAGACTTGGTAACGAGTAAGAGAAAGGATTTTCAGAACTGAATGGATGATGTTGACATTCATTAAAATGGAAATGGTGAGCTGAAGAGAGCAAATTCACTTTGGGATGCATTAAGATTGAGGTGCCCATGTACATTCCGGCGGAGACACCCCGCGAACAAACAGTTGGGTATAAGAGTCTGAACTGCTGGGGAGAAGTGATCAGCTCTAGCCTTATAGCTGAATCAGAAGACTGGACGGAGGAGTCAGGAAGAGGGTAGAGCTAAAGATTTGAGGGATCTGAGACGGGTCTGGCACAGATTGTGTAAAAAAGAAACAACTCAGGGATAAACTCAAGAAGGCCAAGTAGGGGGCACTTGCAGATTAGGATGAGGCAGGGCTCCAATAGAGGTCAAGGGAAAGGCATGGTTTTCCAACCCAGGTGGCCCTGATAGTGAGGAGGGAGGTCTTCACCACAGGATGGACAGTTAGGCAAGTTAGATGCAGCTTCCATCAGGTTGTCCCAGCCACTAAGCCCGTGTAGTAGATTACACCTACATAGGAGGGCCATGTTTCTACTGAAACACTGCCCAGAGCTAAACAGAAAGTCGGACAGGGTAGAACTGTTCTTGCAATCAGCATAGTTTATGTATGATCCCATCTTTGATTGATTGTTAGGCCTCAAAAGTCCTGGCAAGGCACCTCTATGTGGCACTGTGCCTCCTTAGCAGATGGGAATGAGGGTAGCTATTCAATGATTTGGTACGTGCATCAGTTATAATGATCAGAACAGGATTTTCTGTGCAGTGTCTAGGCATGAGGTTAAAAGGATATAGTGCCATCACATCTCCAGCACAGAGAGGGGTTAGTGCTGAAAACTTAATTGCTTATGAGAGTTAAAAGTTTGCTTAATGTTACTCCGGATTTGTGTTCATCTGGGAACTTATGATAATGAAGCCTTTCAGTCCCAATTTGGCTCTCTAGAGGAAGAACACATACAAATCCACTTAATAACCTGCCCTGACTTTTATCTCTAAACAGATGAATCAGGTATAACAGAGTAGGGCGCAGACCTTTGTGTGTGCTTCACGTCACGTTGCTTTCGCAGAAGATAGCATGATTCTGGAGCTGTTCTAAATGCAAGGAGATAAATTTTGGAGGTCTAATGTACAGTATGATGACTGTAATTAGTAATACTGTGCTGTATACTTGAAATTTGCTAAGGGAGTAGAATTTAAATACTCTTACTACACACATAGACATAAATGGTAACTATGTACATGATGGATTGTTAATTAACCTGATCGTGGTGGTAATCATTTCACAAAGTATACATATATCAAAATATCATATTGGATACCTTAAATACATACAATTTTTATTTGTCAAGTACACCTCAATAAAGCTGGAAAAATAAAGGTAAGGGGAAATAAAAATGTAAAGGAAATGTATCAAGAACTTTAGTGTATAAAATATTTAAAATTTTAAAATATATAAACAATAGTAAAAATTCGACCCTAGAGTCAGAATGGTATGGCCATGTTTGTACATTCAAGATGAAAATGAGAATGCAAGGAAATTCCAAGATAATTATAGGAAAAATATTTTACTCAATTACATTAATTTCTGGTTAGAATTCCTTTCTGCGTAAGAATTTCAATGAGTTAGTGGGTTTTATTCCACAAACAAATGATGACCTTTGAGTGTGTAATGAGGCTTTGTCCACATGAATGGCCTGGGCCTGAACTGTGGCCATAGTTAAGTTCGCCATTGTGCCAATCTGCCATTTTCTCATTAGAAGCCCTCAGCTGGGCAAGTGTGGACCTTCCTGTAGCTTAGGGAATTGAGTTGATTCAAATATAATAAAGAGCTAACTTACTGAACAGCAAGCAGCACAGTAGCTGACAACAACCTCGAGACTTTAAAAATGGTTCAGTGCAATGATGAGTAGTTTGGGCAGTGAGACACTCCTGGCATTCATTCCATGACTGGGTAAATTTCAAATACGTGTTGACATCGCCTTTTTGAACTCACGTCTTTTTATTACATGGTAGTGGAAATGAGGCCCTTGATAGGAAAAAATGTAGGGATTGATCCGGCAATGGGTAAAATAAAGGAACTAAAAGCTCAATATTATACATTTATGAACATATTTTGCTATAATAAAGTTATAATTTAAAACATGAAACACAGGCAATAATAAATAAATTATGAGAAGCCTAAGTTGTTCTTGAAAAGTGTTGGGCTTAGAATGTCAACAAGAGCTTCAGAAAAGACTCGGAAAACATTTGATTCTGTTCTAGATGTCAGCTGCGGTGGGTGTGAGAGGCCGGCATCTGAAAAATGGGCACCATATGTTTGTGACACTGAAAGAAGAGTGTTCAGAAGATGAAAAGAACCAGGTTCTGTTTCTTGTCCCTGAAGTGCTCCTAACGAGAGGTTCTTCTTTAAAAGTCAACACACTTGAAATCCTGTACTTAAATGTGTTTTGTACAGCTCAGAACGAAATGAGAAACAGGTCCTGGGAGAGGTCTGTTTAGAATGATAGACTAAATTTTTACACACCCTGGAATTTTCTGTGTGTTGTCTGTCCCTGCAGAGAGAGAAAAACAACATGCCGCACGAAAACACTCTGCTTATGCAGTACATGCTCTTCTAAAGCACCCAGGGATTTATGGCTGACACGGGTCTTTATTGCCTATCTAATAAAGTTCCAAAGCATTCTTAATTACCTAATTTCCATTTCTTTTTGTCCCTTTATTTGTTTTTTCCTGCTCTCCTTCCTTTTTCAAATTTTCTAAAACCTTTTCTTATATTTGTTGGTTTATCTTCCTAATAATTTCATCCTGACCTCTACCTGCCCAATTTATCCAATGTTCACCCTTGCTAATGATGACAATACACCAACAACCAACACAATAACAACAAAATTAGTTAATATATGTTGAGCATTTTCTGTGTATCAGATGCTCCTACCTCCTTTCTTCCCTCTCCCCTCACCTGTGCGTCTCCCCTAGTACAGACACTTTTATCTTATATATTAAACTGTGGACATAAATTTGTCTCCTTTTGTGATACATCATACCCTCATCAGAGCCATGAACACACCAAGAGCGTACTCTATCATTCTGTTCCGATATTCAAAATGTACAAGGACAAAGCCATTTTGGATCAAAGCACACTCACCGTGTACATACTTAATCTCAGGCATTGTATCTAACAGGGTCTATTAATTATTTTATTTCATTGTTAATACCTTGTGACCAAGAAAGGGAGAAAAATATCCCTTGGCTTTCTCCTGCATAATTAGGGGATCAGAAGAGTTATTGGGTGGAGTGGCCTCAATGAGCACTTGAGCGAAGAGCTGCCATCTCCTGGGTGTTGGGAATTAGTGGAAGGAGCCGGGAAGGGATACATCCTTTCTTTGTGCCATGTGCATGAGAGTGGTTGTTTTCATTCCTAAAAAATCAGGCGTAACATCTTAGTATTGTATTGGAGTACAAACTGCAGAGGCTGGAGGGACTTGCTGTTGTTGCTCTCTGAGAGAGCTCATCCTCGGTATTTCTTTCACGCCTGATATTGTTACAAAATCATTGTGAAGCTCAACGCTCAGACTATATCCTCAGAAAACACATTTAGATCTCTTCTGTGCAAGTATGAATGATGGGACTAACAAGAGGTTTTTGTTTTATCAAATCTTTAAAAACTAAAACAGAGGAGGAGATATTTTCAACAATTTTTGAAAACGGTGAGACTAAGCTGATTCAAGGAGCTATATTTTCTGTGCTATTGCCTGAGCACAGCCCCCTTCTCCATGGAAATTTTATCTTAGCTGTCAGGATTAGGGCACAAGCACAACACAAGCAATTTGTATTCCAGGCAGACACATAAATTCATCTCTAAAGAGTTAGAAAATGGAAGAAAGCTGCAATGAAGGTGGCTCGAATGAAATGAACAAGAAACTGTGTGGGATGCCTCACAACACAGCCTTGCTCAGGACCAACCGCTGCCATAATTGATCCCTTTGGAGGCTGCAAGCTGCCTTGACTTCAGAGGGCAAAGGAGGGAGGGAGGAATAAATGAACATGAGCTACGTCAGCTGTTTTACACCTGTTACCTTCACTCTAGCCAATGAAGCCAATAGTGTTATCTAAAATTTACAATCAGTGAAGTCACACTGCTATTAAGCGGTAGAGGCGGGACTCGAACCTGCATCTGTCTCTTAAGCTTGTGTTTATTCCACCGACTCTTGATGCTTCAACGTAACTATATGTGTAGACTGTCTTCCTTTTAAGTAACGATATTTTTAAAATCAGAGTTGACGTACAGTATTATATTAGTTTCAGGTGTAGGACACAGTGATTAGACATTTATATGCCTTATAAAGTGATTGCCCTGATAAGTCTAGTACCCATATAACGCCATCCATAGTTATTACAGTATTATTGGCTATTTTCCCTATGCTCTACTTTACAACCTGTATTTTTATAACTGGCAATTTGTACTTCTTAATCCCTTTTACCTATTTCACCCATCCCCCACAACCACCCTCCCACCTGGTGACCATCAATTTGTTTTCTGTATCTATGGGATTGTTTCTGCTTTGTTTGTGTGTTTATTTGGCTTTTTTAGGTTGCACATATGAGTGAAATCACATGGTATTTTTCTTTCAAACGAAAACATTTTTGCATAGCAAAGGAAACCATTAACAGACAAAAAGACAATCTATTGAATGGGAGAAGATATTCGCCAATGATAAATATGAAGAGAGGTTAATATCCAAAATATATAAGAAACTTATACAACTCAATACCAAAAAAGCAAACGATACAATTAAAGAATGGGCAGAGGACCTGAATAGGCACTTCCCCAAAGAGGACATACAGACGGCCAGTAGACATGTGAAAAGATGCTCAACGTCACTAATCATCAGAAGAATGCAAATTAAAACCACAATAAGATATCACTTCACACCTGTCAGAATGAATATCATCAATAAATCAACAAACAACGAGTATTGTCCAGGGTGTGGAGAAAAGGGACCCCTCATGCACTGTTAGTGGGAAGGAATGCAAATTGGTGCAGCCACCGTGGATAACAATATGGAGGTTCCTCAAAAAATAAAAACAGAACACTTCTGAATATTTAGCCAAAGAAATCCAAAACACTAATTTGAAAAGATAGATGCACCCTTATGTTCGAAGCAGCACTACTTACAATAGCCAAAATATAGAAGCAACCTAAGTGTCCATCCATAGAAGACTGGGTAAAGAAAATGTGGTACATATATACAAGGGAATATTACTCAGCCATAAAAAGAAAACCTTGCCATTTGTGACAACATGGGTGGATTGAAATTTTCTTTCTTAAGCATTGGAATTACTAATAACATTGAAGCAGATAATTTTCTAGCTCCAGCTTGAGCCTAGAGTAGTTCTTTTTTTTTTTTAATGTATGTGTGACCCAATATACCAGCTTTATTCATTATGCATTCAAACTGCACTGTATCTTGTCTAATTCTGCCAACCCATACAAACTTTAACTTTCTAACTTCTTCCCTGTATGTCTAGACATAATGATTTTTCTCTCTCACGGAACTTACATATGCTTTAAAGGCATTATTGTGGAGAGCACTTTAGATTTAGCTATTGTTTTAGGTATTTTATTTGTTTCATCAGCAATTCCCACCTAATGGAGACTTGGTTGCCTCACTGAATCCTGCAGAAGCTGTCAGCTTGCCTGCGCAGCCCTCTGCTTTCATGTCAACACAGAGTTTCTACTCTTAAGAGGGAGCCCATCTTCATTTTGGTGCACTCCGATTTGTAATGTAATGGCTGAAAAAAAGGAGGGCGGCTCTGCACTAGAATCGGCACCAGCCCCTATCCACATCATGTGGTTACCCTATAATGATGCCCTGTCACTTAAAATGGGATTGTGCATGACTGCATCATATAACTGAACTATCCTGTTGCAAACAGTTTATTTTCTCCAGATCCATAGTCCAAAAAATGACACAAGAAATGACATATTAGATGTCTTAGAACCTTGACTTCAGTTTTGGCTTTGCCACAACTTGCATATGATTACAGATGGTAGGAAATGAAAAGTGCCCAGTCTTGAAGTTTTTGACGATTACCATCTCCTTTGTGTAGAAAGGGGCTACCCGTGAAACCAGCACTGGCAATTCTCTTTCCTCTGCACGTCTTGAGAAGGAGTCAAGGACCTGGGGTTTCTCTCTGGGCATTAGAAGTGAGCTAGCTGTGGTTCGTATGCACTACCTTTCCATAGGTGTAACATACACACACCATGAAACTTTCAATAAATGTTTGTTTTCAAAAGATTCCTTAAAAGCCTGTTTCTTACAATATACACAGGACATCACTTCCTAGATTCAAGCAATCAACAGATTGCCTTTCAAAGTCACTTTATAATCTGACCTGCAGTCTCCATCCCTACCTCTTATTCCCCAACCCCCCAATACCTTAATTCATTATTTGCCTGATCATTGCCATAGCTCCCTACACCTCACCCCTCTTTCAGTACCAGTCCATTTTTCATTTTTGGCCAGCTAGCTTTCTAAGAAACAAATCTGATCAGATAATTCCCCTGCCTGAAGTGTCCACGAGGATCCCCTTTGCCTACAGGATATATTGTGAACTTCATGACCTGGCATTTACCATCTGACCACAACCCACCTTTCTCTGATTGTTTTATTTGTATTTTTGTACCATTATATTTTGGTGGCTCTTAGAAATGCATATAATCTAATAAGCTAAAAATGAAAGTTGAAAGTAATCAAATCAAAGAGATTGATAATATTTTATCTTCCTTTTTTTGCTTTGCCACTTCGATGAATTGCCCTGTAAAACTGGTATGAAAATCATTGCTATATTGATGGAGGCAGCCAAAGGAAATTTTACATGAATACTCTGTAATTAAATAGATATGAGAATGTACTTGCCCACTTTCCCTTCTTAAATCCTGTTTTCTGTCTTGGAATCTGTTGATAGTATAGCATAGTTTACATGAAAATCTTTAAGTTTTTATTAGGAGGATGTCAGCATTGTTATTATATATATTGCTTTTTTAGCAAATGAAAAAAGATATTTTAAAACTTGAGAAGTTTAAAAAAAATTTAGGCAGTCTATTTTGTTTCCCTGGTCTGAGTTAGGGCAGAACTAGAAATTTGATTAGGCCCCTTTGTCCTGACCATAGATGCAAGGAAAGGAGAGGTGCAGTTTTTGAGTGGACACAGTCCGTATAGAGCAGGGAACTTACATGTGGGGACAGCATGAGCACGTGCATGAAAATTGAAAAACACATTATTTGTTTAAATTATGGTGAGTAAAAATGTTTGGGTTAAAAGGAAATTATATGTCTGGAAATAGAAAGCACTATGGGCAGAAGTGGTCTTGAGGGCAGAGCCTAGAAGGTCTGAAATGCCAGAGTCAGGGGTCTGAACATGACTCAGTGGGCATCAGAGTTCGAGCTGCTCCTTGTACAGACAGGTAGAAGTGTTGGGTAGGAGGCTGGATATCTGGGTTGGTCTGAAACTCAGTCCTTTCCAGGTTAAACTGAAGTATTCCAAAGCCTCCATGTGTGGGGCCCTTCACTCTGGAGAGAAATGGAATCTGCAAATTTAGACTCCTGAACGAACAAACTTGGTAAGTAACTGATAAGAGTTCAAATTCCACCTGAGGCTGATGCACCTGTGCGACTTTGCCAGCAATCTCGTCTAGGTTTCCATTCATAAAATGAACCAGTAGGAGAGATGTGTGTGGGATGTGTGAGCAGGTCACAACATTTCAGTGAAGGGCTTTGTACAGTCTAAGAAGCTGGTATCAGAGGCTTCCCAGGAACTTTCTTAGGCAAGCAGAAACCCGAGCCCTCCGAAGCGAGACTGTTCTGGAGGAAGAGGTCATAGGTTGGAGGCTGGGCAGCACCCAGGTATAGGATCTGCGTAGACTTTATAACATCTACTCTACCAATTGGTTAAAATAACAAAAATAATAACTGCTGTTTTGAAATTCTGACAATTGTTGAATAAGTATTAAGAAGAAAATAAAAAGGATTTTCAATCCAACCATCCAGTGATAACCACCATTAACATTTTGGTGCATTCACAGACAAGTTTGTTTTTCTTTCCCCTCATTGAATGGCACAATCCTGTACGTGCACAGGGCTTTGGAACCTGCCTTCTTCTTTAAAAATGTTCCAGAGTATTTTTACAAGTCAAGACATTTTTTCTCTCTCTCAGAAATAACTGAATGACAATCTGAAGTCAGCTTATTTCTGGCATAAGCAATGGAAGGTAAAATGGCATATGATCGCCATTTTGAGTATTCAGTGAAAAATTTGCTTTATTATAAAATCACAAGCTGGGGCATGCTAACTATACTGATATAAGGCATGCTGTGATAAACACGTGAATTCACTCATACATTTATTTGCTTCCTTAGGATGAATTCCCAGAAGTAGAATATTCTAGGTCAGAAAGTTGTAAACAGTTTTAAGGATGTCAATGAATATTTCCAAATTGTCCCCAGGAGGTCTTTATAATTTACATTCCCCTATTTCCTATGTGCAGGTCAATCTTGAGATTTAGGAGATAATGACTTAATGGGTTGTTTGATTAATAAGTGCTGTGCATGTGCAATGGCACTGGAATGTATAAGTGTGAGGCCGGTCTGTTGGCTGTAGCTGGGTATAGATTGTCACTTGATATTTTTATATTTAAGCGGGTGCTTAATAGATGATAAATAGCATGCATCAAATCCTTTGACTAAACATAAAACATTTATTATAACTCCTGAAGGTACTGGGAAAATAGCAAAGCATATGAAAATACTTAATCTGGGTAGTCACACATTTATAATGTAAGAGGTACTTTTTATGTGTTTATTAAAGTGGAATCAGATTGAAGAATTCTCAATAATTTAAATAAAATGTTCCCATGGAAGACACCATATGTACCATCTGACTTTGTATGTTTTATTAATTCAGAAGGAAAACATAAAATCTTAAGAGCTACTGGAAAAGCATAGTCAAATTTAACCAAAGCATTCATTTTTGTCAAGTCATTCAAGGAATATGTCCTTATGCATACAAAATAAACATGATTGAATTAAGTTTTTAAACCCATAAAGGATCCCAAAGGCAACACCCATTTTACAAATTGTGAAAGGAATGTAAAGAGAACTCATTCTCTTCATAAAAAAGAATTTAAAAAAAAGATTCTGTGGGGATGTGATTAACTTATAATTTTTTCTTTTTATGTGACATTAGCTACAGACTGTTGCATTTATCAAGAATATTTCATAGGAGAAACAAGATGGCGCGTAGGTCACAGCTGCACCGCCGCCTCCCACAACCACATCAGAATCACAACTAAAACACAGACCCACCCTCACTCAGAGCCTCCTGAGATCCGGCTGCACAGAAGCCCCACAGCCAGGGAGCTGAAGAAGCACCGAGAGTGGGAGGAGGGGCGGAGACGCGGGCGGGTAGGAGCAGAATCGGGAAGACGGGGCCGGGGGCCCACCCCCGGTGCCCCTGTTTAAGCCCGGGAGGGAATCTCGGAGGTGGGGGAGGTTTCCCAGAGGAGTGAGGGGTCCCAGCCCCACAGCAGGCCCCCAGCCCAGGGGTCCAGGCCGGGAAGAGACGTCCCCACAGCTTCGGGCTGTGAAGCCAGCGGGGACTGTCCCTGAGGGTCGCAGAGGCCGCGGGAGCCCCAGCAGCTCCTCTAAAGGGCCTGGCGCGGACTCACTCGGACGCTCCCTCTGAGCCCAGCAGCCTGAAAGGACCCGGGACACTCGGGGGGGAACTGACCTGCCTGAGATCCGGGCGAGAGGCGGAGGGCGGCTTCCTCCCAGGCAGAAGGGCTGGCGGAGGCCATGGCTCCTGTGGCGAGTCCTCCCCGCACAGCCGGCAGGCAGGCGCCATGTTTGAGTCGCCAGCACGTGACTCACGCATTTGGCCCCGCCCCATGATTCCCGGAGGCCCCGCCCCGCCACCTGCAGCTCATCCGGGCCATTTCCAGGGGCTTTTCTGTGCAAGTGGCCTCTCGAGCCCCATGCTTAGGACTTTCCTGAAATCTCTCAAACAAGCAGCAGCTGCCCCATACGGCTTGATAAGCGGCCCCAGGCCTGGCACTAGCGGCAGCTGCATTGGCTCATAGCTTGGCCTCTCCTGGGCACCTCCAAGCCCAGCACAAGGAGCAGCCAACTACGGTTTGCTGTGTAGCTCATGCTGGGTGGCCCTGGGCAAGGCACTGGCAGAGGCTGACTTTGCACCTCCCGGGAGGCCCCAGAGACAGTGCACCCGGTGGTCAGACTCGACCATGCTGGATTACAACCCTACCACATCCACGAGTGACACACTCAAGGGGTGCACTTGGTGAACACCAAAGCCCCACTGAAGTAAATCCTGCTCCATAGGGGTGTCTCCAGCACAGCAGCTCTTTGGCTGTAGTTGCAGCTGGTCCTCACAGCTGATTGCCCAGGGGGTCAATTTCTCCCAGTGATGCCAACAGCAACCAAGACTCAGCTACAACAGGACAGTGCACACAGCCCACACAGGGGAGCACCTAGAAGGCCCAGCTCAGGTGACTGGGGAGGCTGAGCCTCTGGACCCTACAGGACACCTACTACACAAAGCCACTCTACAGATTCCAGGAGACACAGCAGCTCTACCTAATACATAGAAACAAACACCTGCAAGCAGCCAAAATGTGGAGGCAAAGAAACATGTCACAAAGGAAAGAACAGAAGAAATCTCTAGAAGAGGAACTAAATGAAATAGATCCAAGCAAGCTAACAGATACAGAGTTCAGAATTTTGTTTATAAGGATGTTTAAACACACTGTTAGGGAAATAACTGAGAAAATCGATAACATAATAAAGTACCAATTTTAAATGAAGGCTACATGAACTGAAAGGAAGAAGAATTTACAGGGAATCAACAGTAGAGTAGAGGATGCTGAGAATCAAATCAGCAATTGGAACATGAGGAAACAAAAAACACCCAACCAGAAGAGCAAAAAGAAAAAAGAATCCAGAAATATGAAGATAGTGTAAGGAGTCTCTGGGACAACTTCAAGAGCCCCAACATTCATATTATTGGGATACCAGAGACCAAGAAATTGAAAACCTATTTGAAAACAATAATTACAGAAAACTTCCTCTACCTGGGGAAAGAAATAGACTTACAAGTCAGGAAGCACAGAGAATCCCAAACAAGAGGAACCCAAAGAGGCCCACAGCAAGACACATCATAATTAAAATGCCAAAGGTTAAAGACAAAGAGAGAATCTTAAAAGTAGCAAGAGAAAAGCAGTTAGTTACCTACAAGGGAGCACCCATATAACTGTCAGCTGATTTCTCAACAGAAACCTTGTAGGCCAGAAGGGAGTGGCAAGAAATATTCAAAGTGATGAAAAACATGGAACTACAACCAAGATTGCTCTACCCTGCAAAGCTATCATTTAGAATTGAAAGTCAGATAAAGAGCTTCACAGATAAGAAAAAGCTAAAGTTCATCACCACCAGACCAGCACTTCAGGAAATGTTGAAGGGTCTTCTTTAAGAAGAAGCTAATGAACAAAAGAATCTGATGAACTAAATAGATCCAGAAACATTGACGCAGGCAACAGACGATCATATTTCAGAGGGAAGAGGGAAGGGGCTGGGTGGGTGGGAAGAGGTTAACCAAAGAAGTTATATGCATATATGCATAACCCATGGACACAGTCAATAACGGGGTGAAGACCTGGGGAGGGGGTGGGAGCGAGGTGGAGGGGGTCAATTGGGGGGAAAAATGGGACACCTGTAATACTCTCAACAATAAAGATAAATTAAAAAAAAAAAATTAAAAAAAAAAGTAAAAAAAAAAAATGTTTTATGACCAAACTGATGAATTTATTCAGACTACAGATTGATACCACTGAAGCATTATATAAATCTAGGAAATCCCTAGATTTTCTGAGGTAGCAAAGAAATACCCTTTTTCTGTTGACAACGTTTGGCAACAGTTTCTGGGAGTGATGGTCTAGGGTAAGGAGTCTCATTTGTTTAAATACTGGATTTTAAACATCTATCTTGTATCTAAGGGTTAATTCGGGAATACCGAATTTTAGTAAATGTACCTTGGTGGGTTTTAAGGGTATTAAAAATATATACCTAATTTGGAAACTAGATTCTCATCATTATTTTGTATTGAAAATGACCTTACGTGCACATAAAACTTCTAGAGCTGCACCTGTGTACTGCACACTTACTAAATGTTAGACTTCTCGCTGTCACTGTCCTCTCTGACTTACTGTCATTCACATCAGGCTGAGAGACTGAGAATTGTCCATCAGATGGGCTATGCTTATTTTGCCAAGCGTTAGGCCCGACAGTCTCAGCCTGGGCATCAATTCATGACAACAGGAAATGGATATCGCGGATTGGTTCAGCCCTTGTGCTGGCAGAGTTACACGCCTTAATTCAAACTTGATTCCTTATCCAAAGGAGAAGCCACATTGGAATCTAGTCTATATTTTAAAAGCTGAAGAGCTGCATGTCTTAGCAAATGGCCCCGTGTGAGATGTGCCCTTGCTTCTGCCGGTTTTCCCACTTACTTATGATGAGCTTCCATTTGTCACGTGACAAAAGCACTGAGCAGCTTTGCCCTATTTAGGCAATTATTACTTCCATAATTTAGATGGCAAATTATATTTCAAATTCAATTTAAGATAAGTCTGCTGAAGATGTGATTATTTTGGGTTTGGAATCCTTACACATACTAACATTAACTATATGTTTTTCCTAGTTGGTTCTAAGTCCTAGGCATTCCATCTCTAATGTAATCATTATGCAGGAAAGAGTCATGAATTCAGGTAGATATTCACTTTATCTGTCTATTTCTTGGCTAATTGTCTGAAAAACGGGCTCCCCAACTTTATCTTGACTTGTGTTATGAATAAATCAGGCACCACAGTCAAAATTCTTATTTGTTGACATGCAGGATTGGATCTAAAGTGAGGTCAGTGAGGCAGCTAGGGTGCAAAGTGGACACTTACCCCCAGGATTGTGTAAGGCATCTCCCTTACCTCACCCTTGTCCTGGCCCTACTGAAATGTTACAAGCTAGTTTACGAGATGTTCACAGGTATCATATTAGAAAATTAGACAGCATAGTATGTATGTGTCAACTATGGGATTAAGATAAAACCAGAAAAAGAAATAACCGATTCTTTAGCAGAGCTGCCAGGTTCACCTCTTTCTCTCCCCGCCTTCTCTCTCTCTCCTCTATCAAGAAAGGCATCACCTACAGTTTTCAGCTCAGGTTTGACCCAGGAAACATCATACAACATTAGGAAGAGCATCTGTAACTGAAGCTCTTGTCCTTGAATGAGTTACTATTGATTGTCAAAAATCAAAATAGCCAGGTGATCTCCAAGGTCCTTTTTAGCCAGGTGGCTCTGGGTGTAAGCTATTTCCTCCTTCATGATTACTCAGTAGGTTCTTGATTAGTTGTTGGGGAAGAGTAAGTAGAAGGCCTGCCCTGGGCAACTATGATGTGAGTGACGTTTGTTTTCAGCCAACCTATTCTCTTTAATTTGTCTCCCTTTGTCTCGTGGATGGTTACTTTTTTCCAGTTCTTTTCAACCGCCATTCACCCTCGTGGGCACCCACCCACCTTCCCTTACTCATTGGGTGGAATCTGAATCCTGTGTTTGCCAGTGTGGAAACGACTAATGACAATTTGAGAGTATTTCCTCTACAGGGAGTGTTCTATTGGGAAGGCACAGTGAGATTTGAAGTATTAGTGAGTGGAGAGGGGGGCAATTTGGACATGGATTTAAGACAGGTCAGCTCAAAGTTCAGCTCAAAAGGGTGATAACCTTTGATCCAAAGACAGAGACACTGAAGTCCCCTCTGATCCTATCCTGTGGTTTGGCAAAAGGGGGCTGATAGCGAGAGAGGTAAGGCTCACCTCAAATTTCCATAAGGACATGTAGCAATTTATTAGGACAGTGCTGCCAAGATTAACCTTAATCATCTCCTGTTTGGCAATATACTATTCAATTTTAGCTCTGTTTTATGCATCTAAAACTTGTTTTCCCCAACTAAGATTATAAGCAAATTGAGGTCATGTATCTCTCATGTCACCTGGAACAATGCTAGGAAGGTAGCAGGTGGTCAATATTGGTTCACTCTAATTGAATTTTGTTTAACATGCAGGGTTTAGTTTTCTCATATATGTGACCCTCATGTTCTATACTATTAATGTTGTTTCTTCTAATAAAGATTATTTTAACACATTTTTCTTTGAAGGAAGTCATATTTGAATCTCTCTATCTCCCTTACCCCCACCCCAATAACTATATTAAAAGAACCCTCTCAGCTCTTGAATCCGATGTAGTTTAACTGGATAATCAAGAGACTTCATCCTCTATCCAGAGACACTCCAATGTGCCATTTCCAGCCTATTCTACTTGCATGAGTTGATCTAGGATTTAAAAAAAATAGCAGAGTTCTTTAGAAGCTATGCTTGGGACAGACTCACACACCACCTCCACCTGGCAGTTCGGTTACCACAGGGTTGATCTTCAGTAGCATGCTTAGCTACACCCCTCCCTTGCCTAAAACAAACAAACAAACAAAAGGGAACACTAACAAAGGCATCTTCTAACTTGGGGCTCTGGTTACTTTCGAAGCACCATGTGCAGAAAATATAACCACATGACCAAACGTTCCTCCAGTGAAGTGCTTGCAGCAGAGTTGAGTTCTGCGTGTTTGTTTTAACCATGCAGCACATATGCCATCTGGCATATTTCACATAAAAATGAAACTGCTTTCATGGCTGAGTAGATGCCAAAATGGAATTGTATAACAGTAATAAGGCCTTTTCTGGTTCATGAGTATAGCTCAGGTGCTGTTTCAAGCATGAAACTATAGATGATGCTAAAATAGTCACTTCTTTTCTCTTCAGAGGTGAAAATATACTAAGAGTGGAGTCACTGACTTCTGTGAGCTTAGATCCCAGTCATGATTTTCAATGTGGAGGAAAAGAACTGCAAATTCTTTTTCTATGATTTTTGAAATGTAATACAAAGCTTTAATTTAATTCTAGGTTTCTGCCTCTCCAAAATAGCTGGGTGGTGGTGGTGAAATGAAAAATTCAGACTAAAGACTGGATCTTTTGCCTTTATAAAAAAAGGTTTCTAAATGTCTAGAGGCTTGAAGATTTTAGACTTTATCAAATACATAGATGATTGACAGAATTTCCTCATTTTTCCCAATTGCTTTAATGTCATGTTGCCAAATCCCAAGTCATACTCCCTGTGGGCATTCTCTAAGCGTTCTAGGCTCCTTAAGAAAATGAGTCTTACCCATGTATAAACCTCCAAGGTCCTGATGTAAGTTTAAGGAACTTAAGTGGAATATATCACCTTGGTTGAGGAGGTGCCAGGGTTAGAAATAACCCTTCATGTTTAAAGGTATTTGTAGAAAACTTGTGCATTTCTGCCATGTTATATGATCTAATAGTATATTTTCCTGTTTGTAATAATTTATTTTATGGCAAACTTGGGACTCCACATTTGTCATGCTTGATATTCAGCTCTACACCAAAGTGTTCTCATAATATAGCTTTATGTAGCTCACACGTATTTGTATTACATTCCAGCATAATTTTAGGCCCAGTAGAATTTAGTAATCAATCTTTCCCTGTGTTATCAGAACCAATATCTTTAGCATCTGAGCAATTTTCAAATCTTTCAAGCCATTTATCCCAAGAACTTGCTGCAGTACAGTCATAAGGAGGGCCTGCATGTACTTTTCTGGTCAATTTACCTCCAATGTATACTGTCCCTTTGCATGCAGTTATGAAGTCCTTTATATCTCAGATGCCACATTCTTGTAATACACGATGGGACTTGATGTCATACAGCTGTGAGAGATGTTTGGACACTTGTGCGTGGAAACCAGGCTTTTTATTTGTTTTGCCATCTAACACTGGGAAGCTGGTTGAGAAATTGCCCACAACACTTATTTGTCTCTTTCAAAAGGAGCTATTGTGTTCTTCTGCCTGCAGGCATTGTCTGCTATCAGCTGCAGAAGAAAGCTCCACCTATCGGTTGTCGCCAGGGCTTGTCCTCATAGGATTTGCGACTATAATTATTAAAAATGTCTCTGATCCGAATACAAATGTGCTGAGGCTTCCCTTCTCTTGCAATGAAATTTCAACTGGGCTGTAGATGTGTGAGGATTTAGAATTTAGTAAATGATCTGCAGAAATTGGTTTTAATCTCAGAGTTCTTTGAAGAACCATCACTTGGAGTTTGGAATACCTGTTCTTTTTTCCAAAATGTTCTATGCAGGAAACAGAAAGTAATTTTTTTTTTTTTTTTTGCTTTTAGTGCCTGGAAAAGAGTAAAACATTGCAAAGGCTTTTTGCATAGGCTTTTGTAGCTCAGGATGAAAGCTTATAGCAATACAAAACTTTCGGTAATTTAGTTACGAGCTTGTCTTCACTCATATGTGGCTTCTGGTTTTCTCTCAGAGTTTCACCGTTCAATTAGGCTTTCAGGGTATAGAGATTACAGCTGATTGGCAGAGCTAGTCATTACCCTATTTTGCTAAGCTGCCATCCATTTCAGAAAATCGATTCCACTCCTGTGAGCAAAAATGACCCTGCTTAAAAGCAGCAGCCTCGAGACCTCAGTGACACAAATGCAGAGCCTCCGTTTTGCCCCCTTCTGTAACTTGCAGGGGCCTTGTTGGTGAAATGCCCAGTCGGAAGTGGGTCTTGTGGGGATGGCATCTTATCTGTGAATTTGTCG
Source organism: Miniopterus natalensis (assembly GCF_054644295.1). Classification (NCBI taxonomy): domain Eukaryota; kingdom Metazoa; phylum Chordata; class Mammalia; order Chiroptera; family Miniopteridae; genus Miniopterus; species Miniopterus natalensis. The sequence continues at coordinate 16,384,993 of NC_142093.1, read as the reverse complement.
ATTGCCTTGTAGATGAAATGGCTGCGTTTTCAGCTGATCTTGTACTGATGGAATCACATCTGCCTGAGAACCAGGGAAAAGTTCTGTGGGCAGAGGAGCATACACAAGCGCGAGGCCTCATAGCACAGAATGAAAGAGCTTTAGCAGTGAAAATTGTTTCTTACGTTTTTCCCCCGCCACTTCCTGCAGCTGATATGCTGCGTTAAGGATGAGCATGGGAAAATCTGCAAGAACTGATAAAGGGTTCTGAAATTCTGAAGACTGTATCAGCGCCCCATTGGCCAGCATTTAAGCTTTAAATTCAGTATCTCAAAGTGGGCAGAGAGTGGGGGACGGAACAGAGATTGTGGAGGTGGAGTATTGCTTGGGTTTTGTCATCACAACATCCAAGTAAGATGATGAGAAGAGAAAATAACTGTCAACTATCCAATGATGTACAGGGACCCAAATCTCTCTTTAGATGGCAACATTTGGACATCTGACATCAGGCATAAAAATATCTTCTAATGGGCTGAATTTTTAATAAATATGTTTTCACTGATTTTAGAGAGAGGAAAGGAGAGGAATAGAGAGAAAGAAACATCGATGTGAGAGAGAAACATTGATCAGCTGCCTCTTGCATGCCCCCTACTGTGGATCAAGCCCAGGCACCGGGAATCTAACTGGTGACCTCTTGGTTCATGGGTCAGTGCTCAACCACTGAGCAACACTGGCCAGGTGGGCTGAATTTTTTACTTTTTTCTCCAGATAATTTAGAGATGTGTAGTCCCAGGGTTAGACTAAAATCTCCAAATAGCAATGTAGGATTTCTAGCAACTGTTATTAAATACAGCATTATTCGTTTATTCATTCAGTTAACAAGTGTATATTGAGCATTTACCAAGAACTATGTTAAAGGCTGTAGGTCCACCAGTGATTAAATTACACTGGGATCTTCTCCTATGGAGCTTACACTCCTCTTTGGATAGGCGGAGGCTGCAGGGAGAATTTCTGCCCTGAAAGGATGCTTGAGAAGCTCATCTCTCTCTTCTCTAACACTCCACTGGCAGTAATCAGGAGTAGCCAGCTTTATATGCATAAATCTACCAGCCCCTAACTTTATCAAGTGCTTTATATTTAGTCCAGCAAAACACTTTTACATGTGTTTCCTCTATCGTGTCTAATCTGCTGTTTAATCCATTAGTTCAATTTCTAACTTAATTTTTAAAAATTATCAATTTTTATAAGCTCTATTTCTTTTTCAAGGATACCTCATTATTTTCATAGTCTCCTCTTGGTTTTATTTTAGATAATTATATTCCTATAACCATATTAAGTGTAATTATTTTAGGTTAGACATTTAACAATTCCAATATTTGCAGTAATTCTGGGTCTGTTTCTGTTTTTTTTATTTTTATTTTTTAAATTGTGAACACACATTTTATGGAACATAATTTATGGGTTTTGGGGTTTTTTTTGGAGGACAAGTTTTAAGTCATTTTCTCTAAGGAGAGTTTTCACTGGTGTAGGAACAGTAAATACTCATTCTAAAATAATTTTTAAGCTCCAGTTCCCTCCCTCCCATGTGAGTCAAGTAAATTCTGACTGTAACTCATGTGAATTCAGGCTTAGAAATAAAAATTCTCAGGGAAACATTTCGACCTCTCCCACCCTTCCACCCAAAGCCAGGATGAGATGCCATGTGTCTTCATTGCCTCCTTCAACTGAGATTCTCCCCCCTAATTTAATTATTTTCACTGAAGGTCTTAGCTATAGAAATCCATTGGGGGATGTAATCTCACAGGGCATGGTAGGGGTTCATTCTACCCGAGGAAACAAGGGAAACACATGCCTATAATTTTCTAAACAAAATTTTGTAGTTCAAGGAAATCTAAAATTCAAATTCCCTGGAATATTCCAATAGAAGTAAAATAAAAGTATTTGAAAATTTCTTTTATATCTTGAAAAAGATCCAAACATATTATGTTCAGATTTGTAAACTTATCAAGGAAAGAAATATTTTATTATTTTATTTATTTATATTTATTTTCTTTTTTCTTAATTTTAAGAAATATTTTAAACTGACATTACTTCTGTGGCAGAAATGTCATTGTTGCTTGGATATTCATACAAAAATGATTCTCCTTTATATGAAACATATATTTCAGAGACTGAATTTAAGTTCGAAAGTAAATAGCATCATTGGATACGTTATAAAAGATTAGATTAGTTTATCTTTATCTTAGGAATGTTCTTAGGGGTGTCCTAGCTAAGACATGATTTTTTAAAAACTAAGCCATTTCAGCATTTCTCTGTGAAACTCATGCTGAAAAAGTAAAAAAAGAAGAAAAATTAAATCTGTAGGGGGCAATAATCTGGTCCTGATGAAAAAAAAAAAGGATCACAGCAATTTTTTATGAAATATCTTTGCTCTAATGACATGGAAGTGACATCATGTTCCTTGTAAAATATCCTTCTGGAGTAATATAAATGAAAACATATTTTCCTCTGACTTCCTTCCTTCTCACTGCTCTCTACTCTGTCTTTGGTCTTTCTGCTCTTATCTGTCATTCCTTTTGTCCCTTCTTCAGCCCTCAGCCCTATCACTTTGATCTGCATTTTCTTACAATTTCTCCTCCATTGTTCTTTAATTGAAAACTTCCTTCCTTATTTCTCTAGCATCTTTACTACACTTGAATTCATCTTGTGAATCAAACAGTCACACTGATTGTGAAACAGGAAAACAGTGTCAGATGTTGCGCTCTGTCTATAAATAACCACCGAAAACCCAAAATATGTACACTATCTGCTTTAAAAGAGTAAGAAAAATTTTGATGCAAAATAATGTTTGTACTTATTAATCGATATTTTTATTCAAATAACTTCTCACTGAGTGGGTCAACTTACAGAGCTGACGTCTTCATCAAATTAAGAGAACAGGCTGGTTAGGTTCACCCAATCAAGGCTTTATGGAGGAAGGAGATGACACCCATGACCATCCCTTGGAAATTAAATGATAAAAATTATGTTAAGTCAAGGATGTCATTTAGATGTCACTCATACTCCCACTCCTATCCTGGACTCTCATAGCAGACATCACTAATCAACCACAGAACTGTGTCCTGCTAAATACGGGCCCACATTTCCTCAAAGCATGACAAGTAAACACTGTAATTTAACGATGTTACTTGGGTTGAAATCAATCTGCCCTCTGCTTTTGACTACATACGCCTAATGACCTTCCACCTCACAGGTGTTACAATATACACAATCTACAAGGTAGGTGTTACATTAAGAATTTTACAGAAGAAAATCTTGCAACTCAAAAGGATTTAAGTATTTTGCCAAGGTCACACAGAAGGTGATAGGAATAACTCAGTTATTCTTATGGCAACATCAGCATTCTGTTCTCTATGGTTGCTTAAAGAGGTAACTATGAACTTGTGACTCAGATCTCCTAAAGAAATAGCTAGCAAAAGGTAAAAGAAAATCCAACCGTGTTGGGGGAAATTCTTGTTCCAGGGTCACTACAAGCTGTCGTTGAGGATTGACTGAGTATAAGAAAAATGGGCCTCAAAAAGTGAAGCGTAATATTCCCCAGAAGCTCCATTGCCCATCAACACCTCCATGCAAATATATCTTACCACCACTGTGCTTAGAATCTCAGCAATATTTATTTAAATTTGGGGAATATATATTTTTTAAAGATGCTAATCACCACTGATGAATGAACCAGGAAACTGATTCAATTTGTAGCACTTAATGGAAATGGGTATATCAGAGCGTATATTGTTACATTGGAAACCCATAATCGTGCCTCTGAGAAGGGAAGAATCAGATAGAGGACATTATTTTAAAGCTTGGAGGGTTCCTGAGAAGGGCAGGCTGAGATGAGAATGATTCCAAAAAGGACATGAGTGCATCTAAGAGAAACATGAACTTTTCAGTGCTAAAGGAGACCGGTTCTAGAGCAGCTGGGGAAAACTTCCCCTCCCAACCTTCTCTCTTCCAAGTCCCAACCTTTCCCTACCTTTTTCACATAGTTCACGAGTGGCAGAAGAACACTACTTTTTCCAAACAATCTGGGCAGAGACTTTCACTTCTACCCCCAACTCCAGCATTTAAAAGATTAGACAGGCATCCTTTAAAATATTTTAACAGATCTTCCACAGTGTTTCATATTTGCATAATGATAACATCCACTCCTTAGTTATTTTCCATAACAAGCTGAAAAATGCCATAGAGACATGAAGTGGAATCCAATTTCATCTTCACCATATTTCATCAGGTTACTTCGCCTGCATCCAGTCCAAAGCACTTTTCTTTTTCAGTGTCACAAATCAAAAAGCCAATGTCTTAGGATAAATATGATATTTCAAGAAGCATCCCATTATTTGTCATACTCAACATACTTCCTTTCAAACGCTGTTTTCCTAACGCAAGCTCTGGCTGGGAAGGGAACACTTTATCTCTGAGAGCAGCAGCCACGATCTACGACCCACCCTCCTAAAGCGCTAGGAAGAGCTCTGAGTAGGTGTTTCTCGGATAAAGTAGTTATTTGACTCTGCAATTGTGTAGGAAACTCATGATTTAAAAAAGAATTGTCTTGAGGTGAATAACACTGGTGTAAGGGTGCAAAGTATTGTATGCGCCATATTTTTATGCTGATGAGTCAGTATTATTTCTGTATAATTTTAATTAATCTTTTCCCAAAGAGTATTTGTAGAAATGGGTTGTATAAAACTCAATTATGTGAAAGTTAAGGTCTCTCCATCTCGTTCTGCTAGAAATCAACAAATTTGAAAGTTAATATCTGTTTTTGTATTCTCTTAAAAGAGATGGAAACTGAAATTTAATTTTAGAAGATGAGATTTCCTAATCTCTCTAGAGTAAACTATTGAGGAAATGAGAATATAAATAGCTTAAGGTAAAGGATTTATGTTACAATACAAATTTATTAAAGTGTATATTATCCACGACTCTATTGTATATTCTAAAAATTTATATTATTCATTTCTGTTGCTCTTAAGCCCTTTCAAAGTAAAATCATATTTGTTTATGTCAATATTGTTTATTATTTGTGTATTCTTTTTATGTGAACAAGGAAATTAAATGCACTTTTGAAATAAATAATTGTTAGTTTTTCTCAGGGAGAGTGAACAATAGTGAGTGAAATGCAGGGTCCCTAGCTAGAGAGTTGTCATGTATTCCTAAGAATGAGAAACAGCTTCATCTTTTCCTTCCAGGATCTTCCAGTTTTTAAAGAGCAGAGGGGAGAGAAGCCAGTATGCAGCATTCACAGGTAACTGGGGAACTCTAAAACTATATTTTGGGCAGCAGATAAATCAGTAAATGTTTCTTTTGTTGGAGAACAGGTCAGCTTCCATATTTACTTTTCAGATCAATTGGGAAAACAAACACCCATATCCAAGCTACAGCTGCTTGTGTCTCAACATCTTCTTGATCAAATTGAGAATTTGTATCCTTACTTTCAAGGCCCTCTAGCTTCCTATTCTTATGTTTCACTCTGAGGATCTGTAAAGCAGATGTTCTTCTGGTATAAATCAATGTGCCCCCAATTATTTTAGCCCCTCTTAGTACATCGTCCCTCTCCAATTCCTTTCCAGGACGCACTCCTTTTGGAAAATATGAACATAGTTGACTACCGCACACTGGAGATTGGGATGGAGGGAACTAGCAGTGGGGCATTTCTCTCCAATCTCCCATGCACATTTTTGATCTTCGACAGAAATAAAAAAAATTCTTTCACAGTGAAAAAAGAAAAAGAATGGAAATGAAAGGCCTTTAGATGTTGAGTGATTTATCTTAGGACAGAGTCCACAACTGGTCCATTTTAAGGTGGAGGCTGCCGTGACCCGTCTGTCCCCTCTGTACCTCCCAGGCACTTTCAGTAGAAGAGATATGTGCTAACAGCTGCCATCATTGACCCTCACCTAGGGGCATGGATGAAGAAAGAATGTCTTGCTCATCCCACTCTATTCCTTTGCTCACACAACCACCTCAATACTATATAATCCATTTTTTAAAGGGAATTTCCCTTTAGGGAATAGAGTGGATATTGTCTGCTGAACTTGTGGGACGAAAGGTACTCTCTAGGTCAGCCAGATACATTTCTCACCTGCTAGGAATGATCTGACTCTTAATTTCACTCTCACAGCGTGACTGTTGCCACTGTCTGCTGGTGCCCTGGAAAACCTAATCAGACATAAGGGGTGAACATTTTACTTTCAGTCAAGGGAACATTCCTTCTGGATAAATCACTGTGGGACCCTGAGAAATAATGGTGTTTTACTGGCTTGATTTTAAAAGGAATAAATGAGCCCTCAGAGTGGTTGGTTTTACTTGGTACTTTAACACAGGATACACAATTTACAAGATACATGCTTGGGAAATCTCTTTTTTTTCTAGAGAACAGTTTTTATTTTAAACAAGTGTTCTAAACAAGACTCTGTTTGACCAAAATGAGGGTGCAGCCACATATCCTATCCCAATGTTCTGTAATTCCCTTTACATGACGAGAGAAATTCCCTCCTTTTAAGCCTGAATGTTTTAAAGATGATACTGTTCTTTAACAAGAGAGACTCGGGACACTTATTATTTGAAAATCTAGCTTATATATTTATTTGCCTGAATCTTACTTACTGTGTATTTATTTCATGTAGGTCTCTTTCATATGGATGGGTACTTGGGGAAAGTTGTAGCTGTGGAGTGGTTACAGAGACTCTCTAGATCACTGTGTCTACTTGGCATCTACCCTTCTCTTGTTTGCCAGCCCCTGACCTCCCTAGCCTTGCCCAACTGTGGACAGAGACAACCTTTTGCTTAGACTTGGAGCCTAGCCAGCATCTGATCTGGTGCTGAGCAGACCAAAGAGCACATGGGGAGTCTCTTCTCCAGCAATGGGTGGGGTTCAGTTAGATATGCTTATGTAGTCGGATGTTGAGTGTGATTGGAGTAAGCTCCCAGCAACATTCTCATGGGGTCTCAGCCTAACTCTAAGCCTGGACTTGTTGGTCTGGTCTCAGGTTGTTGTTTTAGTATCTTAGTTCTGCAGGGGTTAGAAGCCTAGTTCAACTGTAGAGGCAGGTTTCACCTTCGCTAGTTTCTTCTGATTGTCCCCATGATGAGCTTGGACTGTCTTCAGTGTCATCCAGTCCAGATCCTAATGAATTGCCCCACATCTTTGTAGGGCAAAATTTGTAGTTTGCCCTACAAAGAGCATCACAGTGAAGCTAAGAAAAGTAGGTTATTATTTCATGTCTTCTGCTCAATAATTAGGGATTCTAGTCACATGGAGTGTGGGTCCTCCTACCCCAGGACTTGCCTCCTTAGCAGCAAACATGATTCCATCGAATTGCCTCATCCTTTTTGGAGTCAGTGTCAAATGTGATGAGTTTATTCTGTAGTGCTATTTAGGCAATGCTATACCATGGTTATATTGTGAGTTGAAAGGTCTCCACTGGGGACATAAGGTACACTGTCTTAAAGTTCCACCAATTGACTTACAGACCAATCCACTTCTGCACAGGGACTCTATGCTGGGCATTGCAGGTAGGCAGCTGACTGATCTAAATTATTCATCAGCTGAATCATGTCCTGTCCCAGCTGCCCAGCACCTCCATAGAGATAGTTGATACTGTTTTTCCACTTGCATGATCTGTGCAGATTTTTTTCTGGTTGTTTTTTCTATTTTTGTTTCTTCTCTGCTCCCAGAGAGATTTCTCTGCCTTGAAGACATGAGGAACTGGGTAATGTGTTATAAAGAAGATATTGCCTGCTTTCAACTCCTCTCCAATTCTCCTGTGTAACACCCAGCCAGAAGAGACTTCACCTTCCTCTGAATTACCATTGCACTCAGTCAGCAGGTTAAATTGTGTAGGGTCCTCAATGTACATTATTCATTCTGGGTACTCAGTGCCTGGCACAGTTGCTAGAACAATATGAACACTCAGTAAATGCCTGTTGAATGAATGAATGGTCTATTTTTAAAATAAGCTTTTTAATTTTAGATTCATTTTAGGTTTACAGAAAAACTGAGAAAGTACAGAAAGGCCATATACCAGCACCCAGGTTCTGTTATTATTACATTTAGGAAGTAAGGATGCCGAAGGTGATTCTGAAGTCTCTGGTTTGAGCAATTAGATGGAAGGTGATGTCACTAATCAAAACAAAACAGGTTTGGAGCTAAAGGTAAACTTGTTAGGTGTTAGATACCCATTGGATTCTTAGTACATCAAGTAGGTAGAAGGAAAATGTGTGAATCTTAGAAGAGAAATTAAATTCCTAAGTACTGACCTAAGAGTTAATGTCAAATAACAAGTTATTGGAGGTGGTGATATCACCTAAGAAAAGCAGAGAAACACAGAGGATGGATGACCTGAGTTCACTAGGGACAGAGGAGAGAAGAAGCCAGAGGAAATAAGAAGAAACTATTAGAGAACCAAATGTCTCCGAGTGGTGTGGGAAAGGTAGGTGAGAAGGGATGGTGAGTTGGTTAAATTCTGCAATGAGATCAAATCTGTTAAGGACTTAAAGGAGGCCATAGGGAATGACAGTACTTATGTCATGGGTGACCTTCACAAGAGTTCTTCCCATGAAGGAGTGGAGGGTTGTATGTAAAAGAACCAGACATTGCAGAAATGAAGATCAATATACAGCATTTTCTTTATGATTCTTCCTGGTTCAGCGTCCCTTCATTTTCAAAAATTAGAGAAAGGATTTAAGTTAAATACATAGGAATAGGTTAATGGGGTTATTCAATCTCTTATTTGGGAGAGCTTTAAGAATAAAGATGTGGAATTTTAAACTGGAATAAGTTAGTATTGCATGAATGAAGAATGCCTCTGAAGTCCCCTTTAAGTCTCAGTGGCTCTGATTCCATGAGGCTGACCATATAATGCTACAGGGAGAGAGTGTATATTTTTGTAGTGCACTTATAGGATAAATTTGCCCTGTCTGAAACTATTGAGTTTACTAACAAGTTGACTTATTTGCAGGTCTCGGGATATTTCAGTATGCAATCAATTGTACTTTTAATAAGCCATAAACCATGTTTACTGCCGTATTTATTGAATTTAATCAAAATGACTTGATGGCCAACTAATACAGTTTCTTGACAGGCCTCGGACACCGGGTCTAATTACTGGAGAGAGTAACACAACACAGTGAGAGGATGATTTTATTCTTAAAAAATGGAACAAAACAGAGCAAAGTAAAAGATGTTTTGTTTGCTTGTTTGGAGACAGAGTCTGTCTAGAAGATAGAAGGCCAGCACTGCAAAAATCTTGCTGTGGTTCTTCCTGTCTTTCAAGCAGGTGCAAGCAGCGTAAGAGTCCCATGAAAGAATAGCCTTCACAGCTCCGCACAGCCTCACTGCTGTGTTTGCCCAGAGGTGTAAATACATTCAAAGGTCATCTGCTTGTTAATATCCTATTTCTCTCATTTAGGAGTGGCTTCAGTTAGAGTCAGAGGTATTGAGATGAGGCAGCTCCCCAGTCAATCCGAGAGACTCAAAAGAGCCCTTACACCCCCTACAGAGCCTTTTGCAATCCTCTGGGTCTTAACACTCCAAATTATTTGATTATGTTTGGTTATTGTTGCAATATTGATTGGAGTTAGAGGTGGCCAGGAAGGGTCAAACTGTGCATTATGTCCCGTTATAATTGCATAGGCCAGACTGCTACTTCCATGTCATTTGCAGGAAAAGAATCACCATCACCTTCTAAAAACAAAATGTACTACAAACATTTTATAGACCTAAAGAGAGCTTTGAAAAAAATTAGTTGGCATGGTAATGATTTGGTTTTCATGATGCAGTTTTGTTTGGTGAATAAATAGCACTGTTTATACACAGGATGAATATCACTGAAATTTCCTGTTTTTGACAAATTCACTGAAAAATTGACAAGAGAAACATTTACTTTAGACAGTACCCTAGTAAACACCTAGCACTGTTCTGTTCCCCCATTGCAAACACTCAATACAATGTTCAGGAAAGAAGTTCAATGAAAAGAAGCCATATAACACATACACGTGTGTACATGTGATGATGGAGTGATCCAATGCTTTTCCATTTCTCAGAACTTCACAATGGGTATCATCCCCTGATCACTCACTATTTCTGGACAGGGGCAGAAGACATGCATGGCCCTAAACCTTGCGATTTCCTGTAAGTTTCCATAATGGTTTGTCTCTGATCCAGCCAGGGCCTCAGTGGCTGCCTCTGGCATGTATCTGTACTTGTGTACAGGGATGAGAGAGACAGCCATTATAACCTTGAGAAAAAGTAAGGCAAAGGGAAAAAATGTAATGTTTTGCTGAGAAATCCGTACTTTTCAGGGAAAATAGAAAGATAAAATGAAAATGAGTTTTATGTCATTTTATTCTGAAAATGCATTTTATTTAGATTTACTAACTTCCATAATAATACAATAACTGACGTGACAGTTATATTGTATAAAAGCAAATGTGATTTAACTAAAATGGCATTGCACTAGCTTTGAACAAAGCAAACATTTGACAAAAGACAGAAGAAAAGGAAAATCTCTTTTTGTTTCCCACATTAATCATAGCACATGGGAAATAGGAAATGCCTTTAGTGAGGAGAGTAATAAACTAATAATTGAAAAAAATCTCCATTGAATTGCAGGATCTTTTATGAATACAAGTATTTCAGGACAGAAATTATGTTTAAGCTCTACTTACTTTCCAGCATCTAGCTTTGGTGTGTCTTCAATAAATATTTTTGAAAGAAGACACTGTATTCCGAAGTCTTACTGACAGTTTTCATGTTCAGGTGGGCCTTTTCAAAACAAATTTCTTTCGCATATCAAAAGGGAGACCGAGAGCCAGGTTACAAGGTGCAATGGAACTGAGGTCAAATAAGGAGAGGTCATCGGGGCAGGGAGTGCACAGGAAGCTGGGTGTCCTAGGAGGCTCGCTTTATTGGCGAGATGCCTCAGGTCCAAGAACCTCATGGTGTGAAACCAGATGACCCTCCAGGATGTGATGCCCAGTAACTCCAGCACATAGATGGTCCTTTGGCGCCATTTCATCCTAAAAAGCCCTCTCCAAGCCCTGAGCTTTCTGATGGTAAAGACGAGTTTGGGGATCCTGCCTAGTCTATAAGTCCTGAAAACAACTGAACTTCAGTGTTGGTTCGGGGAAGACTAAGAGATCAGGGTCAAGGGAAAATTTTCCAACATCCTTCCCAAACCCATTTGCAATTAAAAAAACCCTTTTCTCTGGCATTTCCATTTTATTCAAAAGCACTTCATAAAGGTTAACAATCTGGCAAAAACAATGATCTGGCCTGGGTGGAGTGAAGGCTATGTAGTTCTGTGGCAGTCACATGCATAAATGTAGCTTAGGAGGCTGTTGGCAGATTTTATAAAGGAGGGTGTAGAGAAACCTGGGGAGCTTTGGGTCACTAGAGGAGTAGTGGAAGAACTTTGAGGGCTCAGAAAATCTGAAGCCTTCAAAGTTTTGCCTAGATCTTACCATGAGTACTGAGGGTGATAACATGACAGATGAGGAGGAGGCATTTATGTCTAGTAGAGGCCGTTAAGCAGAACTTCCATGTTACACTCCACTAATGGGCTCCAGATTTCCTAAAATCCCCGCTGATCTAATCAGGAGACACCGGTCTGCTGTATTTCCAGGTAGGTGCTTGTAACAGAGAAAAGGCTCTTCATGTCTGTCTTCTAGTTGCAACCGTCCCTTCCTCCTTCCTTCCTTCCCTCCTTCTTTCCTTCCCTCCTTCCCTGCCTTTCATCTGTTCCTAAACATTTCCCAAGAAACTCCTGTGAAGATATTAGATAATCTGAAGTACTGAGGACACAATTCCTGCCTTCACAGGAATAGCGATGCAAATAAATATTCAAAATATATCTGAATGTGTTATGCCTTTCATTCCGTTAGCTTGTAGAGGGGAGGGGGGAGGAGTGCCTGGTGAGAGAGCTCCGGCCTGAAGGAGGGGTACATGAGCAGTGTGGGCAAGGGAAGGAAAGGTATTCTAAACAAAGAAATGAAAAGGGACACTAAGTTCATGACTCCGGTATCCTATATGAACTATGAGGGCTTATGTTGAATACACTTCCAAGGAAAAGAGATATACATACAAAGGAGATGTATGTTAGCTAACATACAATGTTACCTCACATTGTCCTCAGTGCTGTGCAAATTTCATTTTCATTAATTTAATTAGCTTTTATAGTAACTCTAAAAGGCATACTTTTCCTTATTTCTTTTCAGTTGTAGAAATTAAGGCTAAGGGAGAGATTCACATATTGCCTCAGTTAAACTGACTGTAAACAGTTCTGACTCACATTTTTGGGGATTTGGGAGGTTACAAAGGTGATGGGGGAACTCTAAAAAGCATAAAAGGGATTAGACAAGAATCTCTTTTGGGTATCTTGTCACAAGGCTAGGAATATAATAGAAATGGCTTTCTTATTTCTAGTGCTCTATTGCACCCCAAAATCCCATTATAATAAAATTAGATGAGTTCCGTTAATATCTTTAAAGTGGCCTAATAGTTAATTTTCTATGACAGTCTGCAAACTTATCCAAATCCTAACCATTCCCAGGGAAGATGCAGATATAACCATATAGTCTTCAAATTGAAAATGATCATAACCAGTCTAAGAAACATAGTTATGAATCCAATATAAATCAAATTTCATATATGCCTTTTATCAATAAGTAAGTTGAACTATTTACAACTTTCCCAAATAGTTAATTGAATATTTTAGAAGAATTTCTAATTGCAATGTCATTGTCTTGCCATTTCTTAGTGCTTAGCCCTCTAATTTGAGATGTACTGGAGGGCAACATTTGCAAATTAGAAACATAATTGAAATCTACTGCTGAATAAATTGATGTTTACCGCTACATAAAATTAGTGCAATCCTTTTAAATGGTTTGGAGTCTATTTTCTTTTCACTTCACTGGCTTCTTGTTTTTCTTTGATGGAATTATAGTTGGAGATGACCCTCAGAAAAAGTGAGCTTTCATCTTTAATATACTCCCAAAGGAGCAGTAGGGGGAAAGGAATGGGGACATTGCCGAGGAACAACAGGAGGCTGTGATCTTCCACAATGGTGGGTCCTCCTTAATTGTTAAAGTTGGAAAAATGTGAGCAACAAAATCAATAGCATAGTATTGAATTATAATTCAAAGTATGCAATAAATATCCATGAGTTCATTATGATGTAATTATTTGATTGAATGTATAAATAAATGAGGGGGAATAAACAAATCTCCTGTGTGGAATTCCAAATAATTTATGTAGGTACTTTACTCTCAGGAAGGTAAAGCATAACTCCATCACCACATCCTACCCACCCTTTAACTGTAGAATGAAGACTGTGACTCCTTCCAAAGACAGAGTATGGAGAAAGGGAAAATAGAATAACTTTACAGTATGGAAATTGGAGAAACACTACCTCAGCCATGTGATCATCCAAATAATATCAATAGGTGACAGTACGTAGCCTTGATATGATGGGAAAAAATAGGGCTTCACTTCTGTGTTTTTTCTCTCTCAAACCCTATAACCCCAGTCTAGTCATGAGAAAAATATCAGACAGATCTAAATTGTGGGAGTTATACAAAATACCTGACCACTACTTCTCAAGTTCATCAAAAACAAGGAAAGTCTGAGGAATTTTCATAGTGTAGGAGAGCCTAAAGAGACATGACAACCAAATATAATGTGGTATCCTGGATGAGATTCTGAAACAGAAAAATGATATTATATAAAAACTAAATAAATCTGAAAAAAATATAGACTTTAGTTAATAGAAGTTTATCAGTATTGGCTGTGACATTAAATTGTGACAAATTTCCCAAACTAATATTAGATCTTAACCACAGAGGAAATTAGGTTCTGGGAGCATGGGAACTTTCTGTACTATCTTTGTAATTTTTCTGTAAATCTGAAATTATCCTAAGATTAAAAGGAAACTTATCTTAGAAACAAACAAACAAACAAAAATGGTGGCTGTGAATATAACCTGTCCTATATCTAGGACATAAAATGTTTGGGAAGTGATCGTAAAAGTATCAACACAAAGGCAAAGGAAGATGGAAAAATATAAAGATGGAAGCTTTACAGAATTGTAGAATGTCTGTGAACACTTTGGTTTTATATCTGCTTGGGAATATACTACAGATTGGTGATCTTCTTTCATATATGTGAAAATAGTTTCTTTTGATTCCTACCACAATTTCTCTATTTCTGGTCCCTTTTTTTCTTCTGTACTCTGAAATTACTTTCCTATTCTTGTCTCTCATTCATTTAAACAAACCTGGCTTCTAGTCACACTGGTCTACCATCTGCTAAATATGTTCAAAGGCTCTTATGGTCAAGTTTTTCTTTTCACTTGAATGTAATTTGCTCTTGTAGCTCTAAACGTTCCTGCTGAAGTTCTAACCATTCAACAGGAATTCTTTAGCTTTCTTCGATTTTCCCAGATGAAAGAGATCTCATCCTCCTCTGACCTATAAAGTTGCTCTGTATTTCTGAATAGACCATATACTACTTTTTTATGGTA